>NC_133102.1:43354526-43671480 GCF_022965805.1 Primulina eburnea | reverse complement strand
TGATTTTCTTTCTTTTTGGCAAGAAGCCTTCGAAAACCATATTGCCATTTAGTTTCTACAGTTATGCCTTTGCTTTCATATTTAACGAAATCGTCAAAGAAGAAAAGATCCATGCGAAGTAGAAGATCGCGCTCAGTAATGTAAAAGCAACTCATAAGGAGAGTCTAAATAAAAAAATTTGCTTTAAATTATGAAACGGAGAAATGACGTGTTCGCAATGTTCTATCACTATGACACCCGAAAAAGAAATTCTGTATGCCATAAGAAAATGAGGCCTAACCCGACAATGATCATCAGCCAATTGCTGGTTGGACCGAATAATTTGATGAAGATCAATGTCCATTAGTTCATTAACGATGTAGACATCATTGAAGTTCTCCTTTTGTGGCGGTCGTATGATATCTTTAAGTGCAATAACCTGTTTGAGCAGAATGCAAAACCAAAAATTAACGTAATTGTTTAACTGAAGATTGTTTCAAATATTCAAGGCCGCAGAAAATGAAAATAGGCATTAATAGGACATTGCTTTGATGGCATTAGTATGCCACGTAAATTCATGTATGCATGGATAAGGAGAAACAAAATTCGGACAAACTGATCACTCGAGTAAACTGATTTAATTCGGTTTGTTAAGAAATAAAGACACTCATTTTTAAAAGTTTCCGTTTAATAAGGTCCCATTTCAATATTTATTTTTCAAAAAAGGAGAACAAACCAAATCCACTGATTTTCCTAAGAGGCTTATTTTGAGTGGGGTTTTTTGGTTCTTAAATTTAACTTTTGGCTCAGGCCCCACCCCCATTTTTTGTGTATGGCATTTATCTCATTATCAAGCATTCCAATTTAACCAGCTCACAAGATGATCTTTGGCTTTCATAGTCAAGTCACATTCATTCTATTACCACCGTCACTTTTAAAATTCCAGTTCTTTTATTTTTCAAATTTATCTCGGTTAATTGATAGAGTAGCCGAATCTAACTTGGTTTGTTTTATTACAACTTTAATTCGGTTTTATGCTGTTTAGCTCGGTCGAAAACAATATCGACTTGAACATGCAGCCCTAGGCATGGACAAGATCAAATTATGGATGTAAGAGACTATCCAAGCATGACAAGAGAGAATCCTCAGCATTGTTTCCTTGCCATCTTACTCCTTTCTTCTTCTACCTCTTCTTTTTTTCTTGAGGGTCTGGTGCTAGTGTGTCTATTGTGTAGTGTAGTGATATCTTATGATATGCAGCGATGCACTAAGGAACATTGGAATTTTTTTACCTCTCTGCTCGGTTATCTATCCATTTCATTATTTGAATAACAATCATTACTTTCAAACGGGCATGCACGTATCTCAGGTTATCAACAGGAGACAGTCACATATACTCAGGTAACAGCATAAAAGTTAAAATTTAAAATGAAAATAATTTGATTTAATAATTTTACCAAAAAAACAGCTTGGAAAATGAAAGAAGTTGAAAAATTACAAACTAATCTATTTTCATGCTAAAATAGATGACATCGCACAAGAGAATGTCAGTCACTCGATAAAAACATCATAGCAACATATCTAAGAGGGTGGCAAAAGGTTATTTGGTCAGCTGTCAATTGACAACGAGATATGCCAACTAATGTGCAGAAATCTGACCACCTGAAACCATTGAATTTGAATAAAGTAGGCCTAACTGAAGTAAGATGAGCATAATAATAAAAATTTAAAGAAAGCAATGTGATTGGAATTGTTTTTTTCTATTAGAGCGTTCCCATTTCAAAAACAAATGATTCTTATCCCACAAGTCTCCAAACAACAAATAAGTTATATTTGAAGTCACAAATTCACAATAATTTTTGAGATCAAAGACACCAAATAAAAAGACAAGTTTTTCCCGTAAAACTAAATAACCAAATTGTTTTTTGGCCAGTCTATCAAATGAAAAGAAAACGCCTCCTTGTCATTATTGTTCCAAATTATGTAGATTCTTGCACTTTGAAGTGAAAAACAAATGACTCTGGATATATGTGCACACATCTAAAACTCTCCATGATTTCCAAATTCCATCTAATATAAGCAGTTCCTGATTTTACTTTGTTTAATAACTGTTAGAGATTTTTCAAAAAAGGGAAAAAAAGGCTCTGATTGTGTGATTATTAGCTACAAAAATAGAGTAGGTCAAAAGCCCCTTCATTAATTCATGGGATTTTAACTTCTAAGGGAATTGGTTGTTTATCTTTGTATATATGGTAGGTGTTTTTATCTGAAACAAAATCAAGAAGAAAGAAACATAGAAAACCACATTTCTATCTTTATTATATGTTCTACGCTACCAGATCCGTACTCTTCACCGGAGAATTTAATGATAACTAGAACAATATCAAGTTTTTATCCCTACCTGTCATGAAAATCCTTCAAGTTGCTCTTCGACTAGTGGATTTGATTTGGAGGGAAGTGCTTGATTTCGAGACAATTTGAAAGATGAATTTCAAATGATACTCATCTCGGATGTATTTGAAATCCATCAAAAATAATATTGAAATTACATAAATTGACATTAAATGGGTTTGAAATTCACTTTATTTTCATTCATCCGATCAAGTCAAGTAATTCGAAATCTATCAATCCAAATACCACCTCGATTCAATTTACTATACACAAACTGAATGAGAACGATTATGGGAGTTCTACCAATCGGTTCCACAAGTGAGGACAAAGATAAGATTAGGGCGTCAACAAAATGAGATAAGATTAGGGCGTCAACAAAATGAGCCAACAAGAAAAATTAGTGTTTCATATTCAAAATCAACGTGTTCGAGCAAAACTCAAACATATTCGAATTTTTATTCTACCCGAACTCGAGTCCAAATTATCTAGTAGGATTATTTGCGAGTTGCTCTCGAACTTTAATATTTTATTAATATAATTTGATTATACATTAAATAACTATATTACGAACAAGCTCGAACTCGAACTCGAACTTTAATTTGAGCTACAAATATTATTATTCGAGATCGACCTTGAATACTATCATTCTCCCTCAATTCGAGCCTTAACTTTTTGTCATATTCGGCCCTTGTCTACCCAAAGTGAAAAGTGTTATTTCATGGAATAACTGCAGCACCAAAACCAGGATCGGAGAACTTGTGTGGGAGGTAGAGAACTCTATTGTAACGTCTTGGTTGATTAATGAGCACAAAATTGGATGCATGTAGTTGTTTTATCAAATGGAAAAAAGAAATATGGGTGCTAACTCAGATTTTGAAAACATTTCGCAGCTTTTGAAATACTCTGAAACACTCGGTACAAAATCTGTTACCAAGGATTTTTACTACTCCATTGGAGTTATGGAAAGAAATAGATTTATTCCATAAAATCACACGGAGACACCCTGAAACGGGATCATGTACAACAAAATGTTGGAGAAACGTCGGTTATTCAATTTTTGTCAAGGTTGAAATATGAACTTGATGCAGTGGAGGACGTCTACTTGGTACAAAACTTATGCCCAAGTTGAAAAATGTATTTTCCAAAGCCGGCATGAAGAAAGTAGGGAGTACCGGAGGACTGTCATTACTTTCACAAAACATGGCAATGGAGTAGCAACATAGGGGTCTGCTTCAGCTAGTCCAGATGCGAAAGCAATAATTCCAAGTCTCAAACATAGAAATATACATAATTATGGTGTGAATGATTGTAAGAAGACAAATCACACAATAAATAAAAGTTGGGAAATCCATGGTCAAGAGCTCAGATTTGAAGCTACGAAGTCAAAGATGAAAAAAAAAACAGGATACGAATACAAATTGTGCTAGTCCTCAAGCATTTGCAATTGAATGAATGGAGGTTCCCGGAAATCGATGACTCATCCGTCCACGGTCAAGGAGTCCGGTTGTCAAGTTCTACAGCATCAATAATTCACAAAGGTATTTTCCACTTCTATTTTGTAAAGGCCCCAACAAATGCATTGATCGTGGACACCGGAGGATCTGATCATATAACAAAATCTGTACCTGGCCTATCAATTATAAACAATGTGAGTCTTTTAAGCAGTCGACTATGATTGTAGTGTAGATGAAATGGTAGTCACACGCGACCATATCCAAGTTTGGTGATCTTAAGACACTCAAATTGAAGTCATCATTAACCATTTGAAATCCAAATCTATCAAATCCTTCCATCAACATTAAGGAATTTCAATGTCACATAAAATGAACACTCAACTTACTTGAAGAGACATTGAAAGCTTGGATGCAAACTAGCTTGTATGCTATTAGAACGGCATTGGGAGCAAGAGATAGCTAAGGAAGGTCTCTATTTGGAATATTGAATCCTATCAACGCTTGATAGGAAAAAATTGATTTCTGCCAATTTATGCATGCCCCTACAAAGAGGCATATAGATGCGAAAAATCAAATTCTAAGATTATAATGCTATGTGGTTCTATCAAATCCTTCCATCCACATTAAGGAATTTCCATCTCACATAAAATGAACACCCAACTTACATAAGGAGACATTGGAAGCTTGGATGCAAACTAGCTTCTATACTTTAGAACGGCATTGGAAGCAAGAGATAGCTGAGTGATACCCCATTACATGGATAGCTCGAATCAGGGTAAATCTACAGGAAGGGCGCGTCATGGAGTCGGGCAGGTAAATGCCCGGGCCATCTTCTCCCTGGGATACCAGAAGCCCGGGCTCTCATACAAGTTCCCGGATGGTCTCTACCCGAGCTACCTCAAAATAACGTCCCACTCGAGTGCACCAGTATGGGCTCCCTTATACTTAATAATCATTATTGTCAAAACTACAGGGGTTTGGCGTGTCCGAGAAGTTATCAGAGGTAGGGTATGGACAGTCATCTTACCCTAATTAGCAGGTGTGCACTAAATCCAAGGTAATCGTGAGATTTCTTTCTATAAATAGCAGGTATGTTTTACATTTGGAGGATTCAGATACTATTGTTTCCAAGCTCTTGGCATTCACGTATATTCACTCACATACACAGCCTTTTATCCCTTCATCTTCACCTGCTGACTTAAGCATCGGAGTAGTCACACCGGAATACTGAACGCTATCATTGATTTCTGCCAATTTATGCAGGCCCCTACAAGAGGCATATAGATGCGAAAAATCAAATTCGGAGATTATAAATGATATGTTGATGTGATTTCTTGTTCAAAAAATTGGAGTTAGAGATGTAGTTGGTTTCTTAGAGGAAGATTTGGCAGGCGAAGTCGAAGATGGTGGTAAGTCAACTATTACCCCACAGGTCCAGAAGATTCTGTGAATTGGAGAAGCCAAAGCACTATTCATTGCACGAAACATCGTCGGCCAAGTATATGTCAATAGCCCAAAGTACAAGTGAACTCATTTGGATATGTGGCAGACTTGAAACTTTCTGCTATCTGGATCTATGTAGTTGAGCGACAACCAACCAACTGTCAATGTAGCTCACAAGCCAATTCAGCATGATCACATAAAGCACGTAAAGATCAACGAAAGCATCATTAAGAGCAAGATAGAAATGGGACTATTGCACTCTCTTACATTTCTACGAAATCACTGAAGCACATCTTCTCATTAAGTACCTTCGACATTAAGCTCTTCGAAAACCTGGTTTTGATCTTTACACTTGAAAGCTAAGAATATTCACAAGATTGGAGGGTCTTGTTAGCAATAAAAATAAAAAAGACACTGATTGTGGGATTAGAATATTACTTGTGATTATCCTTTATGACATTCCATTAGCATACATCAGCAGATCTAATTATTTTCTTGCCTCATTCATGGGATTTTACTTACTTTAAGTAGGGGACTGGTTCTTTGTATTTGTTATGTAGGCTACATTACTTTTTGACCTAACAAGAACAAATCACATTTTAAAATTTTCATGTCTAATAAATTCCAGGGAAATTTGCACAGCACATGACTAAAACAAGTTATTGAAATATTTACGGAAAAAACACTTGTAAATTCATTCAAGAGAATGGAAGCACTGCCGAGACCCGAGCAAGATAAAGTAGCTCTATCAAGATTTAATTCTGTAGGCTGGTAGGATAATTACATTGTCATGATCCATGTGGCGCAGAAGTTTAATTTCCCGAAGGGTCCTTTTAGCATCGATTATGTTGTCAAATGCATTGCCAATCTTCTTAATAGCCACCTCTTCACGTGTCTCGGAGTTCACAGCAGCACTGAAGCAGATGAAATATCAAATTTTCCTTCATGCTTATAATGAACGGGAAATAGAAGTAAAACAGATAGCAATAGCAACACATGACATGTTATGACATGCTAACCAGTGCTCGAATCCAATCCCCATAATCACAAGCCAAAAATATTTAGATATTTTATTCAAAAATACTAAATTGAAAGCAACAATGATAACGAAATCAGATTTTCTTCCATAATTTTTGCACCTCCGGATGCAGGGGACGATGTTCTAGTAGCCTTTTTCACACACACTAGAAAACACCAAGAGGGAGAAAAATGAGAAATAACTCAAAATTCCCAAATTCAGTATCCCGAGTAAAAGAAACAGTAGTTCAAAATTCCCAAATTCAGTATCATGAAGAGCTGTAAGAAAACCAAACCTACAACCATCAAAACTCTTGGAATAAAAAATTATTCCAATCATCAACACCAAATCAATGTATTTCAGAAAACTAAAAACATACAAAGCACACAGATTAACTCGAGATCAAGAAAAACAACATATTTTCTTGATTCTTACCAAACAATGCCATAAGCCCCGCGACCCACAGGCCTGATTGGAACATACTTGCGGGAAACTTCAAAGAGATTTCCATACACATTGTACTGGACATATCTTCCGCCATGAGTGGGCACCCCTTTGATATTATGCCCACCATGATCACCAGCACCCGAACTTGACTCCATAGAAAGAAAAAATAACACGCAAGATAAAAAAAAAACCCAGTTCAAAGATTGAATCTTTGAACAAGTTCTTGGCTTCTTTGGAGGTAGTGTCGGTTTCTGTGAAAACAGAAAATGATCCCCTTACATCTCTGGCCGTGTTATTCGGTGGAAAATACAACTTTATTTCGATTTCTTTATAATTTCAGGTAGAGAAAGTGGCGTTGGCGTGTGAACTTTTGAACTGGAATAACTCGAGGTTACTCGTGAAACGAATTGACTCATTTGAGAGAGGGAGGATGGATGGAGGTTGGTTCTATGAATCTTCAACCATACACTTGGCCTTGGCAAAGGTTGACTATCACATCAATATTTATTGTTTTGTTTTTTTATATGTTTAAATAATGTTTTGGTTTTATGTAATTTGTGTGAGAGTGAGTCTCATGTGAGACCGTCTCACGGGTCATAATCCGTGAGACGAGTCAACTCTACCCATATTCACAATAAAAAGTAATACTCTTAGCATAAAAAGTAATACTTTTTCATGGGTGATCCAAATAAGAGATCCGTCTCATAAATACAATCCCTGATACCGTCTCACACAAATTTTTGTCTTTATGTGAATAATTTTTGTCCTTTGATTTTTATTAAATATTATTTTATATTTATTGTCCTAGAGAAAAAATAGTTTTTGTAACTTTTTTTTTTAATTGAGGGAGATGGATTATTTTAAAATTCCAGATTTGGTCGAAAAATTAAAATATTGACATGAGACAAAAAAAAAAAAATAATAGTATAGTTGACTTGCCCGTTAAACAAGGTACCAATCAAAATTGCCTAGATTTTATTGTTAAAAGGTCAATAATTATGATTAATATTCTTTTTAATTATGATTTTTTAATTAAAAAAATTGCAAAATGATCTTTGTATATACAGAAAAAACAAGAATAAACAAAATTTAAAAATAAATCTTATATTAACACAAATTAACTTCAAAAATTGTATAAATCTTTCTAAAGTTAGTCGTATTTATTTATCTCGTTGGATGCATACAGAAGTAACACTTGTTTGTATTTGGATTTGGTGGACTCAAGGAACAGCCAAAATCTAGTTCAACCAAGCAGAATTATGTTTCTAAAATAAGACCAATTCTCTTGACCATGTCGGGTATTATTTATTTGCAGAGCCGTACCTTATGCTAGGTCAAAGAGGCCGCCATCTCGGGGCCCGGCTTTGGAAAGGCCCAAAATTATTATTATAATGATATATTGCGTTGATGACACGGTAAAATTTTTTTAGTTCAATATTAAATCATAAAAAATCAATTTGAATATTTTTTGTTAATAATTGATTAAGCTCGATTTACTCTCAAATTCGGTTTGAACAATTTAAATAATATCAAGAAATTTTTGGGTTTATTGAATTTGAAAAATGACAAAAACTTGTGTGAGACGGTCTCACGGGCCGTATTTGTGAGACTGATCACTTATTTGGGTCATCCATGAAAAAATATTACTTTTTATGCTAAGAGTATTACTTTTTATTGTGAATATCGATAGGGTTGACCCGTCTCACATATTAAGATCTGTGAGACGATCTCACATGTGACTCACTCTTGAAAAATTAAATAGTTAGCATTTAACTAGTTTGATGAAATATTCTATGGAGCTTCGATAATCTTGAATCACGATGGGCATTTTACATTAACAGTTGTTCCAAGTTGATGGTCATGAGATGTTATTCAACAAATTAATAAAACCTATTGATATGTTACAGCGTTTGAACAACACTGAGTTTTTTATTCTCAAATACTTATGTTGTTTGACAATGCTGAATAGTTTATTCTCAAATACTTATATTGCTCGTAAGATTTTGTTATCCATATCAATCACAACTCATCAGCAGAAAATAAACTCATTGAAATTGAAGTTAATCAAAAAATATTTGTGATAAAAAAATGTTATATGGCAGATTAAATGAGCTAGGTGTGTTGTAAATTGACAAAAAAATGAAACGATAACCGAACTATACTGATTTGATAAATATTTTCAAGTTTAAAACAAATAGTCGAGTATTATTTATGTGATCATTTCAAATATTTGTTGACTTGTTATTAATGTTATATGTTGTTTATGGTCATATGATGTATTTATGTATTGCTCATTGTATTTGTTATTTACAAACTTTTTTTTTTTATTTTCCACAATTAGAGAGCATTTTTACTTTCGCCTCAGGTCCCATAGAACACAAGTATGACTCTGATTTTTTGTATTTAAAGTTGATATTATGTATTGAGTTTATATAATGTATTCTTGTTTTCACAAAAACTCTTGTGAGACCAACTCACATGGTTAATTTTATGATATTAATGTTCGACTCAATTCAATTTATAAAAAAACATTGATTTTTATGTCAAAAATATTATTTTTCGTGATACATATGGATCGAATCGAGACATATTCATTTAGTTTAAAATTAATTTTTTAGTGATTTTATTTTAAATTTTTATTTAATTACTTATAATTTAATAGATATTGAAAAATAAGAAATGATATTGTCATTTTTTTAAACTCAGTATTATCCTTTGAATACACCATTATATTATTCCAATCAGATAATAAAATTTGGATACATTCAATCAAATGGAAAATGTATAGTTAAAAAAAAATTCTTAGCAATAAGCCAAATCACAAGAGTTATGGATTTGGTGGTTACAAAATTCGAAGAAGATAACGAATTAAGAAAAAATATCAATGTAAGGATTAGATAATTACTCTTTGCCCTTTAAGAAATGAATGTAATTTGACATTTGTGTCACATTTACTAACCAAATCAGATAATATAGGTGTCTCAAGTTTAATATATAGTAATAGATATTTAAGATTATCTTTCAAAAAATATGTATTTAATATTATGGAAATCATTTCTTGGCTTATATTTTAGAGAATAATGTCAAAGATATATCTTATATATTCTATATCTATATTTACATCAATTATATCGTGATATTTTTAATTAAAAATATCACGAGGTTTCAACAAATTGAATTTTTGTATTTAATATCACGGAAATCATTCCCCCTCGCGCGCCCACATTCTGTCCGCACTACAGTATCTTATGACAAAGATGAAACAATGTTAAAGCCAGACTGAGCATGGGGAACGGGTTCTGTGGCACTCAAATTTGCTCACTGCCAAGAAAGGGCAATACAACGTGCTGCAATTTATCCAAGAACAAATAAATTTATTGATTCACCTGACAAACATGAAGCATACCACTACTTTAGGCAACTAAAGAAGGAAAAATCTTGATTCAAATAATGAAGTGTGGCCGTGAAATCCCATAAATAAGCACAGAATGATATCATCACCGAGAGTTTGTTTATAAGCCACGGTTTCTGCTGATGTCCCCCCTGCGTTGAAAATCAGAGATACCTACAATGACTTGTTAATCGATGATCAATTCTCGAGCAGGACGATTATCTTTCTCGTTGGGAACTGGACAAATCTTGAACAATTTGTCGTTCCTGCATTTTCAGTGACAGGAAGAATATCAAAAATAAACAAGGGAACCACTCGTTTTTCTCTTATGAAAGTAACATTTCAGGTGTAAGCCATACATCATGAGAGAGGAAGTTTTCTGCCTCCAGCATGTGTATCACATGACCCACTTTGGGTCTCTTCTGAGCATCAGGATCCACGCATCGAAGGGCTACCAAAATAACTCGTTTCAGCACCTTTGAAGCAGGCCTTTTGGAAAGTTTAGGATCGACTACTTCCTCAGATTTCCGGTTTCCAACCATCATCTTCAGCCAATCAATCAGATTGACCTGCAATTTTTAGCCATAAATACTGATTAGAAATTAATAACCTAACGAAATAAGAGAAAAAAGAGAACTGTCGAGATTTTCTTGCTGTTAAAACACACAACTAACCTCTTCTTTAGGGCGATTGTAGTCAACAGGAGATCTTCCAGTTATAATTTCCATAATCAATATACCAAAGCTGTAGATATCACTCTTCTCATTCAGCATACCAGTGCAAGCATATTCGGGAGCTACGTAACTTAGTACACCACAGAAAAATAGATCAGCTTACTGCCCAACTACAGAGGCAACTAATCCACTATGAGGAAACATGACAGAAAATAGATATGTAATGTGTGTGTGTGTGTTCTGCAAAATTAACTAACCCAAATGTTCCCATCACACGAGTTGTCACGTAAGGTCTGTCTGAATTCAGTAGTTTTGCAAGCCCAAAATCTGACAACTTGGGATTCCATTGACGATCAAGCAGTATGTTGCTGGACTTGACATCACGATGAACAACCTTTGGTTCCAGACCCTCATGGAGATAAGCCAAGCTGAAACGAAGATGTATAAGCAATTAAAAAGTCATTCTCTGCTGTAGCATTAAACCAAATAATCTGTATCATACCCTTTGGCTGTTCCTATAATTATGTTCATACGGATCTCCCATGTTAAAGGACTGATTTCTCCTATATCACCGTGAAGCCACTGGTCCAAATTTCCATTATCCACATATTCATAGACAAGCATCCTAAAGGAGGAAAAAAGCAAAAATTATAAAGTAATCAACAATTGATAGTTAAAAAGAAAAGGAGTAACTGAAAATTGAAATGAAATGTCAATACCGGTAAGCTCCTTCAACACAGTACCCCAACAACCTTACAAGATTCTTGTGTCTAACACGTCCAATTGCTTCCACCTCCACTTTGAACTCTTTCTCAGCTTGACCCCTGAAAGCACACGAGATAAAGCTTATGAGGGATAAAACAACCTATACAGATTTTTAGTCCAAAAGGCAAAGCTTTCTTCAGCAAGAAGCAAGGAAAATGCCCTAAAAATACTAATAAATGATGTTCGTTTAGCTACACAATTAGCAATGAAAAAGCAAGGTACAGCAAATATTAAAGAACTGAATTCTCAAGTGTCAAGATTTTGAAAACCAGAAGGACATAGAAAAATTTGCTTACTTGTAATTCAACAAATTCTTTATAGCAATTCTTGTGTTATCGGCCAACATGCCATAATAGACGATACCATATCCACCTTCACCAATAACATTCTCATCAGACAACCCATTAGAGGCAGCCTCGAGCTCTCGTAAAGTGTACCATTTCCCCCAACCCAAATGTGACACCTCGGGCAAGGATCCACTGCCTCCAACTGACCCAGTTTCAGTCCCACACGTAGCTCTGCTCTCACCACTAGATGGCCCTCTATCAGAAAACACAACTTTGTGTTCTACATTCCCAATATCTATCTGTATCTCCGGAACCACCTGAAAGAATAAAAAGAAATGGAAATCAATTGATACCACTATTCGTAAAAGGGTTAGGAACAAACTAACTGTTTAAATAATCCAAGTTTTTACACCGAAAGGGAGAAATCATCGTTTCATTCAATTACCAGCTCTCATGGATGGAACTCAACAATTATTTCCTTTCAAAGGTCCGTTTAACTTCGCATGGCCACGTTATTAACTTTTTCGAGTGTGTATTTAAATTCCATAACACTATACTTGGGATTAGAATTTGAAGTCAAGTGACCCAAAGAAAATAGATAGAGAAATCATTAACTCTCTCGTTAAAGTATCATTTAGACAAAGAAAGAAAGAAAGAAAGAAAGAAAGAAAGAAAGGGAATAAATTATCACAGCAAGATGATAACTTTTAATACAAATAACACACTTCCAATACACGCACTATACCTGAGCGACGACTGGCTGGTGATTGGGAGCAGCGTTATGAACTATCTCCTGGATTTCCTTGGACACAACTGGGGTGATCTCTCCTCCACCTTTGTGAGAGAGCTTGGCCGCCGCCTTTCTACTGCTGCAGCGGCGATAGGCGGTGAAGCATAGAGATAAAACGAAGAGAATGAGCACAATCACTACTCCGATCACTATTCCAATAACCACCGAGAGATGCAGCCCAAAGACGGAGGTTTTCTTCGACAGCTCAGTATCGACGATCGCCGCATCGTACACTGACATCTCGCTCGAAAAATCAAATGTGCGAAGAAATTAAACTCGTGGCATTCAAAAAGTGCAGGTAGAGTCAAATTACACGAATCCAAATTCCCACATTTGCTGAAGAACAGTAAATCAACCAAAATTTATGCGCTAAAAACACAAATGCGTGTGTAATTACTTCAAATTGGACGTGTTCATCGGCGGTGAATAATGAATGAATGGGGGCTGTTGAATTAAAATGGGTGAGGAGTGTGCTCAATTTGAGCTCACTTTTGTTGGGCCCCACTTCAAACGGTAGGATGGGATCCGGCTCCTAGATCCTATCTAAGCAGGGTACATGGATCCTCAGTCGAATTCGATTATTCGATCAAGTTATATGTATATAAAATAAGTATGATAATTGATTTTTTCATCGTCAAATTTTGATTGGAGGTGATTTCTATGATATTTTATTCAGACATGATTTGAGTAAGTTACGTAAAAAATGAGAAATGATAATCGATTTTTTTAACTATGTTTGGATTGTCTATGATATTCGATATGCACTTCGATCCCACTAGTGTCATCTCACTATATTCATAATATTCTACAGAGTGAGTCTCATGTGAGACCGTCTGACGGATCATAATCTGTGAGACGAGACGGGTCAACCCTACTCATATTCACAACAAAAAATAATACTCTTAGCATAAAAAATAATACTTTTTCATGGGTGACCCAAATAAGAGATCCGTCACACAAATATGACCTGTAAGACCGTCTCACACAAGTTTTTGCCTATTCTACAAGCATTTAAAAGTATAATGTCATGAATCTAGTTATGTGCATAAATATTTTTTTTTTTCTCAATTTTCATATCTTTGGATTTTTTTGATTTATTTTATTATAAATATGCCATACAAATTAAAAATGTCAAAATATTATAAATATAACTACTAAAGGTGGTCGAACCCACTAGGGAGTTGGTGGGCTAGATCTTTATACATAAAAAATGCAAAAGAATATTGAAAAAGAAAAAGCATAAAGGCTTTTGTGCTTTAAAAATAGTCAGTGAATAAACTTTAAATTAAATAAAGACAAAAACTTGTGTGAGACGAGTCAACTCTACTCATATTCACAATAAAAAATAATACTTTTAGCATAAAAAATAATATTTTTTCATGGATGACCCAAATAAGAGATCCGTCTCACAAATACGACCCGTAAAACTGTCTGCCACAAGTTTTTGCCAAAACAATAATATATTATCGAATCAATATGTGCAAGAGATATATGAACAAATTTAAGCGAATTCATTGCCAAGTGAGCATGCTCTCTAATAATTAATGAGAATTGAATAAGCGACATTGACTCTAAAACCAAATACAGAGTCGAGCAATATTTTAACAAAATCTATAGTTGTGGTGATGTGCAACATTTTTGTTTTTAATCATATAGAAACCTAGCAAAAAATATAGATACGAATAAACTGACATTTGGAGAATTTGACAAAAATGGAAAATTTTGATTTAGAATGTGATAGTTATAGTTGGACTACAAATATACTAAAATATTTTTTTTATCAAACAAAAGAGGATACTTCAATTCATTTATCTGAAATAATCACTAGAAGGTCGATGATTAATATATGATAGTGATATATAATCTATTTTATTATCATCCAAATTATATAATATTTTGGTATTATAATAAAATTATTTGTCCAATAATTCTTAACTTTTCATGTTCTATTAGGCTTACTAAATTCCGAATAATCATCCACGAGGTCTTGACCCAATAGTTAAGATTGAAGTTCTGAGACTTCGAGTCTCGCTTTCAGATAGTTATTTTTAGTAAATTTAGATGTTTCTTTGTAATTTCTTTACGTGAGATAAACAATTTTTCGGTCTACACTCAAGTCATGTCACTAGTATGAACAATTACATTATATTTTTGTAATTTGGAACAATATCATAGTTCTATTCTAAAAAAAAAAGTCCGAAGAACCATTTGACGGGCAATCAATACTCACAATGGAGCAATAAAAGAAGGCAACCAACTTTGTACCCCGTCCATAAATTTAGCTAATTAATTAGCTGCACACTTTTAATAATCCATTAATTTCTGGTGTAGTTAATAAGAGGGAATTCTATGTAAATGGTCAATATTTATCAATTTTCGTATCTTTAATCTTTCTATTATTTCATACCACGTCTCAAACAGGACCAAATTATTGATTGCAACACCCTCCCACATCGTAGTATGTATGTAACTCAATGAATGGTTCGAATCAGATTTCAAATTACATTATAACCTTCAAAATTTTAAATTGATCATCTTTATAACTTTATCGTAAATTGATAATCTAATATTGATGTGCTTAAATTGGAACAAGAGGTTCGAGAAAAAGATTTATGAAATGAAATTTCAAATCACTTGTCTTGGACGTATTTGAAATTTACATCAATTACTATTGAAATTATTAAAATTACATAGAATGTATTTGACATGTATCATTTAAAATCCATCAATCCACGACGTGATAGAATTATAAATATGATTAATAATGTCGTATTTCTTAAAATATGAATCTCCTGTCACTTATTTTGAAAATCTAAATACCTGGATTTGATATATGATTTTTCTCATTAAATCCTCAAGTCATGCGATTAACTTGTCAAATTATACGACAAAAAAATTATGAGTTACTACTGATTCAAATTTTTTTTTTTTTTACCTATAGTTATTGTTGATCATTTACGAACTTCAAGGTCATTTCCAGCTTATTCATCGTCAGTATTTTCTGTAATGTTTGCAGCAGCTTATGCTACACATAAAATGCCTAAAATATTAGTATATCTTCACCATTTTAACAGCAGAAAGGATAATTTTACACACAGCTTCGTGCTTGTTTGCATCTTTGATCTTTTTCAACATGTTAGGACCTTCGAGTCTCCAAGTCTTATGCCCAAACTCACAAGCTACCTCGTTTCGCGAGCCATACCAGGCTCGATTCTACTCGTTTATGGAGTCTATGCTCAGGAATTGTGATGTATGTTATAGGACTGTATTCTAAATTTAATAAAAAAATAATTAAAGAAAGATATCATGTAAAAACATACCCCCTACCAGAAAGAAATCATGACCCGAGAGAAGGGCAAGATTTCGGCCACAAAATCTTTAGCTGAAGACAAAATCTGGAAAATTCGCTTCATGTGGGGAGCTATGAAACTCTAATCTGGAAAATTCTGGACTTTTCAACACCTCAAATGATTATCACAAGTTGTTTTATGTTCAACATTCATTTAATGTGAATGGAAAATTTCTCATAGATTTGACATAGATCAAACGATTACAATTCATTCCTGGTGATCAGACCACCACTCTATCATGATGCGTATAGACGATCCAATTGTCCATGCTTCGTGCTTAGTCTTCCTTCTTATCGGTTTTGTCAATGGCAGCTAATCTTTCTACTAGAGGAGGATGAGAATAGTGATAAGCAGAGTACCAAGGATCAGTGTTCATGGCTGAAAGGTTCTCTTCCTGTCAAAAAAACCAGCTCGTATAGTTATGTATAGGTGTAAAAAACGAGTCCCACTATGCCTAGAACCTAGATGAGCACCTTGTAGGCTTTTGATGACTATGTACGGAGTGACAAGGGAACAAAAAAAGGGAAAAAAATGGCTGGGACTAATATTTGAACTCTTAACATGGGTCATACTTGTGGGTAGTTTATACGAGAGACTTACTTGGCTGTTTTTGCATGTAATGAATTTAAAATAAATGCCAAGGGAAGCAGTTACATCGAGTCTCAATTGCAGTTACTGGGTAAAAGGTGGCCCAAGATGTGATACAAATCATCAGAGACGTGAAAAACTATGGCATAATCATTAGCTAAAACTCTTTTAAAAGAGTAGCGACATTGTTAACATTACCATCATGACAAATCCCCACCCACGGAACCGAAAGCTTGCTCATTCTATATGTTTTCATAATCAGTGAAGTTCGATAAAAGTGAGGCTCGATATTAAATAAAAGGGGAAACAAAAGAAATCACCTGCAGTTTGACAAGTGCAGCTCGAAGAGGTGAAGCGTATCCGAGCTTCTTGGCAAAAGAATCAGCCTTCAAACATGAAACAGGTAGTCAGATTTGACTGATGAATCGACAAACTCGGTACAACAAACATTGAATTTGTTATTCCATACAGATGCTCGTCTACATAACAAAAAGTTACCTGGAACTCAAAAGACCGGCTGACTAGGTTAAGTAAGAAGCTCACAATATGCTGCAGAGGAATCACAGTATGCTGCATTGACAAAGACAGATTCAACACATGCACAGGTCCTAGCACACTGATTAACTTTATTTCCAAAAGAGTGAATTTTCAAATTTGTACAGATAGATAAGCCACGCGTTCAACTGAATCATTTGAAAAGTTGACTACTATCGTATATTGCTTTGATACCTGAAATAAAACAAGTCCAATTAGGACTGGCTGTGTATCAAATCCAAAACTCTGGAAAAGATCTTTCGAGTTCCTGACAAGTGTATACCCTCCGAACTGCAACAATGTGAGGACCTGCATCGAAGTGAAAGATGCATCAAAAGTATCCATATCACCAGGCTTTCAAAGAAGTAACGATGACATGAAACACAAGGTAGACATTAGCTCGTACATGGGCCAGAGAGAACATCTTGTCCTTGTGTGAATCAATATTCTATAATCTATAGAGAACTCATGGTAATAGTTAAAATATTAACCCAGCCAATATTTGCTCATGGATACATTCAGGTGATGATCAAACTCCACAAAGGTGAGAATGTAAGATGATACTCTCTTACTCCAAGAAGAATTTTTCTATAGAGATGATCCAACCCCCATTCTTTTTAGCACAAGAATTGAATCAAACATATTAAAGAGGGCACAGTGATTAGCATTTGATATGTGAACCGCAACTCGCACTGTAAGACAATTAGCGACATCTACAACTACTGTAATACCTGAACTGCAAAGAAGGAATACATGGTATGACTAAGCTTCCAGTGACCCAGTTCATGGGCAATTACGGCTACAATTTCCTCATCATCTTTGCACTGCATTGAATCAGTCAAGACGTGAATTGTCAGCAAACACAAACAAGCAAATGATTAGAGCATCTAACTTCAAACAGATGCAGGACCATTGCAAGACGAAAACAAAAGACAGCTAGAAAACAGAACGATCATTCATATTCAATCATTGCGACACTTTTGGCATTGAACAACTTAATGATCATTTGCTGAACCTGGACCTATAAACTTAAATATGCACAAGAAATGGGTCCACCACAAAAATATATTGCCCCTGTTTGCCAAACTTCATAACAGATGTTTCTCACTGAAAGTTCATAGCAATTTGATTTAATACTATTTTGAAATCAACGTTACGCCCATCACTAGTTGCTCGCTACCACCTTGTCATTACCAGTATCACTTCATCATTCCCAATAAAAAGACAACACAAATACAATTTTCAAATTCAAAAATCTCATTCACTTCAAATGAAAAGAAAAAATAGACCAAACAACTTAACAAAATATCGCATCAAGAATAAGACTTTATACTATACATTTTTAAAAAAAAATCTTGCAAAAACTCTTCTCAAAATTTTCAAGTTGGGGTAAAGAAAAACAGAAAGCCCAAGCAAAAATGCTACTACTATTGCTAAAACTCGGTCCATGGTTCATCATATGTACAAGATCCAACTATCTACCTCACAATAGGCTAAAAGGGTCACAGGAATTAGTGATTTTGTTTTTACTCTAAAATTCATATTTTCCTTTTAACAAATACCAGAAGTTATCATATCATTGTCAACACCGTAGTTGCAAAAGGCGAGCGACTCGAGCCTCGCAACCAGGTGCGGACGCTGCGCTTGAGCTTGAACCCAGACGCAGTGTTGGTGAACCACTTTTTTTATAAAAAATTGACAGAAATCTCTTTCTTAGAACGCAACTTTTCTGTGGTCTTTTTTTTTTTGGCCAGTAATCCCATTTAGTTTGAGGAAAACTTACCTTAGCGGTAGAAGACCGGCACAATGCAAAGAAGAAGACACAGAGGAAATAATGAAAAAAAGAGAAGAAATACACAAGAAGAAAGCAACTACACGGTGAAGAGAAGAACAACATAGATCACATAAATCATATTTTTCATATTAACGTCGAGTTCGAAAAATACAGAAAATCGAAAAGATCCGGGTAGAAACTATGCAAAATTGAACAATCCAAAAGACACTAATGTCATGGAATGTGTTTTTTGTGGAAAAGTTATAAATGGAGGAATTTATCGACTCAAGCAGCATCTTGTTGGAGGTCATCGAAATGCCAAAGTGAGAACCAAAATACGACGCTTTATGAATAAGAAAAAAAGTCAAACAACATATGAACAGGGTCTCGCATTTTGATAAGTTGCAGACCAACTTCAAAATTTGGAAGATGATGAGTTTTTCTAATCCCAAGAAAAGGAAAACAACCAATCACAAGTTCTATAGCGAGCTCCACCGCCCCTCCTATTTTCTCAATTAAGAATACAAAGCCAGTTGGTCCACTTGATTATTCTTTGTCAATAATTTGGATCAAATTGTGAGTCGGGAAAAGAAAAAAAGATCCAAAGATTCAAAACAATATGATGGAAAAACAAAAAAAATGAAGTACACTGTAGTGCAAAAACTTTCTAGATAGATGTATGATGCAGTCATTCCGTTAAATGCTGTAAATTATGATAATTTTAAGGATTTTTGTCGAGTTGTGACTTAATGCATGTATAATTGGAAGCTTTCATCTTATCATGAAATAAAGATAACTTATTTGAATAAAGAAATTGAGCATACGAAAAACGTTTTGAGAGAACACCATGAAGATTATGCAAAATATAGCAGATGGATGGACATATGGAAGAAGTAGGTAATTGATTAACTTTTTGGTGAATGGTCCAAGAAGAAATGTATTTCTAGAATATGTGGATGATTCAAAATTTTCTAATACAGGAATGAATGATATATGATTTACTTGAAAAGATAATACCTCTGCAAATATTTGAACAGGTGCGAACTCATATTAATTTATATACATTCTCATTTATTTATAGTATTAATGCTAAATTTGTTACATATAACATAAAACTTAACATTCAATGAACTTTTGATGTTGAAATACAAACACATATGGTCTGTTGATCATTATTTGGATTTATTGTTTGAATATTTGTTTAATTCCTGTGCTGAAGAATGTTTATGAGAGAAGCATGATGATAAATTATTACATATATAATAGGCAAAGAGTCTTTAACGTGATAAGATAATTTACAAGTCAAAAAGATATGGTTAGGAAAGGGAAAACTCGTTCCGCAACTGCTTTTTTGGTATTGATGCAGTTTCAAAAACAAAAATTGGAAAGATATTGACTTCAGAAAAGTGGAACACGAGTTGATTTGTAAATGAGACAAAAGGTAAACGTGTAACTGAGATCGTATTGATGCTTTCATTTTGGAATCACATTGTGTATGCCGTGAAAGTTGGTAGCTTGTTCGTTAAATAGTTTGATTTAGTTGATGGTGAAAGAAAACATCCAGTGGGATATATATATAAGGCCACGGATCGAGCTAAGAAAACTATGGCTTTGTCTTTCAACCACAATAAAGAGAAGTACCAAAATATTTTCAAAACCATTGATGGCACGTGGACGGTTCAACTTCATAGGCCTTTACAGTGAATGGTGGTTGTCTTAAATAAGAAATCCAAAATTTCAAATTACCATAAAAATACTTAAACATCAAGTTGTGATCTTACAACAAAAAACAATTATTACCTGGTGATACTTTATTTCTCTGTCTAAAGGCCATAGGCATGCCAAAAAGTCCATCAGCATTTTTATACATTGTGAGTTGATGTATGACTTTATCTTGAATATTAACATCTTTACACATCCTTTCAATACACTTGTACAACCACTTCATAACTTCGGCATCTTTTTCTATTCGGGGGCTCGCATAAAATGTTTCCGGATTCAAAAATAACCAGCTGCATGCAAAGGCCTATGAAGTTGAACCGTCCATTTGTCATCAATGATCTTAAAAATATTTTGGTACTTCTCTTTGTCGTTGTTGAAAACCTAAGCAATAGCTTCCGTAACTCAATCAATGACCTTATATATGCATATATCTCATTATAAGTTTTCTTTCACGGTTTCACCATCAACTAAGTGAAACACTTTAACAAGCGGACCACCAACTGTCATGGCCTACACAATGCGATTACAAAATGAAGAAATCAATATAATCTCTGTTACACGTTTACCACTTTACCTTGTGTATCTTTTGTTAATCAACTTGTGTTCCATCTTTCTTAAATTCACCTTTTGTTTTTGAAATTGCTTCAATGTCAAAAGACCAGTGGTGAAACGAGTTTTTCTAGTCCTAACCCATATCTCTTTGACACGAAAATTCTATCGCCATGTTCAAGACTTGTGGCCTATTATATATGTAATCATTTATCATCAAATGAACGTCCTCTCATAAACTTTCTTCAACACAGGAATCTTCGACAAATCTTCAAACAATAAATCCAAATAACGGGTAGCACATGGGGTGGTTCAATACATGTGTTTGTATTTCAACATCAAAAGTTTTCATGCGTGTTAAGTTTTCTGTTATATTTCAATGTAACAAATCTAGCATTAATACTATAAATAAATGATAATATATCTAAATTAATAAGAGTTCATACATGGTCAAACATTTGCAGAAGGATTATCTGTAACCACTTGAACAACATTCTAATGACCAATTTGCTCTATATATTTTAGAAGTAAATCATACATCTTCACTCTCGTATGAGAAAATCTGGAACCGTCCACGGATTCTAAAAATAGTTTTTCTTGGACCATTCACTGAAAAGTTAATCAATGATCTAATTTTTCCATATGTCCATCCATCAGCCATTAAATTGCAGCCATATTTTGCACAATCTTCATAGTGCTCTCTCAAAATACATTTTGTATGCTCAATTTCTTTATTCAAATAAGTTATCTTTACTTCATGATAAGTTGGAGGATTTCAATCATACGTGCAGTAAGTCATAGCCCGACAAAAATCCTTAAAACTTGTGATTGGTTGTTTACCTTTTCTTGGGATTGAAAAAACTCATATCTTCCAAAGTTGATCCGCAACTTCATCGAAATGAGATATCATGTTCATATGTTGTTTGACTTCTTTTTTATTAATCATAAACTCTTGTATTTCGGTTCTCACATGCTGACGACATTTTGGACATGCTTTGGCGTTTCGATGACCACCAACAAGATGCTGTTTGAGTCGATAAATTCCTCCGTTTAAAAGTGTTTTTTGGATTGTTCAATTTCGCATAGTTCTAACCCGGATCTTTTCAGTTTTTTGCATTTTTCAAACTCGACATAAATCTGGAAAAATATGATTTCTCTGTTTTATGTTGTTCTTTTCTCTGTGTTGTTGCTTTCTTCAAGTGTCATTTCTTCTCTTCTTTTTTCGTTATTTCCTCTATGTTTTCTTCTCTGCAATGCATCGGTCTTCTGCTGTTAGGGTGAGCTTTCCTTTTTTTTATTTAAAACTAAATGGGCTTTGTGGCCCAAAAAAAGGACACAGAATGCGACTTGTCGTGTTTTTAAAAAAATGTGGTTCGCTCCGGGCACGTGTAGACGCCTTAGTAAAATGCTACGCTTGGGTTTGAACCTAGGCTCAGCCTCCGCGCCTGGTCCTGACTCGCGCCTTGGTTCAAGGCACCAGGTGCAGCGTCGCTCGCCTTTTACAACTATGTGGGGACATTGATGAATGTGAAAAAGTCATAATGCAATTAGGTTTTGTGGATGGGAAATCTTCGATGATTAAAGTGACAGATTTTAGGGTTGAAGGAAGACTTGTACGGTTGAAGGAAGACTGATTGGCTGCCGAAGACACAATATAAACAGTATATCAAACACTTTTAGTTTTAATTCAATGTTGTTACATCATTATATTTCATTATTTGTTCTTAAAATCTTTCATATCTTCTGGACATATCTCCTTTCTTTAGTCATCTAAGACATTGTTACTCTACACACCATGCTAGATCAAGTTAGCTCTTTTGGATGAATGGGTGAATTTGTGATACACACACCAAGCTAAAGACTATTTAACTGGTGTGTCAGTAATTCCTATACTTATTGAGTATTCAAATAACTAATTAAGCTACAGAAAATAGATGAATAGTTACTTAAAAATACATTATCACAAGCAAACACCAAAAACATTTGTCAGATTTTGATTTAATACAAACTCTTGAAATTGAAGTAGTAAATTGAAAAGGACCATCATTCCAATGAACGGTGACCGTGTCGGGAGGCAGAAAAGATTAAAGTTTCATATGGGAGGTCCACATACCTGCTGTATCAGCGTGTCATAAAGTACAATCCGCTTGTTCTTGAAAAATCCATACATGTATGCCTGAAGAAAATGTTTAGCATTACACAAGTCCGGAAGATAATCTTGGGAAGATGGAAAGGACAGGAAGACTGAATCAAAAGGCACAAGAAATAAAATTAATTAATAAATATCAAATGAGTGAAACAGAAAATCTTCCTCTCTCTTGTAAGTAGGGAGAGTACAGATCCTAGCATTGTTGTCCTATTCTTCTCACTATACTACATTTTGTAAACCAATTCAGTTTTCTATGTTGAACTATTATAAAAATTTAATGGTCATTTCTATAACCATCAAAACGCGAATAGTTAGCATTAATTTTCATAGAAATTAGAACCATTCATTGAACAACCTGATACACAAACTTATTCCTCTTCATTTCCTCACTCCATGGATCATGAACATGATGTGTCAACACTAAAGACCTGGACAAAAAATGTATGATCCAACAAAGCAAAAAAAGATGAAGGGAATTTTTACAAACATCAATCTTGAAGTCCATTTCATTTATTTGAAGTGTCTAAGCTTATCAGCGCTGCGAAAAACTTGGAGGTTTCACGGGTGACGGGTCTATTTACTTCTACATGCAAACAAAGAAGGAAGAGAAACAAAACACTTCTCACATTACTATGGCTTGACCTTGTAGATCCATCAACAACAAACAATTTCTTCAAGGGAAATTTCAGTGATGAAGCAAGACTCTCGATTTTGATCCTAAGATTTCCATCTGGAAGCTGCTTGTTCACAAAAAAAATAGAGAGAGAGGCATTATACAAGCAGAAAATATTCTATTCAGCATATGACCTTATAGAAAAACAATATTGATATGACCAGCTCTTTATCCTAAAAAATTTCCCACAACTTACAGGAGTGAACTTGTTGAATAGGGGGGCTATCAGAATTGGATAAACGGTCATCATCACAAGAGATATGACAAGCATGAATGCCCACAGATATATGGCCAAGTACGGACCTCCTTTCTGCATCCAAACACATATCTCCGTCAATCAGCAGTAACATGAAGAATGGAAGTAGATTAAAAGACAGTCAAAAGAAAACGTGAAAAGCATTTTGAAAACATCATAAAATTAATGGAAGAAAGTAGAAATTATGATGTAACATCCAGATAACGGTTATCCATGAAGGTGACAACGTTTAAATGCTACAAACTGAATGACCTGAACTATAAAAATGATGGCAGCGACAATAGGTGGACCAATCACTACAGCCAAGGCAATTCCTTTTATCATATCCCTTATGAACAACCATATTGTTTGCTGCACAATAGAAAAATCATAGAAGTTTAGGAAAAAAACTAAATTCATATGAACAGAAAACATGACCAAGGGTCAGAAAAATGAATACCTTGTTGAAACCATGGCGGGCTTCAATCACAAAGGTTGAGTATAAAGAAAATGGTAAATCGGTTAACTGTGTGGGGATTTTAAAACAAAAGGTTAGAAAAAAGTATGAGAAAAAAAATATATATCTCAAAAATAAAAGTGATCGGCGGAAGTGCAAGCAACAGTGTCGATTAACATTTCTTATCTTTCAAAGTGAAAACGGAACTCAAGTATTGTGTGCACCTGAGACCAAAACATTACACCAGCTAAAAACGCAAGAGTGTGCAGTATCTCATTTTCTGCATTGAGGCCAGCATACAGCAAAAATTCTCCAGACATCTGCAATCAGAAGAAACCAAAGAATGCATGATAACAACGCCAACCAAGTCAGCTGCATATTCAAGATCGATATAGAAAGCCTGAGACAACAACATACCTTCCAGAACCAGGGCAATACGCCAAATGATAAGATCGCAGAGTCCATGAGTATGGTTACAAGTTCATGAACAAAATGGAAACGGCTGAAAAAAAGAAGCAAAAGTAATAAAATACAAATTTAGGAAGTAAAGTATAAATACTAGAACTTAAAAAATCTCACTAAAAAAGTCGTCGCAACCTTTTGTCGATACTGTAAGCACGAGATTTTTCAAACTTTTCTGGGCTGATTACTCCAACCAAAGGCTTTGGCAGAGTTGGTAACTTAAGAGCAGTATGTTGCCGTATATCAAGATAAGTCTCGAAAATATACACCATTATCATGAAACCTGAATGGTTGAAGAGCTGAATTAGAACAAAGAACACGGGTCAAAGGATATGGCAGTACCATTCCTAACTCGCAACACCAAAAAAAAGCAGCACATTTCTACCGTTATAATAAAAAATTGCATTGTCTTCCTGCTCCTGCGCACTCATTCCCATTTACACTAGTACGAAAGCACTAACATACTATACTACACTTACTCATTCCGTAGAGTAAACAACACCTTGAGAAAATTATAATTATAAGTCATTAAAAACCCTAAACCCACCCATATTCAAGAACGCACTCGAAATAATAAACCACGGAGAAATCTAGAAAAACAATACCCTGTGCAAAAGCAAACAACTGACTAAAGAAACTAAATCATATCACGACACAAAAAACAGGATACCAACTTATTCGTTCATCAAATCCAACGAAAAAAAATCAAGAAAACAAAATAACACGATTACGAAATTGCAAGTTCACACTTTCGCCGACGGGCGTGATGAGTTTATCCGATTACATTCAAAGATACATACCAACGACTGCTTCCATGTAAGGAAACGCCATTGCAGAGTGGCTTTCTTGGTAAGAAACAGGGGTTTTGGGTGATGGCTTTAGGAAGACGTATTCTTTGAAATGGGGGAATATGGCAATTGGAGGGGGCTGGTTGAACGTTTCTCAATGGTTAGATATATAATATAGTTTTATTATTTTTATATAAGTAAGTATAATTTAATAAATAAAATCAAAATTTATATTTTATTATTTTTATACAAGTAAGTATAATTTAATAAATAAAATCAAAATTTATATTTTTTTATTTTCCATAATATATTTCCCAATATAACTATTGTACATTCGAATGAAAATCCAATTATCACCGTATATAACTTGAAAATCGATAATAATTTTTTTTTTGTTATCATGAACATGCAGACGTTACATTTCAATACTATTTGGTAAATTTTTGTTTTAAAGTAGTAGTCTGCAAATTATGTTAGTCAAGTAAGCGATATGTGTCCGAAAAAGTATTGTTAATAAAAACCAAACTAGTTGCTATTAGTTAAATGTTTTTATTTTCCACTAAGTGAGATATCCTCTAGAGACTCGAAAATTATATTTTGATCATGATGAGAGAGCATACAACACTTTTATTTGAGCATGATTTTACTATCCCAATCAATTATGAACTTTCATTCTTTTAAATCTAATAATAATTATAATGGTTCCGAAGAGACTATCAAATTAATTATGTTTTTATCTAAATAATTATGATAAATAATATCATAAATCTTTCATTTTTATTGAAATATATATAATATTTACATTTAATTTGTATATAATTTGATTATCGGTCCCAAATTAAATTCAACTTACCCGGTAATCTATTTAATTATTCACAAAAACTCATGTGAGACGTCTATCGGGTCAATTTTATGAAACGAATATTCTATATGAGTCATCCACAAAAAAGAAATATTTTTTTATGTCAAATATATTACTTTTTATCGTAAATATGGACATGATTGATTTGTCTCACGAATAAAGATATGTGAGACCGTCTTATGAAAGACTTACTCTTAATCATTTGATGAGATCAAACTTTAGGTTGACTAACTTAAAATAGGTCCACTTAAGTTCGGATTGTTTTCGTCATATAACTCCTGACACCTCTAGTGTTGTTTCATGATGCAGATAACTCATAAAATTTGTTTTTTTGAAATTTTCAAGTATCGCTTATGGCACGAATTTTTTTAGATAATATTATTTGTCAAATGATCATATATTCTCAATGATTGGAGTATGTGTTGTGTATATTTTAAAAAACATTTTCATACATAATATATACATGTAAAATAAGTATTTTGAAAATAATATTTTAAATTAATTTGATTGAACAACTTTCATGTTTTCAACTTTTTAATAGAGTTTATTTCATCTTTGTTTGATGTATTTTAATATTTGTCTTTTGTTCTTTTAGGAGTATGGGGTACTTGCAGTTTAAATTTATAATAAAGGAAAAAAGAACAGAAAAACAAAAAACAAATCGGTGACACATTTGAATTAAATCTAATGACTAATGAGGAAGCTTGGTGAAAATCAAGGGCAGGGAAAAATATAAAATTTAAAAGAATATCAATGGAAAATAATAAACATACATTTCAAGGAAATTACAAATAATACTATCATTTTTTAATATTATTAATAATTGACAAAGGCCAATTTTATTTTATTTTTTGATGAAGACAGGCCAATTATAAACAATATAAATTTCAAGAAATATATCGAAAACTTATGCAGGAAAATATTGGAAATATATGCAGTATCTCAAAAGAATATTAAATGCACAACCCACACACATTAACTAAATCACCTTGACATGGCGCCATACACTCTTGGAAGCTATATTTTCTCTTTATACGACCTCTGTACGATAAGTGGCATCGCTTTGTGCTGTCTGATCACGGTTGAGATACCTTCATATTTCTGCCATGGACTTCGGAGAACATGCAGTTTTGTATGCAGAATATGCGCCTCGAGTCGCTTGCTTTACTTACACCTCTCTGATATAGGCACTCATCGGAGATTTAGATGAGAGTGGAGGGGCATCATATGCTGAAAATTCCCTGTAATCCTTCCGAACCTCCCAGAGAATCTCGGCACACTTCCTCATGGAAGGTCTATTGCGTCGGTTAGGAGCCAAACAACGGAATGCCAATTCAAGAATCTTTTCCAGAGCAAAGATATTAGCAGGAGATCTTACAAGCCTTGGATCCAAAGTGAGTATTGCTTCTCCACAAGAAAACTTCCTCATCGCCTGCATGCATATGAAGTGTTATCAGAGCTCGATTTGTTAATGCTGTGGGGAAAGAATTTGGTCCGCGGTTTAAGCTTTGTTGCTTTGATATGGTTTCCTGAACGTCAGCTTGTCATAATTGTCTATCTAAAGCTTATAACAGTCTATCCCAAACCATAGAGAGACCATCATGCAAACATTTCACTAAGATGGAAATTGTTACGTTTTGAGCCCACGAACTCACATTCTGATGAAAGATTTAAGACCCACAACTAACATGATTAAATTGTACTTTAACTATTGTTGGTCACAGATCATTCCACATTTTCTTATGATATGATATCCTAATCCCACACCTTTTCATGGTGGGAATTCTAAAATTGTACAAGCCCACAAAAATAGATTTCTCTGCCTTGAATTATAACCGTTTAGCTAAGAATCGGTAGATGAAAAGTAGTTGATATTGGAGCCTTCCTTGCATTGGCCGTGATCATGGAGAGTGAACTTAGGCCAAACTTTAAGCACAATTAAATAGTATTCGACCAACTGTTACTTACAGGTACTATGCAATCACTTATGTGTCGGTGGCTGTTTTACTTTTCCACGCAATTTACGGCCAAGTTGGTTGTCACAGAAAAGAATAAATATAGATGTATGGCAATGCAATTATGTAAAATGTATTGAACACTGGCAGTAGGGAGAAAGGCCATACCCATTTTGTAGTAATGCGCTCCTTCTGCTCTCGCTTTGGTTCAATTGGACGCCTGCCCGTGACAAGCTCCACAAGCAACACACCAAATGAATAAACGTCGCTCTTTTCTGTGAGTTGGTTGGTTTTCAGGTATTCAGGGTCTAAGTAGCCTGCAGTGCCTTTAACTTGGGTTGATATGTGAGTTGCTCCTGATTCACCGTCAGAACGTAGTCGGGCAAAACCGAAGTCAGCCACTTTAGCTCGTAGGTTTTCGGTGAGGAGAACGTTGGAAGACTTTATGTCTCTGTGAATTATGGGGTGATCTGCACTCATTTTCCAGAAAACCAAAGATCTTCGTAAACTCAAAATAATTGGGATTTGCTTTAATGAACATATAAAAATGCTGCAAAAATTTTTACACCTGTGTACATGTGAAGATATGTTACTGCATGAGCCACATCAGTTGCAATCTCTAGCCGCACAGCAAAATCAACACTGTCACCTTTGATACCTGAATTCAGATTCGATGTTAGCACTAGCATATGCAATAAATGGCTGAGCGCTAAGCATGCAGGGATATAAAAAAAGCCTGTAAGATGATTAAAAGGGAGGAACTGATGATGCAAAACCTGGTAACCGGTAGTCTGGAAAGAAGAAAGTCTTACCGTCCAAATGCTCTCTAAGATTTCCATTTGGGACATACTCCACAACAAGGATCCTTTCATCTCCATGCTTTAAAAACCCATACAATTTCACTAGATTCAGATGCTCCACTTGTGCTAGGGTTTCAACTTCATTTTGAAATTCAGTTCCTAAATGCTTATCATACACAATCTATGGAGAGGAAAGAAACTTAGAAACACTAGTAAAAAGGGAGACAAAGGTTTCATATTCATTCCCTGGTTATTTCATATGCAAAGAAAAGATTGAAGAGACAAGGACATATTCTAACCTTCTTAGCACGTTTAACTGCAACCAAAGTTCCATCTGCAAGTTGACCTTTGTACACTGTCCCAAAACCACCTTGTCCAATCATCAAGGCAGGCGAAAATTTTTTGGTGGCCTTGTTAATATCTTCCATGGTGAATATGACACTTCCAGGTTCTTTTGAGTGAGTTGAATCATTGGAAGAACCATAGATACTCCGTCTCCTGTCACTGCCGGAACTCGAAGCACCTGATACAGCAAAAAAACATTTATCAACCATGCTTCATTCACCTCCTCTTGCGTACAATTGCATTAAATGAAGCATATAACAACTTCAAATTGATAGTCCCCTTGATATGTCGTACTATTTGAAAAGTTCCTAAGGGATCCGAGAAAATGGATCTAATGCGCTTCATGTTCCACTTACAAGCCCTGGTATATGCATGTGATTTCATTTCTGAGGGGATGAAATCAGACAAACATTATACTTGCGTAAATGTGTTGTGGTTGAATTGGCTCGAGTGTATCTATTTAGTTAGAACGTGAGGCTGGCATCCACAGTGTCTAGCTGAAATGTACATGGCAATGGAAGGGTATATGTATGAGTAGCATATTGCATGGAAAATAAGGAGAATCACAAATTTGTGCCTTTTGTTCTGTAGAGCTGAATAGACTCGAAATTATTCCAAGCTCTAAGATTCACCCTTTTTGTTCAAATAAATCCTACCACCAATATTTGGATCGGTCATGTCCTATGACTTCCATAATTTCTCTTAAATGTAAAATATTTACTTCTATACAAATCAATATCCATTAGTCAATGAGTTTTCCACATTCTGTTTATATCAGCATCTTCGCTGCAATAAGGCACCAAATTTTGAAGACAAAAAAAGTGAATAAAACAGAATTATAAGTGCCTTCAGAGAAGTTAGGAATTAGAATGTAAACTTTCCTAGATTTTTCAAAAATTTAAAATGATGTTGCCCGATCAAAGCATATTGCATCAATTTTGTCCCTAAAATAAACTAACGAATTATCATACAACATTGCCTCCATTTTCCTCACCTATAAGGAATTCATTCCACAAATAACCCATCAATTAAACAAAAAAACATTGTAACAACTTTTTTTTATGACATCAAACCTGCAGAAGCTGCTCTTCAATGCATACAGGTTAAACCTCATGTTGGACTCGAGCTTTTTGGGCCTATTGGGCTTGTTCATTTGAATGGAATATTTGAGAAGTAAGGCATTTATAAGTAGATGGGAATGTGAAAATAAGAAACAGTATGAGTGATAAAGTTCTATACATAGAGACATCCTCGAGTCCTTCAAGACACACATCACACTCTCCTTTCTAGTTCCACTCTCTTCTTTGCTTCGGCTGCTGCTCATCTACTCTGCGTCTTGTTCTATCTCGTGATAAAGTTCAAGTACTTTTCAGTTCGCCGTAATAGTGCCTCGTGCTGGGTTACTGCTGGTTGTTCCATTGTATCCTGAGAAACAGACGTCCAAGTTGATCCTCGAAACACATACAAGAGGGGACAAACCTGTTTTAAGGACACTATACTTCGTACAAGCCTCGGTTTGCTTTATTTTATGCTTTGATCTGCTATGCTTTCTTTTTCATATTGTTAGGTGGTTTCTCGAAGAAAGTTTCAGTACTTTATCATTTGATATTTTGCAATACCTCACACTAACGCAATAGTATACAAACCACGCTGATCTTGTATATCGCACTAGACAAGCACTGCGACAAGCTCGATAAACAACAATTTTAGAGCTCATAGCCCTGTCAACCAGAGAATACAAGTTCTCTTTGCAGGGAGTAGTGGGGATTGGGCGGTTGCCCTTATACGGAATTTTCAAATTTTATGCATGATATTTTCGCTTTTCCTGAAATAATTAAGAATAATTTTTATGCATGATATTTTCTCTTTTCCTGAAATAATTAAGAATAATCGCCTAATAAAGGTATATCAAATGATACTCAATCCGCATAGTGATTCTATCCCATCTAATCTTCGATCAACTTAGATTACCACTACTAGATTACAATTCACTACTGATCACCAAATCGAATTTCGAAAAACATAACTAAAAATATAGTCAAGTCTCGATTAGAAATTTATCATAAAAATCAATTACTAATCGTGTCTGTACCAGAAGAATCAGAGAACACGTTGCTGGAGCTTTTCGGCGGATCAGGAGCAGTGAAGCACCTAAACAGTGTGTTGGCGATGGAACGTGCGGCGCTCCGGGCGGAGGAGCGGTGGCTAGATGTTGAATAATCGTCAGTAGAGCAGCTTGAGGAGCGAGCTAGCTTCGCCGGTGTGTTTGAGGCGGAGCTCCTCCGTATACCATCCGAAAGAGGATTTGTCATGGCCGCAGACAAATCATTAGGCGAAGGCGGGGACCCTCGCCATGAATAAATCCAGCTTGCTTAAGATTTATTTCGTCGAACTGTCCAGGACGCTGACTCCTACCCTTCCTGCGTGCTGATTGGTTAACTAAACAAGTTGGTACATGATACACTATTTTGTTTTTGAAATTATCAAATTCCACTTAAACTTGTCATGTTTGAACGATGCATGATTATTTTGTTCGATAATCCGCAAAATGTTATTTCGAATTATTTGTTTTTGGACAGTAATTTGAATAGTGTACAAACATGTTTGATTTTTTCAAATCTATGTCGAAATCAAACTTTAATTCGAATCATATTCAACTCAAATAATATGAACTATTTAAAGTGCGAAACGAACTAGAAAAAATCAAACGATTCAGATTCCTAATTCATCCTCGAGTTTTGCACAAGAGCTTCTATTAGATCGTCTCATGATTCAAATTTACGGTATGAATTTTCAACCCGATCTGAATTATGGAAAAATGTATCAAAGTCGACTCATCTTTAATATATAAATATGCAAAACGTCTCACATGAGACACACTCAGTACTAACACATATATCTTATCCAATGACTAAGAATTGGGGATTATTCAATAAATGAACAAGATATTTACGTATCTATCGAATGCCTTAGGATAGTAAATGATTCCAGAAATGAACATTATTTGGAAACGAACAATCTTGAAAAATAACATGAATACATAATGTCTCACCTAGAATTAAAGCAAACAATTTTATACAAACTATTCTTGAAATTATAAATTTTAAAAATAATGCTGAAATAGATATTTTTCTAGAATTTGCTAATGCTAAATGTACAACTAATATATCATACAAAGATATTTATAACAATTATATCATGATATTTTGTTATTATATCGTGATATTTTGATATTAAACCGTGAGATTTTGTATACAATGTTTTATAAGATCTGATAGATTGGATTTTATATTGAATTTTTATGATACAAAATTTATTATATAAGTTTCGTTGTACCTTTAGTATTACTCTTGGTCGATTTATTGATTTTAGGGATAATTATATTTACAACATCTATATTTGTCGTATTTAAAAAAAAAATATTAAATATAGAATTATATGAAAAGTACATTTTTCATCTTTTTTTTTTTTTTTTTTTTGAAGGTAAACAGCTCCATTAAGATGATAAAGAAAGATCATGTTCTACAGCTTTCAACAACCAAGTAGGAAAACCACATGTTCCCCAATCTAAATTAGACAACAAAATCAAAGCCTTGTGGGCTAAAAGATGAGCTACTCCATTGGCAGATCTCTTCATATGGTGAATCGATAAGAAATTATGCTCATGAAGCATAAAATGAATCTCCAAAGCTAAGGCACCGACTGATCCCAATTCTTCTTCAGGTTTGGTTACTGCATGGACCGCCTGAAGAGAGTCTGAAAAGATACAAACATTAGCAAACTGTTGGGCCACACAGTAATCCATTCCAAATCTTAAAGCTTCTAATTCAGCACCCTTAATCGACCCCTGATTTCGTATCAATTTTGCCTTGGCTCCTAAAAGAAGCCCATGAGAGTCTCGAATAACATTGCAAATTAAACTTTTATAGAAACTGAGAAATATAATGATTACTGGTCAAAAATATATTTATACTATATTATTAGAGATTTTAGAATAAGTACATTAGATGACATTAAAATATTTAATTCCATAATTATCTTTTTATTAAAACTTCATCAAGTCACTCCATATTTTACAAAGAAAAAATCTAAACAAAACTTCTTCTTTTTTAAATCTGAAAAGGCTGTTGATGATAAACATACATGAAATTAATATATTGTATGAATCAGCAGTTACTGTTGTGCTCTGATGTTGTCCACACGAACACACAACAAGCAGCGGAAGTTGATTATGTAACACACAAGTGAACATTCACTACGATAATTGAGAAACCAAATCTCGTGGAAGATTTTAAAAAATTATTTCGAACATAAGCAAAATTATGCATAAGAAATTATTAAGTGTTTTTTATATATATACCAACAAGATTGGTGATCATCAAAATTGTCTGAACCAAATGAAAAACTGTCCAAACCAATTGTTTGGTAAATGTAAAACTGCCTAAACCAAATGAAATTATGTACAAAAAATGATTAATTGTTTTTTATTGGATATACCAACAATAATGGTGATTATCAAAATTTGGTGCCTAATTCAAACCTTACAAATAAAGTAAAGATAAAGTATGTCATGACAAATATGATGATCACAAACTAAGGCAGAAGTTTGTTGTAAAGATACGACGACGAATTTGTCACTTAAACTCGTCCTAAAAGAATTAGAGACGAAATTTAAGTTTGTTACAACAAGAATAACAACGAATTTCAACAGGAAAAAGTTGTCGTAACAAATGAAGAAACGAAACAACAAACAAATGTTGTACAAAATGTTCTTATGAACAATGATTATAATATTATTACGAGCCGAAAAAGATGTCCCATGATTTCACATAAAAGATATTGGTCTAACGGATATTATATTAGGAACTAAGATCATCAAGATATGTAAATGAACTGCACTCACACAATCTCATCTTATTGAGATGCTGCTGAGAAGATTTCATTCTCATCTTATACCTATCAAAACTCCAGTAGATGAAAATCTACACATTGATAAGAATAAGAGAGAATTCATACCATAATTGAAATATTCACGTATAATTAGAAGTTTGATGTATATCACAAATGACAAAAACTTGTGTGAGACGATCTCACGGGTCGTATCTGTGAGACTGATCTCTTATTTAGGTCATCCATGAAAAAGTATTACTTTTTATGGTAAGAATATTACTTTTTAATGTGAATATGGGTAGGGTTGACCTGTCTCACAGATTAAGATCCGTGAGACGGTTTCACATAAGACCACTCATCACAAATTGTACACATCTGGATAATGCTCCCAAGGTCAAAGCTTTGAATAAATCCACCTAAGTGTCTGAATGATTAATTAATATATTGGAAGATATCTCGTATAAGTTAAAGTTAGTGTCATCCATGATAATACATTGCAATGGTCACTTGACTACTGTAAATGCACAAAGCTGTAAGTACAATGGTATGTCAAGTCACACTCGTCGTAGACATAATACATCAAGCATTCAATATCTAGTAAAGTCGTCTTAGTCGACAATGTTAAATTAAAAGATAATTTTATGACCCATTGACAAAGGTTTGAATATAGATCAAATATACTAATGCTCATTAAGATGAATAAGGCTGAAAATTTACAGATAAAATGTTCATAGCGGTAGCTCAACCTTGCTGATTGGAGATCTCAAGATCTTGATTTGATTGGGCAACTGAGTTATGAAAGTTGTTGTTATCGCAATGGCGACGAACTATGTAACAAAGTTCATTTTCCATTCCTAAGATTAAAACGTGTTGCCTACTATATGTAGGTTAAATTAAAATTTTCATGAGTCCAAACTTGAAAAATCCGAGTATGGTATGATAGTCGTTATAGAGGTCACATATGTAAGTGTGAAGACGAACCGTTTCAATGAAACAATTAGCAATCCAAAACCGTGTCGCTGACAAAAATGAAACAACCATGAGAACTATAAATATGTGAGAATGATTATTGTGTGCGTATCATTGTATTGCTTGACACAAACGATCGAGTAATTCAAGAAATCACGTTCATCAATCAGCTAGTAACTCCAATGATATTATACTACGGAATGTTCAAATACACAAGTTATCTCTCTTGATGTAATGATCTTTCGATTGAACTTTCTAAGAGTCTGCAATACATACATGCATTAATTTCAAATCCAAAATTGACTGGAAAATTGGAATCTATATTTTAAATAGATATTTTTGGAATATTAATTTGCTAAAAATCGATTTGTGGTGAATGAGAAATTAATTATTTAGTGTTGGCAACAAAGCCCATTAAGGTTTGACCGAGAAATGCCCCACATTAAAAGTTTATGATTTTCACATCTTCCTTGTATATCATTTTATGTGTTATGTTATGCTTAGTTCCAGTCAAGCCATACCAAACCAAGTCAACCAAAGTCGAGTGAGGTGCAAGACACGAACTAAGCCTTGTTCCCCCATACGAATGCAAAAGGCACATTGATGGCTCACTTTGCATGTATCGTCCTCGCGAGGAGCAATGAAGATATTTTAATTATACCGAAAATGAGTTCGATGATGTGGCATATGGTTCAAGTCATTGTACATGTGGCATGTGATTGGAATGAAATGGTGTTATGATTGATGATCATGATCATTGCTTCGCGATAGGGTACATGCAATAGCTATGCTCCATCGTAAGGGTGTGATCTAGATAACTAGATCTGATATAATGTCTCTGATCGAGGGGTGTCTTGAATAAATTTGATAATCCATTATGGGTGCGATCTAGATCATTGACCTGGAGATGGACGCACCCGATTCAATATCTTGAAATGCTACGATCCAATGGACGTGACCTACCAGATGAGATGGACGTGACGAATTAGAATCGAATCTCATCACTTCGACACAATTATTTGCAGGAAGGTCCCTCCAACTATTGAAACATTATATATACTCTATATCATAATAGAATAATGTTATACAATGACAAACTAAAAAATATTGATATTTTCGTCAAGTTTATATTGTATTTATTTTTTTCATTTTTCATACGAAAAAGTTTTAAAAATATTTACAGAATCACCCGATTTTGTAATTTGAAGTGCTCATATTACAAAACGAAAATCGTTGTATTTTGAGAAACGTTCGTCATATACCATCAACATCGTGTGAGACAAAAATCGTCTTAAAGACATTGAATAAGACTATAACCTCGATTTTACATACCGTTGTAATCTCAGAGATGGTTGCAAAGTGACTGCCACAACCTTAAAAGTCGATGTCATTTGCACCTCATAAAGTACCAACACAGTCGACACTTAAAATGTTGTTATCCGAACTCGAGAGCACAAAACACTAAATTTGAAAATTTTGAAAAACGAACAAAAACTATAGCCTGCGTAAAACCTATTGGAATCACATTTTGTTAGTCTGAAGTCGCGTGAAGCAAATGCGACCTCTAAAGGCGTAGGCCGCGACGATGCTCCCCTCCCTCACATCTCCAAGAGGAAGGAAGAATCAGAGTCGGTAGGTAGATAGATAAAATCTTGAAATCCTCATCTAACCCATTTACACAGATAAACTGAACAATGTATATTTCACCATGAAACCTAGAAAGATTACTGTTTTAGTCGATTTTAATCTGCCACCTTTCAATCCTTATTTGCGTTTTTCTGTAATTTTTTTTTGCAGAACAGCCGTTATTCCACACGTCCAGCGTAATTTTTCTTTCATCAGGTACATGGGTGTACTGTATTTCTGTTTTTTTTATACATTTCAAATTATTGGTTGGATTTTCTGCTTGTTTGGGTGAGATATTTGTCTGGATTTAACTGATAGTAGACTCATTTTGACCTTTATTACTATAAATGAGGGGTCTTGGTTTGGGTAGATTGATTCATCCTCCTTTTCAAGCTTATTTTGTTGGGTTTGTCGATGAATTCGAAGTTTTTTTGAGGGAGGTGGGATGTCGAGTAATTACTGGGGATGGGGGCTTTTCGTAATGTCGTAGTTGGTAATGATGGCTTGAATCTGATTCAGAGTAAGATTTGTTGGCTTCCTCTTTTTCTTTCTTTGTTCGCCTCATCTTTTGTTTTATTTATTAGGGTTTGATTGTTTGAAATCTATGTTTCGTTGATGTTTTGAAAATAGTGGGATCATAGTTGTCAAGGGCGCAAGGCGCACCGAGGCACACAAGGTCTCTGGAGCCTGATGCGCAAGGCGACGCGTGCGCCTTACTGAAGCAAGGCGCTAATTATTAATTTTTAAAAAAAATATATTTATCTTATAATAATATATTAAAATATGAAATAATTAAGTCACAATGTCACACAAAACAACAAATAATTAATAAGTTCATAACAATAAGTAACATAATTAAAATTCTTCAATCATCCTCAGAAGTTACATTTGGGGTTGGTTTGGGCTTTTACATTTAAGTTACTATTAAAAAAAAATTGAGAAGTTGCATTTTCAGAATGCAACTTCTCTGTTACTGAATTTGTTTTTTTAAAAAAAGCAACTCAGGCGCGCCGTAGCCTTTCCAAGGCTCGCCCAGGTGTGCGCCTGGGCGAGCCTTTGTGAACCGTTGCGCCTGGGACGGCCCCAGGCGCAACGCCCACGCCTGGTGGTGCCTTTCGCCTCAAGGCGAGAGGCGCTCGCCTTTGACAACTATGAGTGAGATTGACATAGTTGGTCTCAAGATTTGTTATATGGCTCATGTCAGCAAAAGGGAAAACAATATAATACTGCTATAGGGGTTTGCATTTTCGTTTGCATCATTTAGAGGGTTCTTCCATGGGCTTTTGAGGGATTCTTTAGCTTTATAGACTGGTTGACTTTATGTGATTAGTTGGAATTTGGGATTTAATTCTTTAATTTCTAGTTTCTTATTAGTGAAGCAATATTGTTATTGATTCAAGCCTGCTTGGATGTGTTAAGTATGTGTTAAGTATGGAAGACTGGTATTGTTGTTGAGGTTGGCCATAGGTCCGTAACACATAACTGAGGTGAGACTAAAAAGACGGCCGCCTCAGACCGGGGATCTCAAAAAAATTGTATAGTTGGTAATGATATTTCATTCAGTTAGCGTCAATGAAAATCCAAAAGAATTATTTATCCCGCTAAGCTCAACAATTTTAAAGATAAAAAGATTTTGTTGTTCATTGTCTCTTTCAATTTCATCGTCTAGCTATACAAAGAAAATTCATCGTTCATTGTCTCCTTTAATTTGATTTTGATCTCACAGTAAACTGTGATTGAGGTGATTGAATTTAATAATTATATTTTACTTTTAATTTTTAAATTTTTTTATTAAGAATTCCCTAAGGAATCTTCTTGTTTGCAAATTTCAACGTTGTCTATGTTGAGTTCTAGATTCTGCTCCCAACAAATAATTATTTTTCACGTATTTCGACTTTTCGTTTGTATTTGATTGGGAAATTAATAGCTGCTTTAAAAATGTATAACTTTGTTGTTCAAGGCATGATGCACTAATTGGTTACTTCTGCTATCAATAATCTAATTTCATCAATTAAATGGATGCTAAAATAATACAAATGAAACATATATATTTATGTAGAAACTAATATCCAAATGCATTCCAAATTTTCAAGTCATATAATTTATAGTTATAATATGTAGAATTTATTTTTTAAAATATAATTAGAAATCATTGACACCAAAGCATTTGAAAAACTCTTATTAATGAAAAAATGATTACATGTGATTTGAGGATCCCCACTCTTTAAATTCGACTCAAGCTCCCGAAATCTCAGGTACAACACTTGACCGGATGAAATCTACTATTTTCAGAGTTTACCTGGATCTTGGGCTGTAAGATATTTTGGGTACAGTAGTGTGTAATCAGTTTTGTACCTGGTAATTTATGGTAATCTCAATAACGTGGAAGACCTAGGCATTGGTTGCTAGAAGTGTATGGGGATTGGGTTTTGCATCTGAACATGGAATTTTTGTGTATGTGTGCCTTCACGCTCATGTCACTCTGGAAATTTGTTTCATCCCATCGTTTATTAAGAATTTTTTTATTCACAATGAGTACTTTTACTAAATTCGTTTAATAGTTGGGAACTCCTTTATCTTCTAATAGCTTTTTATCAGAATCTGGTATCTTTATCAAGGAGTTGGATATTTTCGACTGTATAAAACTATTAGATTAATTTTGTATTGATGAATGACAAGTTTCGCTACTCAATAATGTGATAATTTTTTTATCCTTTTATTTTGGCTCTTCTATCATTAGTTTATTTGTAAAGGATATCATGAGATTATGTTTTTAGATGAATGCCAATGCCAGCCAATCTTTCCTCTAGTAATGGTGGATAAATGGCTGTTGTTTAATGCCCTTCATTTTGACGCAGGAATATACCCGTGAGTATTTTTGTGGGCTTTAAATTGTTTTCATTTCAATGACAGAGGCTGATAGTGAAATAGTCAAACCCGAGGTATGTTTTACATGTCTTTTTTCGCTCATCTGATGTTTCTTTGTTCTCACATTTCGAATACATTTATTTGATTTACCTTTTCTTTTGTGTTTATGCATGGTAATATAAAATGTCTTTACCTTCATTGCATTTCTCATTCATTGGAGGAAATGATTAGTCAAGTTACTTTATTGCGAAACCTTAGTTACATTATGGTTATGCTGTCTCCTGTTAATTTCTAATTTTTGCTTATTTTGATTACTTATTGGTGCCTAGCAGATGCTGAAGGCTTGTGTGTGGCTTCGAACTTCTGATGATTCGATACAGCAAGTGGAGCAAGAGGTTGCCATGCTTTGTCCATTCATTTGTCATGAAATCCACTCAGGCATGGGATCTTCTAAGAATTATCCCATTTCTCTTCCTTCACGGGTTAATCCTGGCATGCTGAGCTTAATACTTGACTATTGCCACTTTCATCAAGTACCAGGCCACTCTAATAAGGTTACCACATGTTTGAGTACCTTACACTCTTGCTAATTTTTATATTTTACTTGATTTACGGAGGAAAGTCTTTTAGGTGTTCGTATCATCAGGCGCAGGGAAATAAGTTCGTGATTTCTTCTTCTTTGATGCAGGAGAGGAAGTCCTTTGACGAGAAGTTTGTTCGAATGGATACTAAAAGGCTGTGCGAGTTGACATCTGCAGCTGACAGCCTGCAATTAAAACCTCTGGTTGACCTCACCAGCCGAGCACTTGCACGGGTGATTGAAGGGAAGAGTCCTGAACAGATACGCGAGATATTTCATCTTCCCGACGATCTCACTGAGGTGTCTTTTCATTTCAAGCAGTTACAATCTTAATTTCCGGTTGCTTCCTTGGGGAGAATATATGTGTTGTGTACATGTTCGCAGTCTTATATAAACTTGTTGCATTGGTTAGGAAGAGAAGTTGGAGCCTATAAAAAACACCATGGATGATCCAAGGATTCGGCTATTGAATAGATTGTATGCTAGAAAGAGAAAAGAATTAAAAGAAAGGGAGGAGAGACTAAAGGTGATAACGACCTTACATTGTGGATTATTGTTGCTAACTTATTGCTTTTTTAAAATTTGCGTGCTTTTGAATGGAGATATCCAAATAGAATAAGCTTCTTTGAAGTATTCGAGCTGCGACTTAGTAAATGGGTTTGAATGTTTTTCTGTAGAATGTCGAGGTAGAAGAGGAGCATGCAGATGAGCGTTCAGTTGATGATCTATTGTCATTCATTAATGGAGACAGTGAAGGTAGTTATCATCGGCTTTATTTCTTTCTGCATCAATTGATGCCTTTAAGTTTCACAATTCCTGAATAAGTTGGGTTGATGTCTGTTGTCCTAGATATGAACAAAAAAGCTATATGTGGCTCCCTGTATTATTGATTAAGATTTTGAAGTCGGATATAATTAATCACTGTTTCCAGAGTAATTGTATTTTGGTTTGTAGGATGTGTATAGTTTGGTAACTTTTGTATGTAAATATATGTATTAAAAATGATTCACAATTAACACAAGCAGTTTGCCTGTGTTCCAGAGTGCCATAGCTAGCGCTGACTGCTGTAATAAAAAAATCTAGGTGGTTGTTTGTATTGCAACTCTACCCATGTTCCATCAATGTTCTATAAGCTACCCAGTTCTTTTTGTTAGTATTTAGAAATGGGTTGTATTACCCGATAGATTTATCATTCCTTAATTATCCAGTTTGAAGAGAACTCTAAGGGCAAATTGACCACGTACCCGTTCAACCAATTTGCCTATCATTGAAGTTCATTTTTCATGATTTTTAATCTTCAGTTTCTTCTGTGTTATTTTGTGTTTTACTTTGTGGTGCTAATTTAGTGGATTTGTTACTCCTTGTGTCTATATTTGTTGTGTTTACAAATTTTTATGAATTATCTTTGTATTGGTCTGTGTTCCCTGCATCTTGTTGATTTTATTTTGCTTTTGTATGCCTTAGCTGTGAGAAGTAACTGTTGTTTACATTTCAGACCATGCATCATTTTCTTTTCATACTTCCCTCTTTTTTGTCCCTACGCTATCATTTTGAAGGGACTCTTATACATACAAGCTTTGCAGATTGTAAGGGTTCTAGAAATTCCAAACATAAAAAGAAGAATCGTAGGAGAAAAGAACTTCAAAAATCTGCTTCTGTAAACTGCACCAGGACTTCAAGCAGCACTTCTTTTACTAGCAATGCTGCGGATGTGAATGACACGGTTTGCATCGATTTTACTTTCTTGAATTAGCTGCATCATGGGTTCTTTATTTAGTTATGATTCATGAGAGTTAGTAATAGAAGTAATTACTTTTTTTTTTTGCTTTCTCCAGTATGCACTTGCACCACACAGCAAGCATGCTGATGAATTCACTTTCATTTTTAGATTGACAGTTTCTTATATTGCAGGATTCACATGAGCTTAATTCTGCATGCAGAAATCCGATGACTCATAGTGATTCGCTGCCTACCCGTTTTAATGCAACAAAACTGCGGGACATTGAAGAAGATAGATCTTCACCTGACATTGAGTTTGATGATTGTGATATAGATGATGACATTGACCCTGCATTAAAGGAAAAAATTGATAGGTGAGATATATAACTTTTTTAGCACGTTTCAAATGTTATGAAAGAAGTGTTGGTTTTCAAATCTTAAATATTTTAAAAACAAATAGTTACATCAGAGTCCTGCTGAACACTGCTATCTATAGTTTTTTTTCTTCCCATGCAATACTCGTGTTGATTGTTTAGCATATCTCTGTGATGGAGTTTGGAAGTAAATCATAGTTGGTATATTGGTTGCCATATCTTGAGTATAGCTATGAAAGAAAAAGGAGACTTTGGTAGAAGGTTAAATTCTTTTCTTCCTAGAGTCGCTCTTGGGGATCTTTTGCTTCCTATGCAACACTTATGCAAGTTTTTTTCTTCCTATGCAATTCTTACCTTCCCGGTAAAAAAAAGTCATGCACTGACCAAACGTATAGTTGTTGCCATTTAGAAGAAAGTTGTTTTACTACTTATTCTACACTTCATTTTTGTTATGTATATAAGAATTATGACCTTCATTGATCAGGGAGGTCGAAGACTTTGCTAGAAGGTTAAATTCGGATTGGCCAGAAAGAATGCAACAAATTTTATCTCTGGGTCAAGAGAGAATACCGTTACCATTGGCAATTAATGGAAATGGTTCCTTGAGAAGATTCACCAGTAAGTCTGATAATGTTTTTTTTTCTTCTGAATCTGCCCTTTGTGTTCTACCTTGATTTCCCAATATGAACTATATTTATCTGGTGTGCGGCAAAATACTGTGTGTGTATATAAATATGCATATACATATATATACAATAATTCCCTGTTCTAGCATCTGCTACGAAGCTGTGTGCACCCGTGGAGAGTGCTATAACTGGAACCCAATTTGTACTAAACCCACCATAACCATCTTAAATCTGTCCGAATCTCTGCCAGAGCACCAAAAATTCGCTTCTTATAATGGTTTTTTCCTACCCCTTTCCAGGCCTAGATCGGTTCCCGCGATGATCATCCAGGTACACCTTCTAACTTCGAAGCAAAATCTGGCCAAAATATATTTTGGTCACTTTTTTGTACAAGTTGTGTCTGTTATGGTGCCCGGGCACTTCAAGATAAAGGAGGATCAATGGTTCTCCAACTCGAATCCCATATCCGAAGAAGTCATGCATGATCTGCATACCCACAGGACTCCTCAGATCTGGAGCACGTTACAAAAAAGATTGAAGTTCAGAGAAGTTTCCTCATTCCGAGAGATTAAAATTTTGATGTTTTGAATTGAGTTCGTCCATCTTCACAGAAAATAAGTATGTTTTCCGTTTGTGCCAATGAGTGTTATATTGTATATACAAACAAAAGATCGTGTAACTTTAACGTCAAGAAGCTTTTTCAGGTTTCAATGAGCGATAAACTTCTTCGACCTTTCAGTAAGAGTCATTATAAATCGTTAAAGTTAAATTTTGTGAAATGTTAATTCTCAGCTTGGTTTTCCAAATGCATCATATTACTTAACCTCATAAAGATAAGGGAATCATACCTGTACTTCACCTTTCCCTTCGGTATATGTGGTGATCATTGAGTTAATCAGTGTACAACGTGTGTGCCAAAATAATTTAAGCTACAGTTTTAGAAAAAGAAATCGAAAAAAAAGTGTGAATCAATCAAACCCCACAATCTCATTCGGTCCCCATACTTGGGAAAATAACCAAGCTCACATCTTTTAATACAGAGGCCAAAATTTTTTATGCAGTATCGAATCGAGTTGGACCAATTTCTCGTCCCTCAGTATATGTCTCCGTTTACAAGTCTCGAATTCAAGATGTCGTTCAAAAGAAATTAATTTCCTTTACCACTAGAACCAACAAATACTAATCACTGTCTAACTTCCTCTGATCCAATTGATGTTTCATCTACTGTTTCATACATATGTACATATACATATACACGTTAACATGTTTCACTATTCATCTACATATATATGAAACAGGAGATGAAACACATGTAACAAAATATAAACACGGGGTACTGTGTTGATCATTATATCAACCGCATTGAATTTAAATTTGAAGTAATCATCGATCATCTGGTTGAAGTTGAACGTGTGGACATATTCTTTCCGGATCCCCTCGGTTCCAAAGATGATTCAAATCGCCTCTCTTCTTGGCCAATGCTATGAATGTGCCTGAAACCATCACAAAAAATGGATGTGAATCTACACCATTACAAAGGTATATTTGAAGTTATAGCTGATGATTTGATAAAAATCTATCAGAAGAGGTGTCATGTACTCTACTCGTTTTCCTTGTAATGAGGTTTGCCATCATTTTCATTGTTACCTACCTAGTGTGAAAGGGACGATGTAAAGCAAAGCCGGTTGTCCATGTCCATCCATCAAGTTTAAAGCCACATAAGTGATGAGAAGCCCTACGATCATAAGATTGAAATGTCGAAAGTAAAGCTCTGAGAAATGAGTGCCACAAGCAATTATTTTCCGACAAAATTTGTGTGAATCAAATGAAACACATCCGCAACGCAAGAGTATTTCCTCAGCAATATGTATGATGTTCAAGTTCTCCAAAGTAAAGAGTCGATCATTTTTTCAGGATAGATTCAATCGACCCCCCTAAGTTCGTTGTGTTTCAATTTCGAACCAAAAAAGAGAAAGGACACGAGGGTGTCATACAGGTTAGGCCATTCTACCTGTGTTCACATTCGAAATTCCTCATCATTCAATTTTGATATATCTTTGAATCGAGTAGAAAACAAAGAGTGGATTAGGACATGTGCTGCTTATACCAGAAAAGTACGTATTGGATTACAAATCCTTGTCATTAGTGGAATTCTTGTTTCAAATAAACTATAAATATGATTATAACCATACCTAAACCATAAGCAATCATCGCCCAGAGAAAGTATCCATCTTTTAGACTTTTCCTGGACAGCCAATCATATCTGCAAGGATGCATAGGAAAAATTAACAGACTTGGTGAAATGTGAATATTTAAGGCCCACGAGGGGTTACAAAAATTAATCGAAATATTTCAGCACGTGTAATCTTGGTAGTTAAGAAACACTATGAGGAATTCACAGATGTGAACATCGAACTTTAATACAACCACGATTTGCTTAAATAAAGTTGACATAAAGTTATTATCATGAATTGAGTAATATGTATGTAACTGAGACTTTGTTTCTTAAAAGAGTACAATGGAGACAGGAATTCATCTTGGAGCTCAGCTATTGGAACTAAGGGTCGTAGAACAAGAAGCACTAATAATCTAACAATCATGTGGAGGACATGACAGCCATTGAGCTCAAACCTCAAGGCAAATGCTATTACTAGTCCTGGTAAGATAATATCTCCGAATCCAATGATACTGTATCCGCCCCAAGGATCAAACATTCGAGGGATTTTTAGTAACATTGGGATACCATCTTCTCCACTTCCATCACCACGAGCTACCTATGAGACCCAGCAACAAACTTTAGTTTTATCCCATAAAAAATCATGTATGCTTTATAAGTTTCAACAAACGAAATTCGTGCTCACCACTATCATGATGCTCTTATGGAACAACCATTGGGAAACGAAGACCCAAAAAATATCATACAAAAATGCACAGCTCAGTAGAACCGTACCCACCTGAATATGACATGGAAACGTTCGACAACACATTATGTTTATCCGCAGTGTGAACTACTTCATTGATCTATGGTTGCACTTGGATAGAAAGATTTGATTTGGAGGGATTTGAAGAATGTGTTTGAAATGTACTCGTCAAATCCATAACAATTACCAGTACTTCTACGTAAATTAACAAATTGGTGGATTTGAAATTCACTCATAATAAATTTATTTAAGCAATCAAATAGATTTGAAATTCACTGCTTCAAATCCCTCGATACAAGCGCACCCTAAAAGAATTCGAATCTTGGTTATTACCTTAAGATTTGGAACTCGTATTATTTGGAGAACAGTAATAATCAAGGTAATGCCCTGTTTCAGAGGAAAACAAGTCAGGAACATAACTGAAACACGTGCTTCTTATGTTTCCATAGGAAAATGCAATGAAAATGGAAGCTAAACTAAAAAGCAAAGAAGAAAAGAAACTGCACTCGTACAAGTATATCTTGACCAATCCAAGCGAAGGAGATCCGTCGGAAAACTGCCCATAGAACAGCAAATGCTATGCACGAAGGAGAAACAGCGAGTGTAAGATAAGATATGGCTCCCAGAAAAGGTACTTTTATATATGATTCGGCAGCACGTTCAAACCATCTGAAACTATATTGAATCGTTGTAAGTCCAGTGTTCCAAAAGCCAAAGCATCAAATCAAATCCCATGAAGTGCAATAAGCATAAGTTGAGGAAAAACACAGTACATACCATGATAACAGAGTCACCAGACAAGTTTGCAAACCCTGTAAGCACCACAAGACAAAGAAACCAGTATTCAGTAAAACAGCAAATATTTTTGCATGCAAATGAATGCACCCTTCATTTATCTGACACTAGTGAATATATTCAATACATAAAACAACATGAGTTTATTTATAAAAACACGATGAATTACTTCTTCGAAACAAACCACTAATCATGATCAAAACTCATACATAGCATCTTAAGGCTTCCTCACTATATCATACGGCATTAAAAGTTTTGGTGAAAACATCCTATATTGAATTGCCAAACCCTTTCTTTTAATTTGTAAATCCTTTAAAGAACTCGGATGGTCTGATTATGTCCTACATTCTACAGAACTTTAAACATTTTTTCCCAAGTTTCGTTGAAAATATGCACATACCTTTAAATCACGATCCTCTATTAATGCAAATACCTATCTACTGACACATGAACCCTGAAAAGAACCAGTATGTTGTGAAAGATTATAATACCTCCATGCCACCAATGCAAAATACAACCACCAGAATCTCAATGAACACATAGGACATCAGCTTGTAGAGCATGATTAAGAACGAGGAAGCAATCACAACGAACAAAATTGCTGATGCAATGTTGATGTCCATGACACCACTGGAACTATGTGCCTCATTGTTGAGGTATTCATCAGAACCATCCTGCCAGATCAGTATAAAATGTTAGTTGCATGAGAATGTTTACACAATCAGCCACGTCTATATTTTACCACGAAGAAGAGTACTAACTTCAAATGAGAATGCGCTACCTTCAAGAGCTTCTCCTGCTCAATAGCTGCTTGTTTTGCAGTCCACGCAGACCAATAAGACGCACATAATATTGTACCAACAGCCATTAGCCAGAGGAACACCTCAGCAACATCAACCACTGGTCGTTTTGGAGAGTACATCTGAATGGAAACTAAGACAAATGCAATCTTTGAAGTGCAATGCTATGAAAATACCTCACAGGCACAAACCCTAAAACGATAATAATTTAAACTGCTAAACGGAAAACCTAATTACCATTTGAGTTATCCCTCATACTCTGTATCAAGGTTGCACCAGCATCTGATGTGAGTATGACAACTGGAATGCGAATATTTACATTGGTTTCGTTTGCCTTACAAACCATCTTGAAGAGCTCTGAAGAATTTAGCAGTCAGATCATAATGGAGCATATTAATTTTGATGTAGGGGCGTATCAGCTGGAGCATACATAGTTGTTTTACTGGGACATCAGGTTCAAAGATGAGAAGAGTAATCATGACTTCTAAAAAGTTTCCCACAAGAAACTGTAGTAATCTAATCACGAGAAAACAAAACAACTACATTCATACATAGTCAAATATAATTCACACAATTGTATCGAGCCTATGGAAGTTTAATATCAAATATGCTGTAGTTACAGAGAGGCTGCTACTAGACTCCAATTTAGAAAATCACAACCAATGAGGCTGATAAAGAAAATAAACCTGTCCGATTGTTTATTATAAGTAAAGCTGAAGCTCCGGCAGCTTCTGCATTGTCTGCTTTGGTAACAAAGCTGCAATTTCCCCGATGCGCCAATATTACATCACCTGTAATCTACACAATAGCAAAGGGCTGAAATATGAGGAGAAATATTATGACTCAAAACTTCCAATTCAAAAGGATAAACCTTGTTCTTAGGTCCACGACAACAATCAAGAGGATCTGCAAGAGTGATTCGAGTAAGGTTTGCCCGCTTCTCTTTTGATTCCAAGGTGGGGCCAAATCGGGCTCCTACACCCACAAACCCTGCCACTTCTTTACCATTAATCCACAATGGTACTTTAACCTATTCAGGTTACAAATATAAATGGAAGTTAGAAGGGATTGATATTTTAACTCAGTTACGTTGTTTGTAAATAATCGATCAATGAATGGAGCAAAAGCTATGAAATATGGAGATGTCTCCAGTCAAAACTTCAGCATCATAACAAGAGAATGCTCCGTTATATATAACAGTGTGAAGAAACAACAATTAAACATGTGGTATGATAGAAACTTAGAATGCTGCTGCACCTATGACCCACTGTACAGCAAAATTTACGTCCCTTTGAAAATTGCATCCTCGTTTTGTTACATAAGGTGTAAAAGACACGAAATAGAACCACATCGATGTACCGATGTGAAATCTATCGAATTGAGCAGACAACTATTACATGGGACCTGATTAATAAGCAAACAGTACAAGACAAAAGCAAAAAGCAACGAAAAGATGCATAATATTCCAAGTATTAACTTCCCCAACTACAGAGAGACAAAAAGATATGACCCAAAACGATAAAGGATAACTATTCAAAAGATACAAATGTGAAAGATTATAAATGGGTGAACAAAAGAAATCTCAAGTGTACACCCCCGTTCTACCGGTGCCAAGACCAGGACAAAAAATATATATCTTTAACATCAAGAATAAGAAAAAAACAAAGGATTTTTACCAGAACAAAGTCGTTATCACAACCAGGCCTCGCCGGAGCGACATCATCTTGATGAATAATGTCGCCTGCAAACACTACACAACCACTCAACAACGCAAAAATTGCACAGTAGAAAGCTCTGTTCTTCATCTCCATCAGCTCAATAATACAAAAGTTCAAAAGTCAGAAGAAGAAAATAAAATTTTCCATACTTGAAAAAGAATGGATCAAAGGGTCAGCTGGCATTTATTCAAAATTTTAATTCCTGCCGAATTCTACTTGTTGAAATATTTTTTTGTCTGGAGATGTGAAACTGGAGACAATTAAGAAGAATTAGAGATATACACGGAAGATTCAAATATATAAATGGGAAATGTCAAATGTGTAAAGGGCTGTTTGCCTTTCGTGGTTGATTTTATTACCTGCGGGATTTTCCCACGCTGTACGGCAAAGAAAGGCTTGTCTCCATCGTTGAAATGGTACTCGAACTTTCCCACTCAGGGATTCCTCGGCCGTTCACAACGGCGGCGCGTGTACGCACGAGATATCAGCCCTTACATTAAGTGCGCCGCACGTTTCGTTGCTTGATGTGATACATCGAATCCTTTACCATAATTTTCTTATTATTAATTTTCTTATCCTCGTAAGAGTTGGCAACCCGTATCAACCATGTAGGTAAACCACATCGGATAAATTTTATATGAGAGGCTCGTCTAATAAGTTATTAGTAGAAAAAATCGTACTCATGATTATAAATCAAACGTTCGTCTATTTAAACTACTCATACTTTTTAAGATAATATTACGGATTTTTATTCTTGAAAAAGATCAATAATACACGTGAGATTGTCTCACTGGAGTTTTTGTGATTTTTTAACAGGCTTAAAGAGACAGCCTTTCCGAAAATCGAAGTTGCGGGCGATCGCGCCAACACCTTGCCTACACGACATTTTTTAAAACACTGATTATTAGTTATTACTGTATATTATATAATATTATCGAGTATAATTTTTTGGTACACAAACGACTCAATCGATAGCATATGGATATATGAACTTTATTAATAGACTAGTAACCATCTCATATGGTTTATGTACTCACACAATTTAATTATTTGAAAAATAAATTTTAAAGTAAACTAAAAGAGAAAGAGAGCAAAAAAAAAAAAAATAAGCTTTGAGATAAATTAATTAGATAAAGAACATGGAGAGACGTATAAAAATTAATAATAAGCTCTCACGGTCACATTATCAAAGTACCTCAAAAAAAATTATACAAGAATAAAACTATAAATAAAAGTTGATGTCACATTAATGAGTAGGTCTCTTGTGAGACGAGTCAACCCTACCGTATCCACAATAAAAAGTAATACTCTTAGCATAAAAAGTAATATTTTTTCATGTATGACACAAATAAGAGATGTGTCTCACAAAATACGATATATGAGACCGTCTCACACAACTTTTTGCCCACAATATCATTTTTTTTGGCACATGAGGTGGTTAAGATATGATTTCATTCAAATTTAATAATAAAAAAAATTGAATGAGATTCGGCAAAGATAATCCATTTAAGCTATTAATAAAAGTCTGTGTATCAATTTGCTTAATAACGAATAATTTGCGTATCGAAATATTTTTATGCACTTATATTTTATTTTATTGGCCATACCATATTTAAAATTACTTTTTTCCGAATGATTCCTTCTACAATACGTATGAGATTTTTTGTGATATTTAATATCATATTCAGTCCTCACATGTATTCAGAGATATGCTTTATCGGGTGTGGTTATATTTAGGGTGTAAGTTTTTTTGTGAGACAATCTCACGAATTTTTATTTATGAGACGGATTAACTGTGTCTATATTTATGTGATATATGGCACGATAGATTAAAGTTGTGTGATGAAAGTTTATTATTTTTAAAAAATGTACAATTTATTGATTATCTATCATTTTACTAATTTGCTTTTAGGTTGTTAATTTAAGTGTTTAACTTTGTGATTTTAGGTTAGTTTTATAATTAATTGATTTATATTCAAATATAGATAATATTATAATTGTAAAAATTAATGATATTCCAACGGCAATTTGAAATTATTACATGTTATAATTTGAATCGATTTTGTTTAGAGCAGACATAATATAATTATTATGACAAAAACTTGTGTGAGATAGTCTCACGGATCAATTCGTGAGACGAATCTCTTATTTGGGTAATCCATGAAAATTTATCATTTTTTATGTTAAGAGTATTATTTTTTATTGTGAATATCGATAGAGTTAGATCTGTGGTCTCACATGAGACCAACTCAATTATTAAAATAGCAAATGGATTAAAATAAAATTTTAAAGTTATAAACTAAAAAAACAAAATAAACCATAAGACCACATTTTTGTCTCAATTATAGAGATTTTTAATAATAAAATAATAATATACTAGAGATTATCCGCGATACAACGAAAGTGACAATAGGCACGGATGTCTCGTTTGAGGATTTTATTTCTGATTTTTTTTAATAAAAAAACACTGAGTGTATTGAAAGAAAACCTAGTTTATTGCCAAACACAGCCCTAACTTGATGCATGAAGAGAAAAAAAGAGGGTTTATTTCATCCTATCTTGTGAGGCACTGCCTCTATGAGATGATCAAAGGCCCAGATTTAAACACACATACACCCCATTAAGTGATCAAAGGCCCAGATTTAATCACCATGTAAAATCAATGGCTGAGATTCTGTGAGGACACTGTCCCCACAGATAGCATCTACTCTACCAAAAAGGAGGAGCGTGAGTGACCTACCATCCGTGTGATCCCGTACAGTACTCTGAGACAGAGGTATGATCCCCTGCTTCCGGTGTGCGCAAGAGCCCCCTGCAATCCTCAAATCTCATGGGAAATGGCGAAAAGTCAACTCGCTCCTTTGTTATTATTTTAAAGTTTTGTTGACTTTTGAAATATATTATGTGTGTGTGTGTGTATATAAAGTCATCCAAATTTCCCAATTCTTTGAAATGTAATTAACTATTTATTTGTTTACAAATTTTTCTATGCCCAAGTAATTTAAAAGTGTTAGCGGTCATATTCAGAAATTTCATGTTAGTCTAATGGTATTATCCAAACGATATTGTCTTCAATTATGTATGTGATGTCGCGGACAAACAAATGGACCAATATGGTTTTTAAAATTTGTTGAGATTTCTAAGTCGTTATATCACACTCAGATTCATGTAAGTTCGACTATGTGATGGATCCCATCATCTCAGATGTACAATCGTTTTGCGTACACGATAAACTCAAGTTAATATGAAAATACATTATAACGACATATGCATCATTTCAAACATTTATTTTAAATTAATGTGGGAGATGAGTATTAGTGTATCACACATAAACATGTCCATCAATCTATCCCAATATAGTTTCCTTCATCTTTTTTTTTTAAAAAAAATAAAAATATCTAAAATGTTCAGTGGATTACTTTTAACTTTTTTGTAGTGTAGCATGGGCTCAACAAACAAACTAAATACATAGCCCATGCCATTCGGAGGCCCAATAGGCAAACCAAAGATCGGATGGCCCATTTATTTGGGTACAAATGCAAGCCGTCCGAACTCAATCCACTCGTTTGTGTATTGATTTTCCCCCAAAGTCCTTGCGCTATTTAGGTTTTCAATCTTCAATTCGATGTGTTAATCATCTTATATTGTTTAATTTCTGATAGAGAATTAGGAAATTTCGATTATTAAAGTTTATTTTTGTGCTTCTATCTCTCTCTTTTTTCCTCATGCCGCCACAAGAAACTTTGTTGTCGACGGGTATAAGCCGAACAGTGTGTTTGGTTCTTTCAAAATATGGATTTGGATTTGGATTTGGATTTGGATTTGGAATTGGAATTGGAAATTCGAGTATTAGAAATTTTAATAAGTTACCTTTATAAATCATCTAAACTTAAGTTTTTAAAATTCAAATTCTATCAAATCTTATCAAATTTGATGGGATTTGGATACACTCATCGAAATCTCATGAAATTCTAAACAAATTCAAATTCACTTTGTCAACAGTAAAAATAAGATTTTGAAATCCAAATCCCATAAAATGTTTCCAAATTCTGATTGACAAACACACTAGAAACCTCACCGAGTTTATTGCGAAAAGAAGGAGAAAAGGTTTTCCAAATGTAAGCCGAAGACTTAGTAAATTGGTCATTATTTTACATTATTAATCAAAATGGTTTCTTTTGCAATTTAACTTTTTTACTATTTCATAAATACATTAAATTACTGTATTATACTACCCCAATCCCATATATTATATTTTAATGCAATATTTTCAGCTATAATTTTAAAGAAATCGGTTGTAATAATTAATGCTATGATCACTTGACTTAAGTAACTAAATGACAATAAATGCGACTTATTCAAAAGCGGTTGATTTTTTTTGACATTTTACGCGTTTTTTTTGTGCTTCGTGGACACGCTTTTAAGAATCCTAGGTCTGGGTGGAGAAATAAAAAGTTGGCGTGGGTGTGATGAGTGCTGTTTTGTGGTCCCATTGGAACAATTAACTTTTGCCATAATTTCAAGGTATGAGCTACGTTTGATTGGATCATAAAATAATGAAATGATTAAGAGAAAAATGATAAAATAAATTATTAAAGTAGATAATGATAAAATAATATTGTGTTTGGTATGATAAAGTAATATCTAGTACATATTAATCAAACACTTCATGACTTCAAGCCGTCGATCAAGAACTTAACATTTTTCATAGGGAAATTTTGAAAAAATGACGTTTTTCCCATTTATTTGTAAAAAATGACATTTGTTTATTAAAATAACATAATATAATGGGCTACATTATATATTTTTACTTTTCTAATAAACAAACATCTTTTTTAAAAACAATATTTTTAATGGAAGTTTATAATAATAATAATAATAATAAATATTATTATTATTATTATATTATTATTGGAATCATCGTACAAGACGTGCTTGGTTCGCCAAACAAAGTCGCAATCACTCGTGCGCTTTTTAAACAATGAAATATCAAATATAATTATATATATATATGATCGAAGTATTTGAAAATAATAATATAATATATATTATATTAGATTTAAAAAATGTCAGAAATAACCATTTGGTAGAAAGGATTGAACACTGCATCTTATTTTATCTCATTTTGGATTGAGTTCTGCTAATAATCGAAGCTAAAAACAATTTTTTTAATTTATAATTTTCAATTTGTTATGATGTTTTTTTATACGAGTTATATGATATTTTGAAAATTCAAAAATCTATATAAAAATAAATAAATATTATAAAAATATCAAAAATTCGATTAAATATGAGCGTCGTATGTGAAATAAAAATAGAAAACTTTTGGTAGTTCAGAAAACACACCATAACACCAATATTAGTTATTTCATGTCTCTTAACTTCAATTATACACCATAAATATATATATATTATGAATTTGAGTTGAGTTGAAGACAATTTTTATAAAATTAATTTATAAAACTGTGAGTTTTTTTTTTTTTTTTTAATAAAAGAAATCAATAAAGGAATTCAATAAAGTCACATAAAATAAAGATGATACATTAAAAAAACCTAATTTTTTGTCGTCATCGTGTCACATTAACCAGTGGGTGCCTAACTATTCTTATTATATGTGTTGACCAAAATTGGTGTTAGAAATGTCTGAGTAATGTTCAGTTAATATAGTAGTAATAAATCACACCCCAATATAAAAATTTCAAATAATCATACCACACAAAAACTTGTGTGAGACGGTTTCACGGGTTTTATTTGTGAGACGAGTCTCTTATTTGGGTCATCCATGAAAAAATATTACTTTTTATGCTAAGAGTATTGTTTTTTATTGTGAATATGAGTCGGGTTGACCCGTCTCACCGATTAAGATCCGTGAGACGGTCTCACAAGAGACCCACTCGCAAATAATATACATATGGTGAAACAGTTTTACAGATATTTATTTGTGAGATAAGTCGATTCGATTCTCATATGTATTGAAAAACAAAATTTTGAGATAAAAATTAATATTTTTCATGAGTTGAGTTGAGTAAGGTTGAAGACCATTTTTATAACATTAACTCATACAACAGTCTCACGAAAGTTTTTTTTAGAGGCAAAAACTTGTGTGAGACGGTCTCACGGATCGTATTTGTGAGATTGATATCTTATTTGGGTCACCCACGAAAAAATATTACTTTTTATGCAAAGTGTATTACTTTTTATTGTGAATATGAATAGAATTGATCTATCTCACAGATTATGATCCGTGAGACGGTCTAACATTAAAGTCTCTTTTTTAGGAAAGGAATTCAATAAAGTCACATAAGTTTTATTTGTTTTTATTTTTATTTACTATTTCCACCCAATTTATTGGTTGTACAATTGATAGTTTTCGAGACTATTTAATATATATTTTTTATTAATTTCAATTGAATTCGTAAAGGGTTTGATTTTTTTTAGATATTTAAAATTATACCAATATAATTTGAATTGGCACGAATATTATCACATTTTATTAAATTAAATTTAGCCCGAGTTTAATTCTCAAAATCTTAAATTTATGAATTAAGAATTTAATATATTTACAAAAGAAAAGTCAAAAGAAATAAATGATTTTAATATTTAATAATAAACTCGAATACCTTGACATTTCAAATTTAGATGAGCGCAATCTCTAAAATTGAACAAATTTGATTAAAATCAAATTAAAATTTTGATAACTTGATTAGTTTTATTATATTAAAAATTTAAATCAGTCGTCGATATATAACCAGTGACTTACATGTCACCAAAATTTTAAGTTAAAAACTCGATTGTAACAATATCCTCCCAACAAACTTATATAAGTTTTTGCTCACGCAATTAATAAAAGTTAGTAAAAATCCACATTCGTTGCATGTGTTATTATTAGTTTTAATTTGATCAAATGATACTAAACATTAACTCAAAATTATTTTCAATTTAGAAGAGTTGTTCGATTTAGAAAGAAAGTTTTGTTTATATTTTTTCCTACGTCAAATATGGAGTGACTTCAGGAGGTTTTTAGTATAGTAATTATGGAAATAAATATTTTGGTGTACTCTAAGATAATTACTCACACTTAATAATATAGTATAGATTTGGATAAACAATAATTTACTATTTAGTTTTTTTTCATATTTAATTCGATTTTGTCGGAGTGATGTGTGTGTGTATATATATGTATGTATATTCTCTAATTTTTTTAAGGCAAAAACTTGTGTGAGACGATCCCACTGGTCGTATTTATAAGACGGATCTCTTATTTGGGTCACCCATGAAAAATTATTATTTTTTATGCTAAAAGTATTACTTTTTATTGTGAATATAGGTAGGGTTGACCCGTCTCACAGATTATGATCCGTGAGACGGTCTCACGTGAAACCCACTCTTTTTTTAATCTGGAAGAATAGTGTATATATCTATATATGTATGTATATTCTCTAATTTTTTTAAACTGGAAGAATAGGAGAGTATTTGTATGATTAAGACAAAGGGATCGAGAGGACATCCAATAAATGGGACAAAATATCGGTTGCGGAGTTAAAAATTTTTGTGACACCCCAACAAATTAGAAATCAGACACTTAACTGCTTTGACTCCAGAGGAACCATCATCTTCCCTAAAAACAATAAATACTATTAATTTTTTTAAAAAATAAATATTTCACTAGGTTGTTAGTTGTCTTACATTTTGCATTATTTTTTAAAAGTATTTTAAATATAATATATATATTAAATTTTGTCTCGTGTATTTGAGTTAACAATTCATCTCTACGTAAAACATAATATGTCTATTGTGAGATGATATACGGATTTTTATTCGTGATATAGTTCAACCATGCCCATATTTACATTAATAAATAGTACTTTTGACAAAAAAAAGTTAATATTTTTTTATAGATGTTTCAAATAAGATATCCGTCTCTCACAAAAATTTTTGTGCATAAAATATATGTTTTTTTAAATCATAAAATATATGTTATGAGCCAAATATTAGATAAAAACATGTAAAGACATGGTAATAACAATTGTAAATGTAAATTGAATGGACAGATGACAATAGGTGGATGATGATTTCTAAGTTTTCGTGTATACATATATTTCTAATATATTATTAAAAACCGATATAATAGGAACAAAAGCTTGATGACATGTTCTATTTTGTTTAATTTTCATTTAATTTTTATTTTGTTTTCTAATTTATCGTTTTAAAATCGCAGTATTTTTCATTTTTCATAGTTATTGTATAATTCCATTGAAATATAATCGATTTAAATTGCTAACATATAATAATTTCAAATTGTAGTTGAACCTTCTTTAATTTTTACAACTGTGCTATTTCTCCTATTTTAATTTAAATTCAATTAATTATAAAAAAAAGTATGTATAAGCACGCAATATGTGCACTGATGTACTAGTAGATAATGAATTGTGAGAGAGCTGTAAGTTTAGTCAATTATCATATTTTGAATTTAATTTTAAGGATATTTGATTAAATTTATTCATTTTAATATTTAATTAGAAAAACTTGAATTTCATATGTCTTAAAATTGATAAAATATCGGTATTTAATCCGAAACTTCCGACAGATGACATGCCGATTTTATCTGACGTTAGGATCATAAACAGGTAGCTCGCAACTATCCCAAGCACTATTGTTCTCCATAAATTTTTTTGATGATTTAAGAAAAAAAATAATCCATACACAATAGTAATACAATCTTATCATTCGAGCAAGCATTTCCTAATCATGGTTCTTACAGATGGGATGAACCAGACAAAAAACAAACAATGTAACCAAAAACGACTACAAAATATTTTTATTTGATTTTGAGCATCAATTGTTGGGAAAAAATGGATAGTTGGCCTGGTTAAAGTAATCGAGGATGTAGTAGCCTATAAACACCTACCGAGAGTACCTAATATCATTCTTAATCTCCGACGACTAAGATCTTGAAGACAAAGAAGTTTGTATGCCAATCGGAGAGATTAGTTTGTTGACCTATTATTAGAGGACAACCGTAAAACTGGTTCGTCGGCAACGACCGGTCGTGGGTCGCATGTGAAGGAATGGAGTAAAGGCAGCTAGAGCTTTATACTTGGGGAGAGTATAAAAAGAAATAGTGAGCCAATAGTAAAAGACCACCAGCTTGGTTTCTAATTTGTATGGTATTATTTTAAAAATAAACTAACTAAAAAATTTAAAAGATGATTTATTTTGTCTTTAAAACTAAATTTAATATCATTAGGTATAGTTTGGTAAGTAGGATAAAAGAGGGATTGATAAACAATTCTCCTTTATCTCACTCTTGGTACTTTTCTGGAAAGCCATGATAATATCATGAGTCCGTGATAAATAATTTTATATAAGGATAAAATATCACTTTTATGAGGTGTGATAATTTTAATATAATGATAAAAACACCATAAATGACTTAATTGCCCTCAATATATAAAAATCGTAAACTCTATTGTTCTCTCATTTTACTTGTAGGCAGAATTTAAAATCAAATAAATATTTTTATTTATTTTATATACTATATAATATGATAAATATATAAATGAACTCGAGATAATTATATAAATGATTTGTATAAATCTCAATAAAATTATTAATATCACTCGATTAACCTTGAAAATTTATATTTGACTTGACTCGCAAAATTAAGGGCTCAATTATCATATTATATAATATATAAAATTAGGTAAAAAAATAAATAAATAAATCATACAAGTACTGTCGACGCATGAACAGATAAGAAATATAAATTCAAGCAACAAATTTAAAATTATAAAATTTATTATAATAAGGTTAATTTTGTCATTACAATCTAATATATAAATTTAGTCACTCTTATTAAATAATACCAAACATTAAATATAATTTAATAATACCAAACATTAAATATAATATCTTACATCTTATTTATCATTAAACTATCTTAATATTATATATAACATGTTTATCCTATCATGTATACCAAATTATGCCTAATATATATCACATATTTATCCTATCATATGTACCAAACTATGTTTCAAAGTATTCTACAATAGATAGATAGGTTTATATAGAATAATATTCACTGTGCACTTTCGATATATACATTCACTGTGTTTGTACATACTTCCAAAACCTTGTTCCAAATTTGCAAAATTTCGTGCCAACAAGAAGAAAACATTCGATTCAAGATGCCGGGATTTACAAAAAGAATGGGAAAAACAATAAAAATATACGCTCCCAAGAAATCTGCTCAAGAAAGAGACCCTTTCTCCATCGCTTTCTCCTTGTATTTCATGGCCCCACCACCCTTCAATCCCACCTGTGTGGCAATGGCATATAATACAATGCTTCTCCTCCTCCTTCCACTTACAAAAAGCTTGAGAGCCATGTCTTATCTCTCACACAGACACGCACTGTTACTTTCACTTTTTCCAACCTTTGCTTCTTTCCTCCCGTCTTTCAGACTTTAATGGCTGCTTCCCACATCATTTTGCTCCCATTGTAATGAGTGTTGGTGGGTTTCCTATCTGGGCCACTCTTTTTTTGGTCGGTTTGGAATTAGATACGTTTTCCCACCTAAGCAGTAAAGTTCCATCTTTCTGCATTTTTCTTGGTTTGCGTTTGTGGGTATGCTTGTAAATGCTGCCAAGATTTAATCTTTTTCCCTTTAGCTCTTTGTTCTTGTTCTAAAGGTGTAGTGTAAAACGTGTGTGATCTAATTATTGTGACAAATACCGGATTCCCAGAGAAAGAGTTTATGGGGAGTTTTCATTTCACAAATGGGCTTCAAATTTTATGTTTGAAGGAATATGTTGTTGAATGTTGAGAATTTAAAGGGATTAAAGATTGGTCATCGTTATAGCCTTTGAAGCATGCGTACACATAGGTCGCTGCTTGATTGTTTGATGTGATCATATTATATTATTATTCATATAAGATTTCATTGAAGGCAAGTTTGGATGACTTGCATATTTAATCAAATCTTAAATTTCTCAAATGGATGAAAAATTGCAAGAAATTTCTGGTAAAATAGTTCTAATTATAGTATGCATTTTGAATCTTAGGTAGAAACAGAAGATCCATGAAGGTAAAATGCTGTATTCTTGAGAGAAACAGAAAGTTACATTAACTTGAGCTATTCTCTTTTGTACATCTGTCTGTATGTCAGATCCATTTTCAGGTAACAATCCTAATTTGAGAAATTTCATTTTAATTTAGTTCTCAAGTACTATATATACATACATAGAATCTTTGTTTTCCTTGCTGATTTAGTTCTTTTGTGTCTTTTCTGTGAGCTCAAGAGTTTTTGGGTGTAAAACTTAAGTACGCGTTACATTGTCAAAATAACTGTGAATGAAATTTGAAGAAATTTTTATATGACAAGAGATCGCGGTTTCGAATTTTGCCATGATTAGAACATTTTCTATAAGTACATGCTTTTGCTTCTAAATACAAGTTTTTTCATGAAAATATTATGATGTGGAATGGAAGTTGATTTCTTTAGATAAGACGAAGCAGAGCATTTTTTGTTGGCTGACATAATGAAATCAATTCATAGCATATCTACGGAATTATTCCTGAATTAAAGCTGAAATTTTTATTGTCTAATTGTTTGTGGATACCAACATAGTTTGTCTTGAAATATTAGTCCGAGGGAGCTTCAACATTTTTATATCATGATTTTTCAAAACATTTAACAAAAGTTCAAGCCTTTTTTGAAGCCCTATGATGAATTTCTAGAGATGGACTCATGTTTATCTGGATTATTTGATATTGGCTCTGAGTACCTTTTTCCCTCTTTTTTTTTTCAACTTAGTTCATCAATTGTCAATTAATTTTCCGTCCCTGTTATTTAGCTTGCAGCGGATAGATGACTAAATGATTGCATGATACTGAAGTGAAAACATCACTTGTTATGGCTAAGAGATCAAAGAGACGCCCATTACGGGGTGAAAGGAATCAAGCAAGTTGTATATGGGGTTTAATTAGCATATTTAGATTCGGTCATGGTCGTTCCACCAATAGATTGCTTGGAAATAGAATGCGAACAAGCAAGCAATGCGTTGGTAAGATTTACACCTGCAGGTGTTACTCTTTTCCTAGAATCAAGGTTATTTTTAATCCAATACCTGTTTTATTTTAACTCAAGCCCTGTGTTTCTGCAGTTTCTCCTTCGAATACAAAAAGAATTCTATCTGGCCATGCTGAAAAATCTGAAGTTCTATCTGGCCATCCTGAAATATCTGAAGTAGTTTCTGTAAGTTTAGGTATCTTTTCCTAGTTGAAATATTATTTATCTGTCTGCTTTATTTATTTCATTCAGAATTTCAGGATGTTGAAGAAAAGAAGATTGCAATGGCTGTTGTCGAGACTAGAGTGAAGGAAATTATGGAAGAGGAAATGTTCAACGAGCAAGGCTCAACAAAGCAGTCAGATTTTTCTGATACAGGTTTCGAGCAAAATGATTCGCGAAAAGGATCTCAAGTAAAAAAGAATCATAGGCGAAAAAACAAAGCGTATGGCAGTTACTCAGACAATATGGGAGTTTCCAAATTTGGTGCTGAAATTTGCTTGATGCCTGAAGAATCTTGTGAAGCCCATTTGCGAAAATCATCAGACTTTCTTGATCTTGAAATGACTATGGAAGAGTTAGCATTCTGGATTAATCAGAGAAACGCAAAGTGCACGAATCGTGATTTATGTAGCAAACCTGATAGTCCAGCTGGTCATGCTGTCGTGGCTAGAGAAAATATAGTTGCAGCAATAAAGGCACTCGTAGAACAGAGAGTAAATGACTGTATAAATTTAGGGGAAGGAGGGAAATGTCGTTCGAAAGAATTAATGGATACCTTCGGTTCAAACGAGGATTTGTTCTTAAAACTGCTACATGATCCAAACTCTGCTCTGACCCAACACATACAAAATTTAGAAGTTGCTAGGTTCGAAAAAGACCAAAAGCTCGGTTCAGTGACTGGAACCCAGTTGTCTGAAGAAAAGCCAACCAACTTAAAAGATGATGGATTTAGTAGCCGTAAACAGCTCAACTTCTTCCGCCGGAGGACCAAATCTCTTGATAGCTTCACTTCTGAAAGAGATGAGGAAATTGTAATCTCAAAACTTGGATCTAAAAGGTTACATAGCCCTGATACTGCTATCAGATATTCACCACATTCACCATGTAATGTTGCTAACAATGCACACAACGAGAGAAATAGGTCCCAGTTCTCTTTCTCTGAAATTAAAAGAAAGCTTAAGAATGCAATGGGAAAAGAGAGACATGGGATTTCTTATGATGGCAGTATCCATGAATCTTGTTCTAAGCAACAAAATACGAACAATAACGAGGATAAAAGTCAAGTGGTAGAAAATTTTAGCTGGAGCTCTCCTAACAGGAACCATTTCTACTCCGAAAGATTTGCGAATCCATCTACCATTCTTAAGAGGTTTGAACAAGCCAGCAAATCAAGAGATAAGGGTTTGCAAGCGGTGAAGGAAACATGCCAATATCCAAATTTTTGGGAATCTAACATCTATAGTGAAGCTAAGAAGCATCTCTGTGAAATGCTGAATAATGGAGTTGTAAATGCAGAATCAACGAGTCAGCAGCTGCCCAAATCCTTAGGTGGGATTCTTTGTCTACCTGAATATAATAGTTCTCCTTTCTGCACCCCGAGAAAACATGTAGACGACGTCTTCATAACTGCCCAGATGAGATTATCTCCGCGTGGCATAGTTACAAACAATGTTAGTGGGTTAGCACAAGAAAATCATATCACTCAAGCAAGTTCAGATAGGAAAAGCAACGAGACTATGTCATATCCCCTTTGTGATAAAGTACAATCTTCCAACACGAATATCAATGTTCCAGGCCGGGAGGATCATGATAATTCTTCAGAAGTTCAATCCTGTGCAGAGCATATCACTGTTCGGGAAGGTGAATTTTGGTTATACAGTAAAAATGGTTGTAAAGTCCAGTAACTCCTCTCGTTAATGCTGAGTTTTTTTCTTTGAGCTACAGTTCCTAGTTATTCTTCAAAACTTTTGGGGATCAAAGAAATGACTGAATCAAGGTCTGATGAAGCGGATGGAATTATTAGTATTTCTAGCGAGCCACCCCGCAATGCAAACCAAATAGATGTTCAGAATGGAGACACTCGGGAAGTTGACAGTGAAGAAAGTTCTCCCCAATGCCTGAAAGATTCTAACCAAGGATTCAAATTGGTGAAAATTCCTATTTGTTGATTCTATGCTCCCATAAAATTTCATTAGTGTCTTGTTCTCCTTTTCATTTTCTTTGAACGAGTGCCATTTTCTTGATATTTTCAAGGATTTATTTAGAGAGGATCAAATGCTGTCTCCTCCAGTATTACCCCCTGTGCATTCTCCAGGAGCCGTGGAGACCAAAGATTCTGAGGATGCAATTGACAATACAGATCGAGCCAGTCCCATATCTGTTCTCGAGCCATTATTCACAGATGATGATATCAGTCCTGCAAGCACGTCTCAACGAGGTTAGATTCCTCATAAATAATTTGGGTTCTCTTCACTTTCTATCTTTCATCTTGATGTTAACTAAATGTGGCATTCAGTTGGAAAAGAAGTTGAACCTCGACAAATCCATTTCAAAGAGCAATCTTGTGCAAGTGAACGAGGAACTTGTATGAAAATTTCGCTTGAGGGTGAAGAATCAGCATTTGAATATGTGGAAGCTGTGTTGCTTGGTTCTGGATTGAACTGGGATGAATTTCTTTTAAGATGGTTCTCTCTCATTGAAGTTCTCGATCCTTCATTGTTTGATGAAGTTGAGTTATTTTCTAGCCGACCGCGACATGATCAGAAACTTCTCTTTGATTGTTCTAATGAAGTTCTAAAGGAAGCGTGTGAGACACATTTCGAGTACTCGACTGGGAGATCAAGTGTTTCACATAATATTCTGCCAGTTCCTACAGGGATGGATCTGATTAACAAGGTATGGAAGCGAGTCGAATGGCATCTCTTTTGGCCTCCTATGCCTCATTCTCTGGATCAACTTGTCAAAACAGACATGGCACAATTTGGAAAATGCCTGAACATCCAATCAGATATTGAGCTTACCTGTTACGATATGGGGGAAACGATTTTTGATGAACTGGTGGAAGATACTGTTCTGACCTTCATTAATGATACTATCATAGATGATGAGTTCATGATACTTGGATGAAAATGTAACAGTCCTATTTAGTCCTCATTTGGAGAGAGAGGCTTGACGTGGTGAAGCTTATGGACATACGGTAATGCTGACTAGTGTGGTACTTTTTCTTGATTTTACGAGTTCGCGAATAAATGATCGTTTTCTTTTCCAGTTTTTCCCATGAATGGGGGATACTGCGAGTGATTTTCGGAGCGTGTAATACAACTTCCATACATTTTCAGTAAATCTAACCTGATAGGAGGAGAAACAAGGTGTTGGTGTCGGGTGCTATATTTTTCTTGATTTTGTGACTGTTATAGCGAGTGTCTGCATTCATATGTTTATAGTTTTGAGTATATATTTTGTTTTGTAATGAAAGAACGAAAAAGATGAGTTGTAAATTGAAAGTTATGGCACAGGTATGGTAAGTAAAAATGTCAGAATGGAAGAAACAAGTTATTGATATTGCTGATCATTAGACTCAGATTTCACTTAAAATTTATTTGCAAGAAGAAAAAAGGATTTTAAAACGAGATTTTTCACTTAGCTTTATTTTTTTAAAAAACTTACTTATACTTAAATGGAATAAGAACATCGAACTATGCATGATACAATACTTGAAAAAAATGGACGCAAAATGTAAAAAATTTATTTAGAATTTATGTACGATGGAACCCATCTGAACTTCCATTGCATAATTTAGTGAACATAAGCGTCCATTTCCTCCTATCCATGTCAACAGTTGTATAGTCCTGGCATTGAATGAAGGAGCTAACTATGTCAAAGATTCTCATTTCCATTCTGAATACTCGTGTCGATCAAGAGGGCTCGTATTGCTCGAGTTCGAATCACATAAGGCGCGAGCCATTCGAATCACATAAGGCGCGTGCCTACTGGCTCGTAGTCGTGTCTACTCACATTGTTTGTTTCATGTTCCTAGGAGTTCTTGAAAAGCCTAGTCATGTTTGTTCATGGTTTTTTCTACAAAAAAGAACATCATCAATCCAGGCAACAATGTCGAATGCCAAACTTTCCAACACTCTGGAGTAGCTCTCTAAAATTACTTGTCCTACATCCTGCATTCGCGAACCAAATCAATATTTTCTGTGTCGAAATGAGTATCAAGTCGTTCGATTAATTGGAAAAGAGACTTACCATGTTGTACTTGGATTTTACACATATCCAAAGACGGAGCCACCCCAAAGGCTGGCTGGGCTTCAGCCCAGACTATATTTTTGGGCCAAAGTTGTAGTATGAATTAAGTTTTTTTTTTAATTAAATTTTAACCTTGTCTTTTTAACTTAGTAAGTTTTTTGAGCTCATCTTTTAGCACATTTCTTTGAGAGTATTTCATAGCCATCTCACAAGTGCCTTCTTTCACCTCATGATCAAAATATTTTATGGCTACGTCTCTGCACATATCCACTGTAATTTGTGAAAGTTTTGGGTATCTGAATTTCAAACATAACAATAAGGTATCGGCTCTGCCTGCTAAAAGATGATTCTTGTCACTTCGATCTAAGTCAGACACGAGGTCCTTAACCATGCCCCATGATGATTTTGAGTGAGCCATCCAACTTTTATGGCGCCAATTGTACATGAAGGCCTCGATCTCGTCCGCCAGTTCGAGGGCTTCGCGTTTCGAACTTATGTTGAGTGAGTGAAGAAGATGACCAGCTGAGAATTTCACAGCATTGTACATGTATTTGTAGATTGCATCTCCTACACTTGCTTTTCCACTCTACAATCACACAAAACCAAATCATAAGGCAAGATTTAGAACATTCCAAGTGATAATAATATTTAACATTTCGAATGGAATTTATTACCGTAGGAAGAGAGGCCGTGTACGATTCTTGAATTTGCATTTCAGCAAGAATGCCACTGTTTATAGCCATTGCAGCCTTGTGGATTTGGTTGGCAACATCCCCAAAAGGAAATGACAGATCCTATCCTTTCGAATTTCGAATATTTACCAGTAGCAAACTTCGCACCTGTTTTCATGTGTTTCCTACTTTCATGAGCTCGAGCCACATAGAGCTCGGCTCGTTTGTGTGGCTCGAGTTTGGCTAATTTATTGTGTTGTCTATATTGATATCTGATTAAAAGAGAATATATAGAAGTAATATAAAATGAAAAGACTGTTTCTTAAACTTTCATATCTTATTCAGTAGACGGATTCGAAATAAGCTTGTTTAACGAGCTAAAAATGAGGTTGTTTAACGAGCTCGTTTAACGAGTCGAGCTGAAGTCAGACTCGTTAAACACGATAAACGAGCTATTAACAAAACGAGCTTGTGTAATTTCAAAATGAGTCGAGCTCGAACATCATTATAAAAGTTTAAATCACGTTCGAGCTTATAGATACCTTAAACGAGCCTAGCTCGAACCTAATATTATTCAGCTCGGTTAGATTACCTCCATACTTATATAAGATTACAGGGATGACGTGAATGTACAGTACTTGTATCAATCATTATCATAATTACGAGTGGTAAAAATTAGTAATGGAATTTAAAAAAAACTAAAATCATCCATTAGCTCATACAATTCTATGGCGTTACCAAGATGCAAACCGTGCACGGCAATTTTTTTAAACCTCCGTAAATTGTAATAAAAAATATTATTAATAATTTTATCAGTTATTCTTGCGCTTGTCAACAAAAAAATTTATTTCTAAAAGAAATTATATTTTTCCACCATTGCAATTTCCAAAGACTTGTAATTGTCCTGCATATTGATTTACCATCATCTTTCTCCTCTTGCCTGATTTCTCCATTTTTCATCTGCAAAGCTATCTATAAATAAATAAATAATAATAATAAAAGTGAAGAAAATATCGTAAAATACTTCGAATTCGACACGCCTCAAGTCGAAGTCGTGACTAACCAATATTCTCATTTTACGAAAACGATTAATTCAAATTATTATAAGAGTCTGTTATTGTCGGTAGAAGAAAAGTCAATAAAGTTGACAGTATTCAATGAACAGCTGAATTTGTAAACAAAAACGTGGTTGGCTGAACTTATACTGGATCAGGGGCATTAGAGTGAAACTAACATTTGGGATAAACTTCAATCCAAGCATCATTTGGCCTTTGTAAGTGTCATCAGCAAGCACCACATTGAATGGAGATGGATTCAATTCAACCAACGCTTTGTAATTGCCTTCCACAAATACTCCTTTGAGGAAAACTCTATTTCATGGATAAAATAAACCCATAAATCTTTTAGAAATACATATGAGAAATTAAAGAGTGCTGATTATTATTGTATTTTCGCGCTTTTTAATTTAATAAATAAATAAATGAAAATAAGACATATATGGCAAAAACTTGTGTGAGACGATCTCACGAGTCGTATTTTGTGAGACGGATCTCTTATTTGGGTCATCTATGAAAAAATATTACTTTTTATGTTAAGAGTATTACTTTTTGTTGTGAATATCGATAGGGTTGACCCGTCTCATAGATAAAGATTCGTGAGACAGTCTCACAAGAGACTTACTATATATACATATACACTCCATTTGGTGAAATTCTTACATCGTTTGACCAAAAAATGCACCTTCGGTAAAGTATTCCTCGTCCACAATTTTGAGTTTGAGGTAACCGTGAGTTTCCAGCTCCGATCGTGATAATTCGAACACAAACTTCTCATTCCAGTAAATTACGTCATCATTTACTGCAAAAAAACGACATTAAAAAATAATAATATTATCTTCGTAATAAGTTCAAATTAGATAAAATAAATAAAATTAAATTAAATCAATCGAGATAGATTCAAAAATATCGATGATCTGAAACAAACCTGTTGCAGTCTTGCTTCTACGTATTTGGCCACAACATTCAATATTAACATGGTAAGCTGAATTCCCTATGAATATATAAGATTTTTTTAACCAAAAATTAATTATATATATCAGAAAAACTCATATGTGACGACCTTGATCAATTTTGTGAAAAATATATTCTATTTGAGTCACAAATGAAAATTTATTAATTATTATTGTAAATATGAGCATAGTTGACCTATCTCACGAATAAAGGTCCGCGATACGGACCTACTCTATATATATATAGTGAAATAAAGAAAATTTACCAATTTTATTGGTATTTTTAATGCCTTCAGCGCTGACAAGAAGAACTTCAAGCATTGCACCTTTCATTTTATTAATTTCGAGAAATATAAATCGTGTTCCTGTTACTATATTATTATGATTGAGATTAAAAGGGACTTTTGCAATTGGGAATTTAATTTCATTAAGTGAATGGAATTTAATATCTCCATTAAATGGAGGAGTTACAGCTTACAATATCATATATTTTTAATTTTTTAAATTAATAAAATTAGGCCATTTAATACTTCCATTCTTATGTAACGATTTTTGGATAAATTAATAGTATTTTAGTATATTCCAATATATTGGACATGTTTCACCAAATTATTTAATTGATATCGGATTTCATTTTATTTTGTTTAGTTGAAAAAATAAATTTTATAATAAATTTGAAAATTGGTCAAATGTTATTGATAATTTGTCAACTTCTATAAAAACGTTAGGGACTCAGAAAATCTAATGATATGATAATAGGAGAAGATACTCTCAGTGTAGCACATAATAATCCGAAAGATAGAAACCGTTCATAACTGTAAATTATCTTTTTCATAAAAATGTTCAAGTTTACGAGGAAATTAAATTTATATGAAAAACGTGTTTTGTTTTTTGTGATTGATTTTATCTTCAAAGTTTAATTAATTTTTATATAAAACTCTAATAGATTATTTTGAAATTTAATTTCTACCGATAATGTATACGACTGATCATATTAATTTAGAGTGGGGGGGGTTTGAATTTTATATCGTGCGACTAATTAATTTGGTTTATATTTATAGGTAAAAACTGATAATAAAGGAAAATTCAGCTGATGAAGAATGAAGTTTGTTCACCACGCCTTTATTACAAATTCATAGCACCTTTTTATAGCCATGAAAGAAATAACAAACCTAAAATTTCTCCTAGAATAAAGGTAACAAAACGTTTACTCAACTACAGCTAAGGAATAGGACTTCTTGACTAAGTCACTAACAGAAGACTTAAAACCAAACAAAATTATTTTATTATCTCAACAATCCATCTCTTAAACTTAAGTCCTTCAGACTTTAGTTTACTTATGAAACTTCACTCTTAGTGCAGACTCCCATTAAGCTCCTCAAATATTGAAAGGGGGTAGACTTGAGAGGCTTTGTAAATATATCAGCAAGTTGCTCTTCACTTTTGCAAAACCTTAGCTCAATTGTTCCAGCATTGGTGAGATCTCTTAGAAAATAAAACTTCACATCGATATGTTTGCTTCTTCCGTGTAGCACAGGATTTTTTGAGAGTTTGATGGCTGAGTTGTTATCACAAAAAATTACAGTGGCTCCAGCTTGCTTAAACTGTAACTTTGCAAGAATGTTTCTTAACCAGATTGCTTGACAAGCACAAACTGTTGCTGCTACATATTCAGCTTCCGTCGTTGACAACGTGACGATTGGTTGCTTCTTGGACGACCAGGAAACAGCCCCAGTCCCTAAGATGAAAACATAACCTGAAGTACTCTTCCTATCATCTTGATCCCCTGCAAAATCACTGTCAGTAAAACCAAATAAATCGTATTTTTGGTTTTTCTTATAAAACAACCCATAATCCTTCGTTCCTTGCAAGTAACGAAGGATCCTTTTAGCTGTTTGCAAGTGCATTTCGGTTGGATTCTCCATATATCTGCTGATCAAACTCACAGAATACATTATATCTGGCCTTGTGGTAGTTAGATACATCAAACTACCCACAATTTGCTTGTAAAGCTTGTCGTTCACCTTCTTCCCTTCATAATTCTTGTTTAGCTTTACACCAAACTCAGCTGGAGTGCACACAGGATTGCAATGTTTCATTTCAAATCTGTCCAGAATTTCTCGCACAAATTTCTTTTGAGAAATGAAAATTCCATCAGTAGACTGATTTATTTCTACACCTAAAAATTATCTCATCATGCCAAGGTCTGACATTTCAAACTCAATCATCATAGACCTTTTAAACTCTTCAAACATGTCACCATCATTTCCAGTATATATAAGATCATCCACATATAAACAAATCATAAGCATTTTCCCTTGTTGTCCAGTTTTAACAAAAAGTGTGTGCTCATAAGGGCATTTTTGAAAACCTTGTTTCAAAAAATAAGCTTCAATGCGACTATACCAAGCTCGAGGGGCTTGTTTTAGTCCATAAAGAGCTTTTTTTAGTTTATACACTTTATGCTCATTTCCAACCTTAATATAGCCCGGAGGTTGATCGACGAATACCTGTTCTTCCAAATCTCCATGTAGAAAAGCTGATTTAACATCCAGTTGATGAATAGGCCATGAATTTTGCGCAGCCAGGGCAATCACTAATCTGATTGTGTCATGCCTTACTACCGGTGCAAAGACTTCCTTATAATCAACTCCATACTCTTGCTTGTACCCCTTAGCCACTAGACGTGCCTTATACTTGTCAACTTCGCCATTTTCGTTTAATTTTGTTTTAAAGATCCATTTCACACCAATTGTTTTGATTCCTTTTGGAAGATCACACAATTCCCAAGTACCATTTTTGTTTATGGCTTTTATTTCATCATCCATTGTCTTTTGCCATTTTGGTTCTTTGACAGCACTTTCAAAAGTTGTAGGATCAGAATCTGCATATAAAGCAAAGTGGGTGGCTAAATCCTCAATTTGATTAAAGTGACTCACCTCATAGTCTTCCATCCAAACAAGTCTCTTTCTAACACGACTAGCATTAGTTGCTGCTACAGTAGTATCTTCACTGGTTTGTGAAGTTTCAGCAATGGAAGATGTTGCATCTGAAGAAATTTCATATGCAAGTTCTTCTTCTTCTTCAACTTCATCATCAACAATAATTGGAGTAAGCTGCTCCTCATTCCAATTCCAAGTGTTCTCCTCATCAAAAATGACATCTCTGCTAGTAACAATTTTTTTTGTGGAAGGGTTAAACAATTTATATGCTTTAGATGTTTCACTTACACCGAGAAAGACACATTTTTCACCCTTCGCATCCAGCTTATTTCTTTTCACATCTGGGACATGTGCATAAGCGATACAACCAAAAACTTCGAAGTGATCTACAGAAGGTTTTCTCCCACTCCAAGCCTCTTCAGGTGTCATATTTTTCACAGCAAAAGTAGGACTCCTATTTAAGACATGGATGCTCCAATTTCCTGCTTCTGGCCAAAAAGTCTTTGGGATTTTCTTTCTTGCAAGAAGGCTTCTTACCATATTGAGAATGGTTCTGTTTGTCCTTTCTGATACACCATTTTGTTGTGGTGTATAAGCTGTTGTGAGCTCCTTCCGAATCCTATGTGCATCACAGAAAACATTGAACTCTTTTGAGCAGTATTCTCCTCCGCGATCTGTACGAAGAGCTTTAATTGTTTTTCCTGTCTCATTTTCAACATGCGCCTTGAAGCTTTTAAATGCACTAAAAGCTTCTGATTTTTCCTGAAAGAAATAAACCCAAGTCTTCCGTGTAAAGTCATCAATGAAAGTAAGTAAATATTTTTTACCTCCATTGGAAAATGGTTTTATCGGTTCACATATATCGGAATGAACCAACTCCAAAACATTTTTCGCTCTCCATGACTTTCCTTGAGGAAATTGAGAACGATGTTGTTTGCCAACAACACAATCCTCACATACTTGGGCTGGAATTTTGATTTGCGGAAGGCCTATTACCATATTCTTTTGTTCAAGTGTTTTTAGTCCACCAAAACTCAAGTGACCGTATCGATAATGCCAAAGCCATGACTGATCTTTCCCCTCAGCCAGCAAACAAGTTTGAGTACTTTCGATTTTCAAAGGGAATAACCTGTTTGAACTCATTGGAACAACTGCAATAGTTCCTCTGGAAGAATCATAAATTTCACATGAACCTTTTTCAATAGTAATAACATAACCCTTTTCCAACAATTGGCCTACACTTAGCAAATTGCTTTTCAAATCAGGAACATAGAAAACATTGGTGATTTTTTCAAGAAAACCATTCTTGGTTTTTATGTTGATATCACCTTTTCCCGTCACATTTACAGTAGAGCAATCACCAAAGCTAACTACAGAACGAAAGTCTTCATTTAAGCATGAAAAAGAAGACTTACTTCCACTCATATGATTACTACACCCCGTATCCAAGTACCATACATCTGGCTGAGATTCTTGGTTGATTTGAACCGTCATCAACAAAGTTTCAGTCTCCTTTTCTTCAACAAAATTTGATTTTTCTCCCCTTTCTTTATCATTAGGCAATTTTGCATTGCATTCATAGCTAAAATGACCAAGATTGTGACATCGAAGGCACTCTACCTTAGATTTATCATATCGTTGGTCTCCTCCTCTGCCTCTGCCTTGTGAATTGTCGTATGCTTTATAATTCCTGTTATTATCTTTGTTGCCTCCTCGATCTTCTCTTCCCCGACTTCTACCCCTACCTCTGCCCTTTCCTCTATGATTTGAGGAGTGAATAAAGGTAGAAGCCTTTAAAGCTTGTTCCTCTGAAGTTGAACTTCTGTTCATTTTTTGTTCGTGAACTAATAACGAGCTTTGTAGTTCATCAAGAGACAGTGCATCTATATCTTTAGATTCTTCTATTGAACAGACAACATAATCAAATTTATGTGTCAAGGAGCGTAATATCTTTTCAACTACAGCAACATCTTTCATCTTCTCACCATGACATCTCATGTTGTTAGATATTCCCATAGTTCTTGCACAATAGCTTATTACTGATTCTCCTTCCTGCATCTGAAGAGTTTCAAAATCTCTTCTTAAAGCTTGAAGATGTGCTCGCTTTACTCGAGATGTGCCCTGATATTTTTTCTTCATGGAATCCCAGATATCCTTGGAAGTTTCTTTGCAAAGAATGGTTTCCAAGATCGATCGATCAATTGATTGAAACAAATAATTTTTGGCCTTCAAGTCTCTGAGCTTCAGAGCTTCCAACTCCTTTTGATGGGCATCACTGAGCACTTCAGCATCTGGTATTGTCACACCACTTTCAATAACCTGCCAGTACTCCTTAGATCTCAAAAAATTTTCCATTAGCATACTCCAATGGTCGTAATGACCATCAAACCGTGGGATTGCTGGCTGAACAAAATTATCAGTAGCCATTTGTGGGTTTCTTTTTTCTGCTGAAAAAGAAGAAACTTCTCTCGTTTTATGGCTCTGATACCACTGATAATAAAGGAAAATTCAGCTGATGAAGAATGAAGTTTGTTCACCACGCCTTTATTACAAATTCATAGCACCTTTTTATAGCCATGAAAGAAATAACAAACCTACAATTTCTCCTAGAATAAAGGTAACAAAACGTTTACTCAACTACAGCTAAGGAATAGGACTTCTTGACTAAGTCACTAACAGAAGACTTAAAACCAAACAAAATTATTTTATTATCTCAACAAAACAATACTTTTAACATAAAAATGATACTTTTCCGTTAGATTGGATAAGAGATTCTTCACACCAAGTTTTCACACCAAGTTCACCCATCATAATATGTTTTTATGATATGTCTATCGAATGGAAAAAAAAGAATATATTTTTTAAGCTAGTATGCCTTTTTTTTTGTGTGAAATTTAATTGGTTTCACCAAGTCGAGGCCTCAAGCTTTTTAGTCTTTGATAGTTCACTTCAGCCAAGTTACTGCTCAGAAACGAAAATGCAGAAACTCCCATGTGGTTATCCGGATCGGAGATATCACGCCACAGTCAAAGAAAATGCGGTGATATGAAGTGTTGTGTTTTAAGAAAAACCCAACATCCAAACCACGTAAATAAATTTCTTTCATTTTTTTAAAAAAAACTATCCAGTCAATCAGCTTGGACGAATTGTCCGAAGTTTTCGATTCTTCACTTGTAATTTAACAAAAAAGACAATGTGACAATTTATGGGATTGTCCTCCATCAGCAGTTGCTACGGTAACACGGTTGGTTGACCATGCTTGAGGTTGTCTATATTAAGCTTTGTGGTTGTTCTTGAGCTTTTCCTTTCCTTTAACATCGCCATCTTAGTGTTTGCAGAAGTTTCTCCGGGACAGGTTTCGTTCCTTTTTCTCTCATGGAAGATCAGAGGCTTCGCTCTTCGCGTAATCAGTTTTTTACACCATATACCAAGCATTAACTTTTCTGAGATTGCTGGCAGACATAGAAAGTTGGGTAATGTTATTGGGGTACATATTTGTAAGGACCGTTTATCTTATTATCGTAAATCTTATATGATTATCGATAATTCATGAATTTGATATGTGATTATACATTTGATGTATATTATGACAATGAAATTGAGAAATGAATATTGAATATGAATTGACGTTGTAAGAGCTCGAGTGGAGAGGCCGGACGCCAATTTAGTACAAACATTAAAATTTGTACAGAACGAGTGGCGCCCGGACGGTAGAAAATGACCGCCCGAGCGCCAAGGCAGAAATTGTGTATGTTTGGGCAGAACATGCCGCGCCCGAGCGGTAATGTTTGACCGCCCGAGCGCGGTGCAATTGACACTCGAGGACAGAACATCTCGCGCTCGAGCGCGAGAATTCTATCGCCCGAGCGCCGAAGCGGTGATGATAAGATTAAGTTCTTTCTTTCTTCTTATCATTTCGTATTCGATAATCGAGAGAGAGAAACGAGAGAATTCGAAATTCCTTCGTCCGAATCGACTTCAAAACGCTGTCTAAACGCGAAACAAATTATATATTTGTGATCGTCGCGTCGAGGGCTTCTGACTGAGGTAATTTTCTTCTAGTTCCAGCAGCTCGAAATATCAAAGTGCTGGAATAGCATGTATTTGAAGTTGAATTTCCTATATGTAGTAGAATAACCGACAAGAAACTCATATTCGAAGTCGGAATTGAATTATGATATGCTTATGATTTGATGTGAATTTTTGAAGTTTCAAATGATATTTGAAACTCATATTAATGATTTTAGAGTATATTATTGATTGGAATGAATATGTTATTGATGTAGATAAAGTGTTATATCAATATCTTCAGACACCATCAACTGGAAACGAAGAATTGAGGTATGTTGCGACCGGGTAACATACGACATGTATCTGTATTATATGATATATGTCGGCTTGATTGGATTGATTGGAATGAGATTAAATGTCTATATGCCTTATTTGTTGATTGATGTGGCATACATGACATTATGCTTTGAATATCGATGTATAAAATAAATGTTTTGTTAGCACACATCATTTGATGCATACATCGATACATGACATGTACGTTGAGCTATAATCCTTGGATACCTTTATATGATTTGATTGGATTTTGGGGTTTGTGAACACATAGACAATTGTGGCCCCGATGATTGGATATGAGATTTGGGATTTGATGGCGCTTTGTCGACGCTATCATACGAGTATCCCTTATTGAGGCCGGTGTGCCAGCTCGATCATTTATTTGATAGCGATTCGATTGATTCTGACATGTGCTCAGTGGATGGGCATATTACCTGATACCTCCATGACATACATGCATTGCATACCATATATATCATTGTTTAGATATATGTGGTATATATGATTGGTTGTTCCATACGGAGCTTTGCTCACCCCCAAGGGGGCTGTTGTTGTCTTTGTGTGTGGACAATGACAGCTACTCCAGGATATCAGGAGACCGGAGAGGGTACTTCTGGAGGGAGCCACAACTTGGGCTGAAGTTTTATGTTTATGTCTTGTTCCCAGTATATATGTATATGTATCTATATACCGAGGCATGTCCCGAGGATATGATATGTTTGTATGTGATTGGTTTTGATTACGTAAGGGCGTGTTTTATGATTTGAGATTAAATACTATTTTTAGTATTCAAATGAAATGATTTGGGCTCGTCGTAAAGAAATTTTAAACTCGTTTTCCACTGTAATTAATTAACCCTAATCAGATTATGTTGTAATAACGATTAGGAGCTAAGGACCCCACAATATTGCATGGGACGTTTCGCTGATCTTTTTTTTTTTATTTCTCTACTCATGATATGATGCCTTATGTTACTGAACATGCAAACTTGTAAAGTTGTTTTAGACCATACTGTGAACTGCTAAGCTACTGCTAAGAATTTCGATAATGCATTTGCTAATGGAAATAATCCATTCCGAAAGGGTGTATTTTCAAATTTTCATGTTTGTGGTAGTCTTTTAAGATTGGTTTGGTTAAATCTTTAAGTTCTTAATTTGGTTGGTGTCTTGGCCAATGGTCCAAATTTTGCTCTCTCCAAGTGTTCTCATGAATAGTGTTTTTTTTTGCCTCGTTATACTTTCTTGTTTCAGTTGCTTGCCATGATGCCTTGTTTTTCTTTACTTACTGACTTGGGATTAACCATCTTGTTCTTAACAGATTCCATCTAATTGAGGTGAGTGGGATGGTCCGTACCGACTCCTGTTTTGTTCGAGCAAGGGAGATAACGCTGGTGTTATCCAAGAACTGGAGAAAAGCGTGGATGCCAACCTAGCTGACTATGACAAGAGAACAGCTCTTCACTTCGCATCATGTGAGGGTTGCACAGAGATAGTTGATCTACTTCTTGAAAAAGAAGCTGATGTGAACTCCAATGATCGTTGGGGTCGCACTGTGAGTACCTTCTTAACATTTTTCACCTTTAAGGTTCATCATGTAAAATCCAGTGTGGCTATTTACGAATGGTTCAAGACTTGGTTGAGTTCTCTTCTGCTGCATCCATGACTAAACTTAATATAATTAGAAGATTCTTTGGGTCTACACCATGTGCTGCTGCGCAACCACGCTACTATCTTAATATGCCATAAAAGCTTTTTCTGAAATATGTTTAACAGGTTATATATTGAAATACATTGCAGCCACTACTGATGCTCGTACTTTTGGCCATGAAGACATGCAAAATTCTGGAAGCTCATGGCGTAATTGACTCGGTATATTATGCTTCAGCAATATATTTACCAGCAAAAGTAGTCATTGTTTTAGAACAATATTTTCTGATATTTATGTTTTTGTTAAGCTAAAAAAATTTTTGATTTCAATCTTGTTAAATAACTCGAGTTGCTTAGCAAGTGGCATTCTGCACAAAAAATCTACAATGCTACTTCTACATTCACCACTATGGAAGTTTACAAAAGCTTTGAACACCGAAAGGAGATCTAAGTAACAACTAGTACAAACTTGGACCAAGAAATCTTACAACAGATTTTAACAGCCTATGGGTGTTTCTCTGCAGCAGGGGAAGGTAGCTTGCTGGTCTCTTGTTGAACTTTCTTATCCTTTCCAAAGACAAACTCTTTCACAGATCGTTGAGCCGATAATATCACATTTTTTATCTGTAATTTCAAAAGGAACACTGACAACATTAGATTGTGAGCCACACCTCAATCGTATACAGGCAATAGGCATCTGTTAAATGGTGCCCTTCAGGAGAAACCAACGTTAATCAATCATCAAATATTTGCTTCCACTGAAAATGACTTTACACATAAGTTCTCTTGGTTGGTTTTTCAACAAAGTTTATGTTATCAATCACATAAATTCTCTCCGGAGAGAGGACATACCGGACTGTCATTTCAGCCGACCTTTTATTGTCATTTCGTCGGCTAAACCCATCGATTTCATTTTTCGGGATTGTCCCGTAAATGCCGCAACAATACCAATAGAGATCAATCCAATCACAATCTTGCTTCCAATAAAACTTAACCAGGGCCAACCCAGTGGGAGGCGATCCTCATCCTCAAAATTGCATTAATATCCCCTAAAAAATATTCGTGGTTCCGCCAAGAAGTTAAACCGGCATCAACAATATCTACACGAGTTCAACCTCAAGTTTCTTCATCTCAATCACCCGTGGTTCATAATCTTAATCTCAGATAAAATGCAAAAGCTTCACAATAAATTTCTGCAAACTGTTGCATTTACAGCATGATATGCACACAAACAAAGAAATAAAATCAAGAACAGCGAATACAATCTACCCCAAAACACGCACATCACCACCAATTCGAACAGAACACGTTATCTTTAAACACCAGAAATTAAACAAAAACCCACCAAATGTCACACGAATCGATGAAATACAATGTCAACGAAAGCACTTACGGGGTCAAGAAGATTGGGTTGTGGGCCATAATCAGCCGTGAGGAGGAAATAAGAAGCAGTGGCAGTGGCCACCATTGCTGTGCGCCGCACCAGTTTGTCAGTTCTTGGGTTCATTTTCTCCCAATTTTCCACTTAAAATTAAGACACCGAAACTCAGACGATGGAGGGTTTTCTACTCCGTTCAAGATTCTATCGACAAGCGATGTTTCGGATTTCAACTGCAAGATTTCTGGAAGTTACGATTGCTTTCTATGGGACCATGTTCTCATCATGATCAGAATTATTATATTTAGTCCTTTTAGTTTGAGAAATTATTTTCTCCCCATAATTTAGAATTTCTTTTATTTTTCATTTTTTAGTTTTAAATTAAATTTCTATATATTTTTTATATTATAATTATAATGAGTTAATGACATTATTTTAATGACCTAAATTGGCTTCGCTACAAAAAATAATATACAAAAATTTAAAAATTAATATAAAAATTTAAAGTGATATCATAGATTATATATTGATTAACTATGTTTAACATCTTTTACAAGGGTAACTAAAATTATAAATTAACAGAATTAATAACAATGTTTAACATCTGACAAGGGTTCAAATCAATATGTTAAACTAAATTATTTCAACTAATATTTTGAAAATATATTGAATAAATTTGTATATAAATATAACACAAAATCATATGAGGATGCATTTTCCATCCGACCTGATTAATGTAAAATTATTTATTTTTATTATAAATTATTTTCGGATCAACTTATATCATAGATATATATCTATGAATAGGGATGTAAACGAATCAAATCGTTTGTGAGCTATTCGAAATTCGATTCAATAAAAGTCTGTTTGAGCTTTTTTAATGAGGCTCGTTAAGATAAACAAACCAAACTCAAGCATTACAGTATTCGGCTCATTGGCTCGTGAACATGTTCGTTGGTAACTTCATGAGTAATTTTTTAGATAAAAAAATAATAGTTTTGATATTTGATTTATTGATTTTACATATTATTTATCAAATATATAGAAAAATCATTAAATTTATTATTATAATAAATTTACAAATTTTAATAAGAGTAATATATTTTTCTTTGAATATATAATTTAATTTTAAATTAATTTATTGAAAATTTAAATGTATAATTAATTTTTATTAAGCTTGTTTAAGCTTGATAAAGACTTGAATAAGCTCGTGAGTCATACATATATTCGTTAAATAAAGCTCGAGCTCGGCTCGATTATAACAAACCAAGCTCAAACATTCAAGAGTTCGGCTCGGGTCGATTTGATTACATCCCTATCCATGAGACAGTTTCATAAAATATTAAATTTAGATATAAATAACATTTTGCTAATGAATTTTTTTAAATGATAATATTTTTAAAACATGCTTTTCTCACCAACTAATGATGATCAAATCAAATTTCGGACTGCAGGAGAAAGAAGCTTGATTGGACCCCAAAATCATATAAGATCGTCTCATTATGGATTTTAGATCTGATCCAGTTGATATAAAAATATTTATTTTTATTATAAATTATTATCTGATCAACTTGTATCATATATAGATTTGTAAAACTGTCTCATAAGAAATTAAATCTAGATATAACATAACATTTTGCTAATGAATTTTTTTAAAATGATTATATATTTGCGTGAGTCGAAAACATTTTGTATTTTAAAATTAAAAGGCCATAATGATATTTAAAAAAAAAAATTAACAAAATATGTTTTGAAACATATTTAGAAATTTTTATTTTTGACAAAATATAGTTGGAATTAAGGAACAAAAAATTAAAGGCTCTTCGAACTAACCCCAGCTTCCCCATTTCTCTCAAACGCAGAGCAGAGAACTGAGTGCGAAGAGCCACAATGGAGGAGCCGAAACTTTTTCAGCTAGGCAGGAAGAGAACCCTCGAACAGTTTCAAGAATCCCCATATTACAAGTTGCGTGTGGTTCTCAAAGATCTTCGACCCCATTTTATCCAGGTCTCAAGTTTTGGCTCATCTCCATTCCTCATTTATTTTTCGTACCATATTTTCTTGTGATTTTAGCTAAAATGTTCGATGGGTTTTGTTTGAATTTTCGGAGCATGTGTGGGTCCCTAGATGCTCGTGGCCTGTCTTATATTCACCCGTGAATTTTGTTTGTAAACGTTTTCCTGTGGTTCTTTCGATTTTTTTGATGTTCTGGGTTACTGGGTATATGTAGGATTCCACAAAGTTATGTTCTTTAGCCCAAAGGATACTAAATTCGACTAAGGATTCGGTTTTCGTAGGTATTCTGTTTACTACTTTTGGTAATGACATTGTCATCTGTCACGAAAAATGGTGTAAAACAATGTTGAGGATGATTATCAAGAGGGGATCATAAACCTTTGACATATAGTGTTTGTATAAGATAAAGTATTAGAACCCTGTAGACTTCAATTGTTTGCAATGATGCAAGTTGATAGTTTTTCCCTTATGGTTGGATTACATTTGTTTTTATATGATGGGAATCTGAATTTACTAATTGATAGATGGATTATTTTGTGATTTTGTAGGTGCTCAAGACTCCCGATTTTCATAATTGCGATGCCGCTGATAAGATTCGGGAAGGTGTGGATTATTTTTTGTTCCAAATTGGGTTAATATGTTTACCAATAGCATTTTGTGTTCTCTTGGATATATATCCCTTCTTAAGATTCGTGTGGTTTATATCTCAGAAACCAATGTTGGAATTTAGCAGAGCCAGGAGGAGAAGAGAGTTTCTTTGGGGGTGAAATGGTGGAATGCGTTATCCGTAATTCTTAGTTAATGTGATTGAAACTGTAATCATCTATGGTGCCCTATGTTCCTGAGTGCCACGTTTCTGATTTGAACCCTGCCTATTCCAGTAATCTGCAAATTTTTGCATTTTACCAGATGTGTACTTCAACTGCATACACCTTGGCTTTTGCTTTTATAACTTGGTCCATCCACGGTTCACGAGTTTTTGTGTGTTTCTATTATTTATTGTGTTGCGAATTTCAGTACTTTGCTAATCTGTTTCGTGAGTATTAGGCTATTAGCTTTCTTATCTTTCTGTAATGACTTATCAAATAGAAGTTTTGTTCACTAAACATGGCCTTAATAAATATGACAAATATTGCAGGCACAACGAGAAAATAAACACAAACAATGCAACTTAAGTTGCCGTTTAACTTGTTCTTCTCCCCTTGACTTGCATTGTTGTGCCAAAATTCATTGTAGGAAACCATCTTATATTGATGTAAAATTCAGAATGACAAGAAAAATGCTGGGATAATCCATTTTACTACTTGATTCTGAATGTGCCTTACAAAAATGTAAATATAATCTGTAGGGATGAAGGTTATCATGGATCTGTACCAAGAAATTACAGCAGAAACTTCTCCTCTGGAAAAGTGTAGTACCGTGCCAAATGATTCGTCTGGTGACACTCGTGATGGACCGAAGCCTATGGAACCCCAAGAAAATGCAAAATCTGCTGAACACATTCCTCTTGATGGAAGAGGCCCAACCATAATCTCCGATCATCAGGCCGAAGGTACATACATCGTTGGTGGTTCAGCTTTTGGTTGGAATTTCTTTACATTCATAGGAAACAAATCTGTGTATTATGGACGAACGAAAGAGTCTTTTCGTGCTGCAAATCCCAAGCTCGATATCAATGAATGAAGGAAGATCTACAAATTATTCTCAAGTTTTACGCGTGGCTTCTCGGATCTCAAGAGGTAGTAGTAGTAATAGTAGTTGTAGTAGTGAAGCTTGTCTTAGCTATCATGGATTCTTTATGTTTTGGTTTCACGTGATCCTTTCATTGTATCATGTTACTAATACCAGGTTTAAAATATTCTCAAATTTTCAAAGGTTAATATTATTAATTTTTTTTTATCATATCGCATAATTATAATTTGAGTAATCTCATTTACAGTTCAATTTATGTATTTTATGAACATTTTATTCCATAAAACAAGTATGATTGAAAATGGTTACAAAATGATACAAGATTGCATTCATGCAATAGGATGTTTGTAGAATAAAACGAAGGAGTAATATCATCCCCACTTAAAGTGTAGTGGCATAAAACTTTAGACAAAAAAAATCTCACCTCCCATTGTAATTGAAAAAACGAAACTGCAATAATTTTTATGTTATATTAATTAGAAAATAAGTCAAAAATGTTAAATTCCTAATTGATATTTTACTGCTATTTAAACGTTCAATGGCTTTTGGTTATATATAAAGAAAGAAATATCAGAAGCAACGAGGGTCCATAGCTCAGTGGTAGAGCAATTGACTGCAGATCAATAGGTCACCGGTTCGAACCCGGTTGGGCCCTATTCCAGCTTTTATTTTTCCCTCACGTCTTTTATTTTCATTTTTGTTTATCAATAATAGTTTCCATATAACACAAATTATTTAATTCTGTTTCCTGGTTATTGTATAATCAATACAATTTGATATTGTTGTAAAAAAGTAAAAATTTATGGTAAAAAGTAAAAACCTCAAACTCTCAAAATTTACCAAACTACACTACTTTATAATATTTTTCTCTCTACTCAATTGTGATTTTCTTCACAAATGAGAGATCTATTTATAGAGTTTCATTACACATAATCCAAAAAATAAAATATATCATTACCTACATCATCACACACAAATTTCTAACTTTACAACTCTTATTTTCAACATTCAAATATTCAACTATTACATTTTCAATATTCAAATATATTATTTTCAACACTCCCCCTTGTGATGATGATCATGATACGATGATGTCTTCATTACGTGTTTTGTACTGCCTCATTAAAAACCTTACTAGGAAAAACCCATTGGGATAAAAACCATAGTAAGGGAAAAAGAGTGCAGTCACGTAAACTCCCCCTCATGTTGACACGAACAACTCTTCACAAATTTCGTTGATTGCGCATCCCAATATTATATATGTGCTTTCTGAATATTGACGTATGTAGTACCTTTGTGAAGAGATCTGATGAGTTTTCACTTGATTGAATGTGACAAACATCAATACATTTATTCTTCTCAAGCTCTTTGGTGAATGCGAAGAACTTAGGAGGAATATGTTTAGTTCTGACGCTTTTTATGTATCCTTCTTTCATTTGAGCAACACATGCAGCATTATCTTCATATAGTATCACAGGCTTCTCATCGAATGATAATCCGCATGAAATTTGGATATGTCGGGTCATTGATTTTAACCACACACATTCACGACTTGCTTCATGTAGTGCAATAATCTCGGCATGATTTGATGAAGTTGTTACGAGCGTTTGTTTCTGTGAACGCCAAGATATTGCAGTGCCTCCACGAGTAAATACATATCCAGTTTGGGAACGTGCCTTGTGTGGATCAGATAAGTATCCAGCATCAGCATAACCAATTATACTTGGATTAGCATATTTTGAATACAAAAGTCCCAAGTCTGTCGTTCTTCGTAGATAACGAAATATATGTTTAATTCCGTTCCAGTGTCTCTTTGTTGGATATGTGCTAAATCTTGCCAACAGATTCACGGCAAAAGATATATCAGGCCTTGTACAATTTGTAAGGTACATAAGGGCACCGATGACACTTAGATATGATACTTCTGGAGCAAGAATATCTTCATCATCTTCACATGGACGGAATGGATCATTTTCTATGTTTAATGATCTAACAACCATTGGAGTACTTAAAAGATTTGCTTTATCCATATTAAAACGTTTAAGGATATTTTCTGTATAATTTGTCTGGTGAACAAACATTCCACATTCTTTTTGTTCAATTTGTAAACCCAGACAATACTTGGTTTTTCCAAGATCCTTCATTTCAAAATCTTCCTTCAAGTATGGCACAACTTCTTGAATTTCCTTATTCGTTCCAATGATGTTTAAATCATCAACATATACAGCAATAATTACGCATCTGGATGTTGTTTTCTTAATGAAAACACAAGGGCATATTGAATTATTTACATATCCCTTTTTCATCAAGTGATCACTTAGTCGATTATACCACATTCGACCTGATTGCTTTAATCCCAAATAATGATCTTTGTAATTTCACAGAATAACATTCCCTGGGTTTCGAACTTTGTGCTTCAGGCATCTTAAATCCTTCAGGGATTTTCATATATATATTACTATCAAGTGATCCATATAAGTAAGATGTAACAACATCCATAAGACGCATTTCTAAATTTTCAGATACTGCCAAGCTAATCAAATACCGAAACGTAATTGCATCCATCACAGGAGAATACGTTTCTTCATAATCAATTCCAGGCCTTTGAGAAAAACCTTGTGCAACAAGTCGAGCTTTATATCTTACTATTTCATTTTTCTCATTTCGCTTTCGAATAAAAACCCATTTGTATCCAACAGATTTTACACCTTCAGGTGTAAGGACTATAGGTCCAAAAACATTACGTTTATTTAGCGAATCTAATTCAACCTGGATGGCATCTTTCCATTTTATCCAATCCTGCCGATTTTTACATTCACCAAAAGATTTTGGTTCATGATCTTCGTTATCATTTATGATGTCGATTGCCACATTATAAGAAAATATATCATCAATTTCATTTATATCTTTTCGGTTCTATATTTTTCCAGTATTAATGTAATTGATAGAGATTTCATGATTCTCGTCAGTTTGTGGTTCTGACAGAACATTTTCATCATCATGTGTTTCTTCAGGAACACCATTCTCTATTTTGTGATCATCATGTGTTTCTTCAAAAACATCATTCTTTATTTTGTGATCATCGTGTTTCTCTATGAATTTTTTTTTTCGAGGATTTTTATCCTTGGAACCGACTGGCCTTCCACGCTTCAGGCGTTTAATGACATCATGAGTATCTTCCATTTGTTTCTTTGGAATTTCGATTCGAGCAGGGGCATTTGCAGCATGTATATATGATTTAGTTACCCCTTTTGTGTCTGCAAATGCATCTGGTATTTGATTTGCTATTCTTTGCAAGTGTACAATTTGTTGTACATCTTTTTCACATTGTTTTGTTCTTGGATCCAGATGTAACAATGATGATACATACCATGTAATTTCTTTTTCGGTATGTTTCTGTTCTCCCCCTAACATTGGGAAGATTTTCTCATTAAAATGACAATCAGCAAAACGTGCTGTGAACACATCTCCTGTCTGAGGTTCAAGATATCGAATGATTGATGGACTATCATAACCGATATAAATTACAACCTTTCTTTGAGGTCCCATTTTCATTCGTTGTGATGGTGCAATAGGCACATACACCATACATCCAAAAATTCTCAGATGAGAAATGTCTTGTTCTTTACCAAATGCAAGCTGTAATAGAGAGTATTTATGATATGCACTTGGTCTGATGCGAATTAATGAAGCAGCATGTAAAATTGCATGTCCCTATATAGAAATAGGGAGCTTTGTTTTCATAATCATTGGTCTAGCAATCATTTGCAAACGTTTAATCAATGATTCAGCCAATCTATTCTGTGTATGTACATGAGCAACAGGATGCTCAACAACGATTCCCATAGACATACAATAATCATTGAAAGTCTGGGAAGTAAATTCACCAGCATTATCAAGTCTAATTTTCTTGATTGTATAATCGGGAAATTGATTCCTCAATTTTATTATTTGAGCAAGTAATCTTGCAAATGCAACATTTCGAGTTGACAATAAACATACATGTGACCATCTGCTGGAGGCATCAATCAATACCATAAAGTATCTGAATGGTCCACATGGTGGATGGATTGGTCCACAAATATCACCCTGAATACGTTCAAGAAACATTGGTGATTCAGTTTGGATTTTGACTGGTGATGATCTTATAATAAGTTTTCCAAGAGAACATGCTTTACGTTGAAACTTATTATTCTGAAAGATCTTCTGGTCTTTCGGTGGATGATCATGTGTATTTTCTATAATTCTTCGCATCATTGTTGAACCAGGATGTCCCAATCGATCATGCCAATTGGTTAATATCAAAGAATTATCAACTACCATGTTTGATTCAATGGGACTTGTATGTGTATAATGCAATCCAGTAGGGAGCATTGGTAGTTTTTCAATCACATATTTCTTTCCTAATTTATATGTGATAAGGCACATATATTTTTCATTCCGTTCATTCATTGTTTGAGTATCATACCCATGGGAATATATATCATTAAAACTCAACAAATTTCTTTTCGGTTGTGGTGAATATAAAGCATCACTGATCAAAAATTTTGTACCATTAGGTAACAAAAATTGTGCTTTACCACATCCTTTAATCAAGTCTACAGGACCTGATATTGTATTCACCGTTGTTTTTGTTGGTTTTAGTTCCAAGAAATATCTTTTATCTCGGAGGATAGTGTGCGTTGTACCACTATCGGGTATGCAAACTTCAATTTTGCTCATAGAATTTTCCATATTTGAACTTCAAAAAAATATGCAATGAAATAAATTACTGGCAATATATATTTAAATATAACACATATCATAATTATACAATAAAACATTATTCTATGAATACATGAAAAATAAATTATTGTACATTTATATTCTACCATTATATTGTTCATTTTCAGAGAAATCATTGAGAAAATCTGTAGCATCAAAATTGTTCATTTCTATCCCACCAACATGTTGATCATTTCCAGAGAAATCATTCATAAAATCACCAGCATCAAAATGAGTTGAATCACTCAAACGGTCACTGCGTTCAGTGAAGTTGGTCTCCTTTTCTTTCCCCTTTAATGATTCTTTATAAAGTTTACAAAGGTGCTCAGGGGCTCGACAAACTTTGGACCAATGTCCTGGAATACCACATCTGTAACAAGAACTTTCATATCTTTTTGAGTGATTTTCATTAATACTTGTATTCTCATTATGCCTTTTCTGTGGATGGTTTGGGACGCTCTTTTGAGATGAGTTATAAAAATAAATATCTCTATTATTTTCAAAACCACGGCCTCGACCACGACCACGGCCAATTCCACGTCCACGTCCACGTCCACGACCTCGACCTCGACCAAAATCTTGTCTTTGAATTTGATTTTGGTTCCGAGGTTTAAATTCATTTTTACTTACAGTATTTACTTCGGGAAATGCTTTTGATCCAGTGGGTCGGGACTGATGATTTCTCATTAATAGCTCGTTGTTCTTTTCCGCCACAAGAAGACATGCGATGAGCTCAGAATATCTCGCAAATCCATGTACTCTATATTGTTGTTGTAGAGTAATATTTGATACATGAAATGTAGAAAATGTTTTTTCAAGCATCTCAGATTCTGTGACCTCATGTCCACAAAATTTTAATTGCGAGATTATTCTATACATCGCCGAATTGTAATCACTGACTTTTTTAAAATCTTGGAATCTCAGTGTATTCCATTCATCCCGGGCGGTCGGAAGTATAACTTCCCTTATATGTTCAAATCTTTCTTTTAATCCCTTCCACAAAGCCATGAGATTTTTTTCAGTCAGATATTCACATTTCAATCCATCGTCGAGATGTCGACGCAAAAATATCATGGCTCTTGCCTTTTCTTGTGACGTGCATATGCCATTTTCTTTAATGGTCTCGCTTAGACCCAATGACTCAAGATGCATTTCTACATCTAAAGTCCATGGCATATAATTCTTTCCCGTGATGTCGAGCGCAACAAATTCGAGCTTTGTTAAATTTGACATGGTGGTACTAAAAAAAATTACGATGCATTTTATTAGTTAATAAATATTGTAATACAAAGTAACGGATAAACAACAAGTACAAGTATTTGTAAAAATAAAGAAAACGCACGAGGAGGATATTCTCCGATAAATACAAGACTCGTGAGTATGATAACCAAAATAATTAAAAATAACTTTGAGAAAGTCATCTTCTTTTTTCTTCGAAAAATTTGATGAAGAATAATTTTTAGAGAAGAAGAGAAAGTTGTAGTGATTTAATGTGTTTGTGAGATCATATTTATAGGGCAAAAACTAGTCGTTTTTTATCATTTATGACCGTTGGTGTACAAAAAAAATAAATGTATGTATTTGTATAATTTTATGGTAATAATATGATGTATATAATATTAGACATGTTTACATAATTATATATATCATATCATAATATTATAATGAGTGTCATAATTTATTTTGTTTAAAAAACTTATAGGCTTTTATACTTGTCGTATCCCTTACCGGGAGTGTGAGATGTCGTCTTAACATCCTCCCAGTATTTATAACAAGTTTATGAAAAATTTATTTTTATTATTTCTAATAATAACATTATATTGTATATTAAATAAATACACAATAAATAAATAACAGTAAAATAAATATAATTACTTTTGTTACCTTTTTCTTCTGTTTGGAACTTGGAAAAGTATGTAGGACTTTTAGAGCTTCGTGCTGATAACGTGTTGTAAAAAAGTAAAAATTTATGGTAAAAAGTAAAAACCTCAAACTCTCAAAATTTACCAAACTACACACTTTATAATATTTTTCTCTCTACTCAATTGTGATTTTCTTCACAAATGAGAGATCTATTTATAGAGTTTCATTACACATAATCCAAAAAATAAAATACATCGTTACCTACATCATCAGACACAAATTTCTAACTTTACAACTCTTATTTTCAACATTCAAATATTCAACTATTACTTTTTCAATATTCAAATATATTATTTTCTACATATATCTTTTTTTCTCCAATTATATAATATTGAAACCAGGTTATTTCAAAATTTTCACTATAAAAAATCATAATAATAATCACATACGAAAAATAATTTTTTTTTTGTCTTATATTATCACAATGTCTCAATCCAAAATAGGTCCCGAGTTCGAGATCCGTTTAAAATCTCTGTAGAACAATCCGTGGTAAACTGCCATAAAATGCAATATACTAAAAAATTGGGGGGTAATATGTAATAATCAGAATAAAACCCCCATGAGGTATAAAAATAGAAAGCAAAATGACGGGATGGATATTTTAGAAGACACATGTGGTTTGAGACTTGAGAGTTGAGAAGACTATCCAAATCCAACGGCGGGTCGCATGCAGCCCAGACCCGATTCGTATCCGCAATCAAGTCCATTCAAATGGTCCCTCTTGTTGCATCTTAGTTTATCGATGTTTGAGTTGATAGAGTATGTGAATATTTGAACAGTCGTTAGGACATCAACTCTCCTTCTCCAACACATTCTTGGACGAATCTGTCACACAGAGTTTGTCCAGTACGATTTAACTTGTTTTTGCATTATATTGTAGTTCAAAGTATATTCAATACACAACAAAATGTAACATTTACCAGTTTCTACGTCATATAAAAAATACGGGAATATCCACAAGAATTTTAGACCAAAAATGAAAACAACTATTAAAGTTTGAGACTTGCATTTGTTTTTTCTACTTAATTTTTTATTAAAATATAATTATTTGACAGTCAAATTAAAATATTTATTAAAATATAATTATTACTATATTTATTATAATAATACTGGTATCATTAATATAATAATTTTACTAATTATTATAATTGTATTTACAATTATTAATTTTAATAAATAACATTTTAAGATAACTATTGTATTATTTTATGTGTTATGTCTTTTTTTTTTTGGTAGCAATCATATGGAAAGATTTTATAATAATAATCCCATCGACATTTTTAAGATTCACAATCTTATTTTCTTCAAACATTTTAATAATTTATTTTCAAAATAAGACATTATACATTATATATTATAGAAACTCACAAATTATTTTAAATAAATTCACTCAAACACTCTTTAATTCATTGTTAGGAAGATTTTGGTTTTTCAAAAAATAAGGACATCAAAATGTGATTATCTTATTTAGCAAAATACATAATTTTAAGGAGTGAATGAAAAATATTTTGGAAACAATAATTTGCTGCAAATATAATTATAAACAAGTAGGTCTTTTATGAGACGGTTTCACGAATCTTTATCTATGAGACAGATCAACTATACTGATATTCACAATAAAAAGTAATACTTTTAGCATAAAAAATATATTTTTTTGGATGACTCAAATAAGAAATCAATAAGAAATCGATATTACAAAATACGACCCGTAAGACCGTCTCACACAAGTTTTTATCGTTATAAATATATACTTATATTTATTGGAAGATCTTTGGTATTTCTCATCCATCATTCCACGCTCCACCACATGCGAGTGAGATGCCAGGTTTGACAAATCAACTGCAAATTGCAATGTCATGTGATGCTACGTTGCCATGGGCATCCGGCTCACATTTTTGTCTTCTCCTTTAATGCTTCACATTCATCATCCGGAACTAAGCTGAAATCTCGCATCATTCCTCGGCTCATCACCTCACCACACACCACAGACAGCGACGCTACACGACAGTCCAAATTCTCGGTGCAAGAGGGAAAGGGAAAGTTTTGAAGAGAACGCAATGCATTTTTAGATTACAATTCTTTCGCTGTTTGTTAACTTTGGTGAGCTCGTCAATGGCGTTTTCTTCCTCTTTTGAGCGGTGCAGTTTGTCGGAGCTGTAACCTTTCTTGATACACATTCTTTTCTCTTCCAACCCTTTTAATATTGTGCTCTGTACAACTTTCCATCCGTAAAGTTCCAAACTTTGTGTATTTCTCAGTTTTCTTGCAGTCATTTTGCTCTATTATATGAATGTAACTTATTGTGAAACATTGGAGCTTTGTTTTTTTATGTGGGTTTTAGTTGTTTTCTGTTGAAGATTGCTGCGTGGTGAGGAGTTCTGTATTCGCTTGAATTTTCAGAAGAAAGGCTTTTTCTTGTCTCTCTTGATTAGGTAAGGTGGATTTTTTTTAACCCTGTTTAGTTTACACTTTCCCTTTATCTACCCCCTTGCTAGCTTTTGTCTTTCTTGTCTGAATTTAATTTATTTCAATAGATCTTTTCACGAGAGATCTTCAATTACATATTTTGTGTATTCATTCACTACCATATTCTGTAACAGGGGATCATGTATATTACAATTAACCAAGTGCTGAAGTTGATGAGTGCTTAGAATCCAAAGATCAAACAAGCTACTGGATATTGAGTTCAGGGCTTCTCAAAATTTTCTCAATAAAAAGTTGTGCACTTGTTTAACATCGAGGGTTTAGGTGTTTGGATATCATAGTGCTCCGAGGCAGGCAGGATTCATATTTAATATGGATCAAAGGGAGCGTATGACACTATCCGGTGGTTCCTATTGCATGCACAGAGGAAGCACGGAACCGGTGGCGGGTTTTCTTGATTCAACCATTATGAATTCATTATCTAATGCTAACCTACACTTTCCATCTAACATCGGTAGCAGCTTGATCGGTTCAACATTAGCTTTGGATACTTCATCAACAATATCACCACAAAGAGTTAGCGCAGGACCACCTTCTGCAGTGCTGCAAGGCGAACCCGTACGCCGAAAACGGGGAAGGCCGAGGAAATATGGGCGGGATGGTGCCGTTCCATCGCCATTGCTTCCTTCCACGTCTAATCCTATGTTAACAGTAAGCCGGACTGAAAAACAGAGAGGAAGGCCACCACTGACTGGTCGAAAGCTAAAATTATCTTGTCTTGGTAATTGTATGACTTATGGTCCATCAATCAAAAGCCATATCATATCATCGATATTATTGAGATGTTTTTTCTAAAAATTGATTCAACATGGAACTTTGTTTATTTTCAATAACTGTCTTTGACAATTGTGGTTCTAATTGGTTGATTGTTCTGGTGATTTTGATAATCCCAGGCGCATCTTTGTTAAATTTTGGTGGAACTTTGACTCCACATGTCATCCACATCGTTAAGGGAGAAGTATGTACCATCCCTTACTTCTAATTACATTTTTTGCACCATAAGCTGCATAAGCCATTATATTTACCATGCATGAATCTTCATTTGTATTTAGTCATACCTACATAAGATTAGTGTGGCGTATGTGACTGTGCTTCAGTCCATGTTTGTGTGATAGATATGCATCGCTCTAGATTCCACTCACATGCAATAGTTTGGCTGTTCATTTTCTGTTGAAAGAAATCTTTATTCTACTCTTCTTTACAGTTTCAGAATGGAGAATATACTGTTGTACAACATAATGACTTTTCCTGCAGGATATCAAAAGAAAAATACTATCATTTTTTGGGCTGGGACAACGGGCTATTGTCATATTATCAGGCGTTGGCGCCATCTCAACTGTAAATTGTAAAACGTCAAGTTCGGGTGGGACTATCACGTATGAGGTATAAAATCTGAGCTTCTTCATAGTCTCAAGTTGTAAAAATATCTGCAGCTGCGTGAAATAATATCACACCTCTATCATGAATTATACATAACAATGTACTGCACCCAGTCTGAGAGGACAAAAATACATCTATATTAGTTGGTCTTGATCAAGTAGCAACTTTTTCTTGTTCAAAGATTACACATGGTTTCACCTGCAGAACTTCTTCGATTGGCAGTAACATGTTCGTTTAATCTTCTTGTAGGGGTGTTTTGATATGTTAAATTTATCTGGCTCTTATATGCACGATGATACTGACGGCCCGAGTGGTGGTCTGAATGTCACTCTTGCTGGTCCTGATGGGCATGTTATAGGTGGTGGTGTTGAGGGTGTTCTCATTGCAGCTAGCCCGGTCCAGGTAGCTCTATACAACTAACTGCAACTTTGATCATTCTGAGAAATTAGATTCTATATTACAATGGCTTGTTTGCTATTATTCTTTTTTTTTTGTCCTCTTAAACCATTCCACATCATCATGGTCATATCATATTCGCTGGGTAAATCATCTGTTTAGTGTTTTTGAAGATCTTGCTTTATCCCATCCATTCCAGATTATCGTGGGAAGTATGCTGCCTCGCTCTTCGAAGATCAAAGCTAAGGTGGAGGATGGTCTAAAACCTTCTATGGATCCTCCAACCCACGTTCATCCGACTCAAAATCTCGCTCCGGTGGGCAGCTGGCAAGGTTTGTAGATGATTTCATGTTGACAGGTTAAAACTACTTGTAAGAATTTGAATTCTCTGTTCTTAGAATACGGTGATTGTAACCTACTTTAGTGGAAGCACTATCATAAAATATGACCTCTTTAAGGCGATTGTTGATCATATCTGCAACTATTCCATGACCATTTTCACTTCTAGTCGCTCCCATTTTTCATAGATTTATATACCTTTACTTCTTCTGAGATTTATAAAAATTTAAAATTTCGTCCACGTAAAATTTTCGAGCATCGTTTTCGTCCCTCCATACCCGAATCTCGGCCTCCGAAAAATGTTTTAACATCTGATTTTGTAGTATAATCTTGAATGTTAGTTTGAATTGTCACTTGCAACTTGTAATGAGTGGCATACATTGCTATAGTGGAACAACTTCCAAACAATCTTATTTTTATAAAAACTCAAATTATATGAATGACACTTAGGCACTTATCAATATATATTATTTAATGTTCAAGTATAAAAATAATAAATTGATCGAAAGTTTAATTCTTCAACAATTAAAATTCCATTTAGCAAGAGATTAATTATTTTAAGTTGGAATACCGACAAAAATTAATTCTTAATATAAATAGGTTTGCATGGACATATGGTTAGAAAAAATGAGTTTTGTAATATTCAGAATAGATAAAATAATTCGAACGAGCTACGTAATGAACATAATTATTTTTCGATTACTAATTAGAGTGAATGAGAAATTAATTGAGTTCAAACTTTATTGAGTAAAAATATTGAATCGAAAGATTAATATATATATATATATATATATATAATATAATAATAAAATTATAATATTATATATTTATATTTTTAAAAAATTTAAATCAAAATGGCCCAAGGCCATGTGATTTTTATGAAGAGGTGGTTATGAAACGATGTACTATTTTACGAAGAGGTGTGTCTTTTGATTCAAAACTTTTCATTTTCTATAAATATGACCTCCTCATATGCATTCGTCATTCTCTTATTATCGTTTATCTCTAATTTAATTTTATATACAGATTTTTAAACATTAGGGCTTAAAGTTCAGATTTTCAAGATATAAATCTCGAGTTTGGGTTTTATAAGTTTTTACGCTTAAATTCAAGAGTTGTCTTCTAGTTTTGAATTTTTTAAGCATTTGCATTTAAATCAAAGTTTGCATAACATCTTCGTAGCATTCTAAACATTTCAAGTCCACGTGACTTTAAAATTTGTATTGCTATTATTTTAAAGCAGTAATCGTTGTATCTTAAGAAACGAATTTCCAACAACCGTGAGCATCAGGGCAGGGCAATATTGTTTGGTAAAAACTTGTGTGAGACGGTCTCACAAGTAGTATTTGTGAGACAGATCTCTTATTTGGGTCATCCATGAAAAAGTATTATTTTTATGCTAAGAGTATTACTTTTTATTGTGAATATGTGTAGGGTTGACCCGTCTTACATATTAAGATCCGTGAGACGGTCTCACATGAGACCCACTCATATCGTTTTAAGGTAAAAGAATCAAACTCTTGCCTTGATTATTTTCTCGTAGCCTTTTAGTTTACCCATTCTTATCCCGAGATTTTCCAAGAAATAAAAAAGAATATCTACCAACACCTGTCATATTTTAGGTAAAACGTAAAACAACGCTTAGGTTATTACTTTCATAGATCTAATCTTAGTGATCTAAGACATGAGTCGTTACAATATATAAAGGGTGTTTGTAGCGACTGACGTTTTTAAATGAGTGATTAAATTTATAAATTATGAAAAGTCACCAAAAATAAAAATTGAACAATTTTTTAAAAAAGATTGAAAATAAAAAATAGATAGTGTCTAATTAATAAATAATTTTAATATTAAATTTTCTTATCAGGATCACTTCGTGAAAAACATAATTCATTTCCGAGAAAACTAAAGCGAAATATGAGTTTTACAACAAGTAAAATTATTATTTTAGCTAAAAATCAAAAATAACTTTTTTTGGGTGATATAATAAAATAGTTTTAAGTTAAAAATTGATTTTTTTAATTTTATAATAAAAGATAGTTTTTTTAATATTAAAATTTCAACTCTAAGAATTTCTTCTTTCCATCGGATATTTAAACTGAAACGTACACTTGGCTGCCTCCTAAGATTCTTCCACAGAACTACGTTCTCACCAATTGCAAAGGACAAGGTGGCAAAAAGGTCGTGATTTCACGGCCTCCGCACATTTTTTATATATATATATATTTGGATTCAGTTATTTATCCGCACGGGAAATTCAGTTTAGTTAGAAATATATACGAATATTCGCATTCTCCGCTGATGAATCCGTGCATCTTGGCTGTTCATCAAGCTTAATCCCTCAGTTTCGGTATCCCATTTTTACTCATTGTTTGTCAGTGGTGTGTGTGTGTGTATGTGTATCTTGCTCCATTCTGGAGTTAATCGACGCATTGTTTTAGTTTCAGTTACTTTTTGGCGAGGAGTTGATGATTCGTCGAGTCCAGTGTTTTCTGCGAGTTTAATGTAGTTTACTGAGTAAGGGAACTACGAAAAAGTCTGATTGTGAGCTTAAGCTTCTAACTGAAATTCATTTGATGTAGATTGTGTGTGTTTAGATTGGTGCATGCGGTAAGTGTAATTACTCTCTACTAGTTACTCGTGGATAGTTGGGGTATTTTCACCTTATATTTACGATAGTATTGAACTGGATTGGTATACTGCAATAAAGTTGTGTGGAATGGCGAATTGCTTTCACCCTTGATGAGTCACAAAAGGCTAAAACCCTGTGATTATATAATACACAAAAAAAAATAAATCTGAGAACACCATGCGTTTTTCATCACAGATTCTGCCCTTTGTCCTATTTCCAAAGCTGATGATTTCAACGTTCTATGACCTTAACTCTATCTCTGTCTCGCTGTCTACAATAAATAGTTTTTTTTTTTTGTTTTCATTTAATCGGATTAAATTGTTTTTGTGTTTTTTATTTTTCAATAAAGGTTATTTTACTTTTTTTGTGTTTAAATTTTTTTTTTTGTGTTTTAGCAGTTAGGGGCTTTTTTAGTTTGATGATTATGGTTATTTTGTGACAAGCATTAGTAAAGCCTCTAAGAGATTCGTGTTTAATAAATAAAGTTATTCACAAAAGGATGAATTTCAATATATGAAAATATAACAAGATTTTCTCTATGAAGTATATTTAATTATGATCAATAAAAAATATGATTTTATTAAAAAAATCAAACTTTTATTTTTCACCTTAAGGTCTGAAACTGTTCGGGAAAAAGACAATCCCGTGGTGTATGAATCATACTGAATATGACTCACGTCCATGTTCAATAATAAAAACTAAAGAGATTTTATTGATGCAATTGACTATTTAATGTACTTATTGTGATTTGGTAGAGTTTTTTCTTTCTTTGCACTCCTTTTCAGGTTGATCTAGTGCTGGTAACTTTCAGGAAATCAAAGAAGAATATGCAGATGATTATGGGTTTTCCATCATAAAAGGAAAAGAATGATGGATGTTGCATACCGTATATCTCAACCCAATGTGACTCACCGTGGTGAAGTTGCAAGTTGCAGGGTACAAGAAAACTTAAATATGTCGACGAGCTTAAAATATAGTGATTTTAGTTGTAAGTTGTTAAGAAATATGAGACTAGTTCCTAAAGATTATTTACGGAAGAAATTGAAGAAAAGTGTTTTGTGCGCAGGCTGTATAAGAATTTTTGGCAATCCCTCGTTGTGGTATAGTGATGCCAATGGTCATCCATTTTACAACTGTGACCCTATTTTTAAAATGTCAAAGCACGTTAGTTTGCCTCATTGTCAGGGGAATGATTCGATTGCTTATGTAAATGATAATGCTAGTGACATTGAATTGATTGAGAGTGGCAATAATGGAGCTAGCCTTGTGTCTGATGTTTCCAAAGAAAGATCAGGGAAAGAAGAAATTGAGAGTCTTGGTTTGAATGAATTGAAGGAGCTGCTGCAGAAGGCACTGAAAGATTTGGAAGTTGCAAGGTCTAATAGTATCATGTTTGAGGAAAAAGCCCAGAGTATATCAGAAGCTGCTATAGCACTTAAAGATGAAGCTGTAAAGGCTTGGGACGAGGTAAATATTTCTCTTGGTAATATTCAAGATATAGTGAATGAAGAGGCTATTGCTAAGGAAGGCATTCATAAAGCAATGACACGCCTTCCTTTGGCTGAGGTAAAATTCCAAGCAGCAGTTGATTCACTGAAAATCCTGAAAGAGAACAACAATTCTCCTAAAGAATTGAGAGAAAGTGCTTCAGATGATGAAAATGGAGTCGAACAATCAAGTTCGTCAATGGAAGATGAGGAAACACTTTTGGCTGCTAAGGATGAAATGAGAGAGTGTCACAGTCATTTAGAAAATTGTGAGTCTCAGCTCAAAAGGTTACAAAACAGGAAAGAGGAGTTGCAACAGGAATTGGACAGGCTGAACGATGTTGCAGAGCAGGCACAGATTAGAGTGTCTAAGGCAGAGGAAGATGTTACAAACATCATGCTTCTTGCCGAGAAAGTAGTTGCGTGTGAACTGAAGGCCACACAAAACGTTGATGATGCTGATATTGCATTACAGAGAGCCGTAAAGAAACTTGCCTCTTCCAAGGGTGATGCTGTAGATTCTACAGTTGAGGACAGAATTGCTGAAGAGATATCTCAAGAAAAATCTGAAGACGGCATTCTTGAGGAACGAGAAGTGCTAGCTGAAGTTGCTGAGATACTTGAATCTTTACCACGTGGCCAGTCAGAGGAACTAATCTTGTCAGATGCAAGTGACAGAGAGAACAAAAAGTTGAGCCTGGACATTCCAAAAGACCCTGAAGCAGATACAGAGAAGTTGAAAACAATTCAAAGTAAGATACAGGAAATACAGAAACAAGCAACAAGAGAGGGTTAACCTTTGACCTCTCCAAAAGCATTGATAAAAAATCCTCTCGTTTCTTTTCAGCCTCATTTTTCTCTTCTATAGAGGGGGATGAGTTCACACCAGCTTCAGTTTTTCACGTTCTTGTAGAGTCTGCTAGAAAGCAACTTCCAAAGTTGGTGTTTGGGTCCCTACTTGTTGGAGCTGGGTAAGGTTATTAGTTATGGACAATTTTAGTACAATTGCTAAAAGAACATTAATCTATTTATATAGGTTGACCGAAGCTATTATGTTTTAATAATAATGAAATCAAATAATTTGCTTCATTTTAGCTTTGTTTTAACGGTAAAAGATTTTTTTATTTTCATGAACTCCTGAAATAAAACACAGTTTTGCATTCTATATCCAACGGGGTGGAAGGGTTGCTCAGCTATTTCAGCAGCCAGATATTATCAGTACCAGTGTTGATGAAGTATCAGCTACTACAAAGCCACTAGTTCCACGCATTGAACAGCTTCGCCATAAAATGAAGAAACTGGTCAAAATGCTTCCTCACCAAGAGGCATGACTTAGTTTCCTTTCCATGTGGTTTATTGGATAAAACCCTTTTATTTCTTTGTTCATGCTATGGGATACTACCCCAGTTTGTAATTTTAATTATCTTCATTTCAGATAAATGAGGAGGAAGCTTCCTTATTTGACATGCTGTGGTTACTACTTGCCAGTGTTATATTCGTACCACTTTTCCTGAAAATTCCTGGAGGTAAACTGAACGTGAGTCTGTTTGCTCCCAGACCCCAGTTAAAAAAGAAAAAAGAGAAGTGTTCTAGAATCCTCCATACATTCTTTCCGAGTAAATAGCGAATTATCGCAACCTATGTCAACATCTCTGTCTTCATCATCTTGGTCCCATGCTCTTTTTTTTTTCTTTTTGGTATGATATACTCAAATTTGCTAAACTTACTCTTGCAGGCCAATGTAGTAATATGTCTGGTCACATTTGTGATGTTTTCGAATTCGACCATGTCATACGAATCAAATAGCCTTTGTTCCTGTGTGAATTTGCACAACAAAATTGCTATTACTGATGTATCTTCTCTATGCTGCATAATGTAGGCAGTCCTGTTCTTGGATACTTGGCTGCTGGAATCTTAATTGGACCTTATGGTCTATCTATTATCCATAATATACACGAAACGAAGGCAATAGCTGAGTTTGGAGTTGTCTTCTTGTTATTCAATATCGGTCTTGAGGTATGGCCTACAAAGTTTCCAAGTTTGAATTTTGCGGAAGCATCACCTTCACGTGAACAATTAATAGTGATGAGAGGCAATCTATGACAAATTGCATTTCTGCAGCTCTCTGTTGAAAGGCTGAGTTCCATGAAAAAATATGTTTTCGGATTGGGTTCTGCTCAGGTGACCGAATATGCATTGACTTGTTAATTCTTACCTCATATCTGTCTTCTGATATCTACTCTGAACACAAATTTCCTGTTCAAGACTTCTCTAAGGTGCATCTACAAATGCAGGTCTTGGTGACAGCTGTTGTTGCTGGCCTGTTAGCTCATTTTGTTGCTGGTCAGCCTAGTCCTGCTGCAATTGTCATTGGGAATGGCCTTGCATTATCTTCAACTGCTGTTGTTTTGCAGGTAAACATCATTGAGGCAGTGTATGCGCAAGTCTTATGGAGTTATATATTGACTCTCCTTTTCTAATGGTTTTCATTGTAATATTGTGCTTTTTTGGCAGTGTGTTTGATTTGCGTGCAACTTGTCAGATTCTAGTAATATCACTTCAGAGCTATTATAATGTTTTATCCGGGATATCTATAGGTCCTGCAGGAACGTGGTGAGAGCACATCGCGCCATGGCCGAGCCACTTTTTCTGTTTTACTCTTTCAGGTATCTGCATTCTAATCTGTTAGAGTATTATTTTTCATATTTTCTCGGACCTGCTATTATTGGGCTCCCTTGTCTTATCGTTGCTTGTATTTTGTAAACTTCTTTTACTCCCACTCCCTCAGCCCCCGTTTATGAGCTTTGGTGGTAAATATTTATACAGGCTATTCATTTTCGCTTTTCAGGACTTGGCTGTGGTAGTTTTGCTTATCCTGATTCCACTTTTATCACCAAGTTCATCTAAAGGAGGGGTAATAAATTTGCTTTGTTGAATATGGATTGAAAAGACTCGTATGAATAATGAGATGATGTCCCATCTGCATATTTTTATTTTAATGCTAATTAATGTTGTTCATAAAAGCAATTTTGTTCACAGTTGTTTATTGCACTCCTTGATTTTGTATGCTTGTTATATTAATTGTAAGAACCAGCTATATTTTTTGTTGATACTGCATCCTATGAAGTTATGGTTGCCGATATTTCTGTGTTTTTTAGGTTGGTTTCCAAGCCATTGCCGAAGCACTTGGATTGGCAGCCATCAAGGCAGTTGTAGCTATCTCAGCGATAATTGCTGGAGGCCGCTTGGTAAGCATTGATAATCTTCTGACACTTTGGAGCACCCTTGCATTTGGTGCTAGATTTTTTTGCTTTAGCAAAGTCATTTTGACAAGAAGTTTGAATAGAGCTTGTATGTTATCTTTGTTATCAAAGTATGCACAACGTTATCACGTGAAAATATGGGATGCTAATGCACTGTAGGGAACTTGAATTTTCTCCTGTAATATGTGGTAGTTGCTTACTTGCTTATTATACTAATATTTTTATAACGAAAAAATTGTGTTCTGTTCATTCCAGCTTCTTCGCCCGATTTATAAGCAAATTGCGGATAATCAAAATGCAGAAATTTTTTCTGCGAATACTCTTCTTGTTATCCTGGGGACTAGTCTCCTAACTGCCAGGGTGAGAGAACTCTAGTTTTTGGATGTTATTCTATGTGCTCATCTTAATTGAGTAACTTGTGAATTTTCTAAATAATTATGATACAATTCATTTTGTGATTAAAACAGGCTGGCCTTTCCATGGCTTTGGGAGCATTTTTGGCTGGTTTGCTTTTAGCAGAAACCGAGTTTTCATTGCAGGTTGAATCTGACATTGCTCCATACCGTGGTCTTCTACTGGGTCTCTTTTTCATGACGGTATACTCTTTAATCAGGAGTGCCTGTTAATCCTATCATCAATTGTTTGATTACATTTCACTGCTGATTTACATTTGCCTCTGGGAGTTTTTCTTGTAAAATTTATATTTATTCCTTGTATCAGTGCATTGTCTTAGAAAATATTGCCTCACATAATGTGTGTTTCAGAACATTACATTTCATGAGATTGTTTTATCTTTCCAATTCTTGTTCATTTGAATGTTTCCATGGTATTACTCCATTTGCTTCATGTTTAATTTGATATCTTTTTTTACCTAAGAGTACCTCCAGAGTTTCCAGCCGTTATGACTCAAAGCATGCATAATATGTTCCAGGTTGGGATGTCCATAGATCCAAAACTTCTAGTTTCGAACTTTCCAGTTGTTACTGGAGCATTAGGACTTCTAATAGTCGGCAAGACAATCTTGGTTGTGCTAGTTGGCAGGATTTTTGGTATTTCAATCGTATCAGCAATAAGAGTTGGTCTTCTACTTGCCCCGGGTGGAGAATTTGCTTTTGTAGCTTTTGGTGAAGCAGTTAATCAGGTTTGATTCTCACGTATTATGTGTGATTTCAGATTGTGCTGCTGCTTAGCTTAATGTGGTGCACATGAAACATTAAATTTCTGGAATATCTTTGTAGCTTTTGTATCTCAGAAATAGAGTAGTAATCTTATTTCTTGTTGCTGATTAATGATTTTAACACTTAATGAATACTGCATCATGACAATGAAGCTAGTATATTTAAATCAGGCTGATGATATGTTTTTCCACTTCCACCAAAAATCTAATTCTTCTCCAAAAAATAAAGAAATTAGCACCGTATGCACTTGTTTAATGTTCTTTGTTCTTCCCTTATTCCTGTCAAGCAGCACTTTCCTCACAAAATTATAACTTATTGATAGAGAGCACAGTCATAAAATGGGACTTGAAAATCAGGGAAACTAATTACCATTTGGTCTATTAATTCAACCAATTCTCTGGCCTTCTTGCAGGGTATAATGTCTACAAAAATGTCGTCGTTGCTTTTTCTTGTGGTTGGAATTTCCATGGCCCTCACACCATGGTTAGCTGCTGGAGGCCAATTGATTGCCTCACGGTTTGAGCTACATGACGTCCGGAGTTTATTGCCTGTGGAAAGTGAGGTAGATTGCTGTAACATTCTGTCATTACTGAATAAGTCAGCTAATAACGTCACCATTATCACAGTTGGCACTGTTTTCTTGTTTAGAATTGCTTGAACTTATTTTGTATCCCATCAAGTTGGTATTCTTTGATGACTGCTAAATGATGGCCGTAGAAAAATATTTTGGTCTTACCACGTGGGAAAAATTCACAACTTAGTTTATTATTTTTTATCTCTTTTATTCATTAATCCTGCATGTGAAGTCCCTTGGATGTCGGTGTTCTACTTAAATATTTCTTCCTATGAGATCATATCATAAATAAAGCAAGCAATATGTTGTAGCCGCAAGCATGTTCACATTAGTTTCAGTGTTTTATGTATCCTAGTGAAATATCATAATATTTTCCTGGTTTCTTCAGACAGATGATTTGCGAGATCATATAATTATATGTGGTTTTGGACGAGTTGGTCAGGTATTGCATATATCCAACTAATCATGATTCTTTAAAATCATTGAAGTGATTATCACCTATCACATCTGTGAATCTTATTCTAATTTTGTCCTAGGCTTATCTGATTTTTGTTGTGAATCTTACAGATTATAGCACAGCTTCTTTCTGAAAGATTGATTCCATTTGTTGCACTTGATGTCAGAAGGTGTAAATCCTTTTCCCAAACTCCATTAACTACGCAAAGTAATTTCTGTGGCAGAAATAATTATTTGGGTAGAAATCCTCCTTCTATTGCCAGAAGACAGAAGTCAATTTCTCGCTGTCTGCCATTGATTAGTTTTCAGAGAGCTGGTATTTGTCATAAAACTATACAAGTTAAAGAACTTTTGTGTACAGACAAGGTCGTAACTCCACAAGTATCTTCAACAACTAAAGGTGGTTGATATGGGGTGGCGGATTGTGATTTTAATGTTGCACATGAAATCAAAGAGTTTTGTTCTGATCTGGTTGTACCGTGTAGCATCTTCCTGCTTCGATTCTTGAGCGAACATGTTCTGTTTTTGGGGAGTAGTTTATTTTTGTTTGGACATGACACTGCTAAATGTATCGATCACCTTTATGTGCAACCTGCCATCATCGACTCTAGAACTAGCTAACAATTCAAAAGGTATACCGCCAAATAGGAACGAACTAGCCAAATTGGATGTGCCATGTTCATTACGTTCCTGCCTTCCGACTAGGAAGTCAATTAGGCCCGTTTTTTATCCTGAATGAATGGATTAAGGGTCTTCCGCATATCTTGCTCATCCGACATGTCATGTTTTTTTTTATTGGAGACCTAACTGGAAAAGGCACCTGTCCCAAGCTTATTGTCCCTCTTTCCTACTCCCCCGGTATTCCTATCAATACTTCGGTTTTCAAGAAGCAGGAAGTGTTTCAAAAGAGTGCTGTTTATGTATCACATGCATGGTGCTATGCAGAGGGCAAAGTAGCACATCCCGAAAACTGTTGCACCAGTCCATACATCCCTTCATATATATGTTGTATAATTTACGATCTTATGTTCTCTAAAATACTTGGGTATTTTTATAACCTTGATGAAACCCACTTACTCATGGTCAAAGAAGACAAATCTAATTTGTAAATGCCACAACTTAACTTTACATTTGAATGCTTATTTTAAGTGTTATGCTTATTTTTAAGTGTTATCATCACAGCGACCGAGTTGCTGTTGGTCGAGCACTTGACCTTCCTGTATATTTTGGTGATGCTGGTAGTCGAGAGGTAATTTAAATGATTAAAGGTTGATTGTGGTGCAGTTGAAAAATAAGTCAGTTTGTAACCTTATTTTTTATGGTTTCCAGGTCCTTCACAAGATTGGAGCCGAAAGAGCATGTGCTGCGGCTGTAACTTTAGATAGTCATGGAGCAAATTATAGAACAGTTTGGGCTCTGAGCAAGTATTTTCCCAATGTTAAAACATTTGTCCGTGCTCATGATGTTGATCATGGCCTCAACTTAGAAAAGGCTGGAGCAACAGCGGTATTTTTCGGCTTTCGGCTCTAGCAGTTTAAAATCTCTAGAGGAATTCATGCTCTTTAAAATATCATTCTTTATCTCTGCAAATGACAATTTTGTAACAGGTTGTCCCCGAGACTTTGGAACCAAGTTTGCAGTTAGCAGCTGCTGTCCTTGCACAAGTAAGTATACCAACCCATGAAAGAATTGTTACCCTTTATGACCAGAGCTGATTCATTGGAATAAATTTGTTATCATCTAGATTGCGATAAAACTGTAATTCTGTTTTATTGTTATTTGGTTGGAGCAATTTCCTCCTTCTTCGTCATAATATATTTTTGGTTGACGATATAATTTGATTTTAAAAGAGAGTTGGTTGTGTCGACAAGAATATTCAATGAGATGGGGCCAAAGGTGGCATACTTTGAATGGAATGAATAAAAAAAGAAACGTGTGGTTGCAATTCAAACAGTAGACGGAAATATGAATACGCGTTTTTAACGCGTATTCACACGGTCAGGAGGCTCTATAAATAGAGCTCCCCCTTTTCATTTCAAATTATCCCTTCTTCGAGTTTTCTCTCATATAGCATTTGAGTGCTTAGTTCTATAATATTTGTGAGGTGTTTGTTCTTCTGTATTAAGAGAGTTGTGTTCTCTTTGGAAACACAGTGAGTGAGTTGTACACCACAAAATATTATAGTGGAAATTCTTTTCATCTTGCCCGTGGTTTTTACCCTAATAATTTTTAGGGGTTTTCCACGTAAATCTCGGTGTCCAGTTTATTCTTTATTTTCGACTTTTATTATCTCAAATTCCGCACGTGGGACCAACAAGTGGTATCAGAGCCTTGGTTTAAAATTTCTTAAAATTCTGAGTATGCTCTGTGGTTGCAGCCTAGACTGATCTTCCACATCAGAAAAGAGTTTTTGAAATTTTTTTTTATTAAGGCGGGATTAATTTTGTCCAGTCTACAAAATTGTTGTAGAGATAATGGCGGGAAGGTACGAGATAGCAAAGTTCAACGGAAGCAATTTTATGCTGTGGAAAATAAAGATACAAGCAGTTTTAAGAAAGGAGAATTGCTTGGCGGCTATTGGAGATAGACCGGTGGAGATTACGGATGATGGAAAGTGGAATGAGATGAATAATAATGCTGTTGCCAATTTACACTTGGCTATAGCAGACGAAGTTTTGTCAAGTATCTCTGAGATAAAAACAGCCAAAGTTATCTGGGATACTTTGACAAAGATATACGAGGTCAAGTCCCTACACAACATGATTTTCCTAAAGAGAAGGCTTTATACTCTTCGGATGGCGGAATCTTCATCGATGACCGACCATATCAATACACTAAATACTCTATTTGCCCAACTCACTTCCATGGGGCATAAAATAGGGGAAAATGAACGTGCGGAGCTTCTACTTCAAAGTCTACCAGATTCATATGATCAACTTATCATCAACATTACCAACAATATTCTTATGGGCTTTCTAAGATTCGACGATGTCTTAACTGCGGTTCTCGGAGAAGAAAGCCGACGCAAGAATAAGGAAGACAGGTTGGTAAGCTCGAAGCAGGCAGAGGCTTTGCCGATGATAAGAGGAAGATTTATGGACCGTGACTCCAGTGGGAGCCAAAGACGGGGTAGATCAAAGTCGAGAAGTAAGAAGAAAAATATTTACTGCTTTAAATGTGGCGGTAAAGGGCACTTCAAGAAAGAGTGTACGAGTATTGATAAAAGTTTCAAGGAAATGTGGCCAGTACTTCAGGCAGTGGTGAAATATTATTCAGCGAAGCAGCAACTGTTGCAGAAGGCAGACACAAATTTTGTGACACATGGATTATGGATTCAGGAGCGACGTGGCATATGACGTCTCGGAGAGAATGGTTTGATCATTATGAACCAGTCTCAGGAGGATCTGTATTCATGGGAAATGATCATGCCTTGGAAATCGCTGGGGTCGGTACTATCAAAATTAAAATGTTTGATGGCACCATTCGCACCATACAGGAGGTACGACATGTGAAAGGACTGACGAAAAATCTTTTGTCCTTGGGGCAATTGGATGACATCGGGTGCAAAACTCGGATCGAGAACGGGATCATGAAAATTGTGAAAGACGCGCTTGTGGTTATGAAGGCGGAAAAGATTGCTGCAAATCTGTATGTACTTTTGGGGAAAACACACAAAGAGGCAGAACTAGCTGTTGCATCAATTGGTTCAGGAGAAGAATTAACAGTGTTATGGCATAGAAAGCTCGGGCATATGTCAGAACGGGGGTTGAAAATTCTCTCAGAACGGAAGCTGCTGCCGGGACTTACAAAAGTGTCACTACCCTTTTGTGAGCATTGTGTTACCAGTAAACAACACAGATTAAAGTTTGGCACTTCTACTGCCAGAAGCAAAAGCATATTAGAGCTGATTCATTCGGATGTTTGGCAAGCACCGGTTGTATCCCTAGGAGGAGCGAGATACTTTGTCTCGTTCATTGATGATTTCTCTAGGAGATGTTGGGTGTATCCAATCAAGAAGAAATCAGATGTTTTCCAGCTCTTCAAAGAATTCAAAGCGCGGGTTGAACTTGATTCTGAAAAGAAAATCAAGTGTCTGAGGACTGACAATGGAGGAGAATATACCGGTGATGAGTTTGATGCATTTCGTCAACATGAGGGCATCAAAAGACAGTTTACGACGGCTTACACACCTCAACAGAATGGAGTGGCGGAGCGGATGAACAGGACCTTGTTAGACAAAACAAGAGCTATGTTGAGGACTGCGGGTCTAGACAAGTCATTTTGGGCGGAAGCAGTCAAAACCGCTTGTTATATTATCAATCGTTCTCCTTCAGTGGCGATTGATCTGAAGACTCCGATGGAGATGTGGACCGGGAAGCCGACAGATTATTCTCATTTGCATACATTTGGAAGTCCGGTGTACGTTCTGTACAATGAGCAAGAAAGATCGAAGTTGGATTCGAAATCCAGAAAATGTATCTTCTTGGGTTATGCTGATGGAGTAAAGGGGTTTCGCTTGTGGGATCCTACTGTTCACAAGCTTGTCATCAGCATAGATGTTATCTTCGAGGAAGATAAAGTAAAGGGAGGCAAAGGCACACCGAATTCAGAAACTACTATTTTTCAGGTTGAAAATAAGACAGACGAAGGTCAAGTTTCTTGTGAAGCAGTACCAAAGCACGAAGAACAAGAACATGTTGAGTCTGAGGTTCCCAATGTGAGGCAGTCAACTCGAGACAGAAGACCACCAGGTTGGCTTTCAGATTATGTCACTGAAAGCAACATTGCATATTGTCTATTATCAGAGGATGGTGAGCCATCGAGTTTCCACGAGGCTACTCAAAGTTTGGATGTATCCTTGTGGATGATAGCAATGCAAGAAGAGTTGGAGGCATTAGACAAGAATAAAACTTGGGATCTTGTTACATTACCACGTGGGAGGAAAGCCATTGGAAACAGATGGGTCTATAAGATCAAGCGTGATGGCAATAACCAAGTGGAGCGGTATCGTGCTAGATTGGTGGTAAAAGGGTATGCTCAGAAAGAAGGCATTGACTTCAATGAGATATTTTCTCATGTGGTTCGGCTTACAACAGTCAGAGTAGTGTTGACATTGTGTGCGGTGTTTGACCTACATCTAGAACAGCTAGATGTAAAAACAGCGTTTCTTCATGGAGTCTTGAAGAAGAAATCTATATGCTCCAGCCAGAAGGTTTTGCGGAAAAAGGCAAAGAGAACTTGGTTTGCAGGTTGAACAAATCTCTGTACGGTCTCAAACAGGCGCCGAGGTGTTGGTACAAGAGATTTGATTCCTATATCATGAGCCTTGGATACAACAGATTGAGTGCAGACCCTTGTACGTATTTCAAGAGGTCTGGTGATGATTATATCATTTTGCTGTTGTATGTGGACGACATGTTGGTAGCAGGCCCCAACAAAGATCAGGTCCAAGGATTGAAGGCACAGTTGGCTAGGGAATTTGATATGAAGGACTTGGGACCAGCAAACAAGATTCTAGGGATGCAAGTTCACCGAGACAGAAATAACAGAAAGATTTGGCTTTCTCAGAAAAATTATTTGAAGAAAGTCTTGCAACGCTTCAACATGCAAGATAGTAAGCCAATATCGACCCCTCTTCCTGTTAACTTCAAGTTATCCTCAGAGATGTGTCCTAGCAGTGAAGCAGAGAGGATGGAGATGTCTCGAGTATCATATGCATCAGCAGTGGGAAGTTTGATGTTCGCCATGATCTGTACAAGACCGGACATTGCTCAAGCAGTGGGAGCAGTTAATCGGTATATGGCGAATCCTGGACGAGAGCATTGGAGCACTGTGAAGAGGATCCTTAGATACATTAAGGGTACCTCGAATGCTGCATTATGTTATGGAGGATCGGATTTTACACTCAGGGGCTATGTCGATTCAGATTATGCAGGTGATCCTGATAAGAGGAAATCTACTACTGGTTATGTGTTTACGCTTGCAGGGGAGCAGTAAGCTGGGTTTCAAAACTGCAGACGATTGTGGCGTTATCTACAACAGAGGCAGAATACATGGCAGCTACTCAAGGTTGTAAGGAGACAATATGGATTAAAAGGTTATTGGAGGAGATCGGGCACAAACAAGAGAATGTTTCTTTGTTTTGTGACAGTCAGAGTGCCTTGCACATCGCAAGGAATCCAGCCTTTCATTCCAGGACGAAACACATTGGAGTACAATTTCATTTTGTGCGAGAAGTGGTAGAAGAAGGAAGCGTGGATATGCAGAAGATCCATACTAAGGATAACATAGCTGATTTTCTGACCAAGCCAGTAAACATTGAAAAGTTTGAGTGGTGTAGATCCTCAAGTGGCCTAACGGAAACGTAAGCAGCGGGTAATGGCAAGATTGAAAGGATGTGTGGAGATGTGTTTGATTCTCAATCAAATCTCCAAGTGGGAGAAATGTCGACAAGAATATTCAATGAGATGGGGCCAAAGGTGGCATACTTTGAATGGAATGAATAAAAAAAGAAACGTGTGGTTGCAATTCAAACAGTAGACGGAAATATGAATACGCGTTTTTAACGCGTGTTCACACGGTCAGGAGGCTCTATAAATAGAGCTCCCCCTTTTCATTTCAAATTATCCTTTCTTCGAGTTTTCTCTCATATAGCATTTGAGTGCTTAGTTCTATAATATTTGTGAGGTGTTTGTTCTCCTGTATTAAGAGAGTTGTGTTCTCTTTGGAAACACAGTGAGTGAGTTGTACACCACAAAATATTATAGTGGAAATTCTTTTCATCTTGCCCGTGGTTTTTACCCTAATAATTTTTAGGGGTTTTCCACGTAAATCTCGGTGTCCAGTTTATTCTTTATTTTCGACTTTTATTATCTCAAATTCCGCACGTGGGACCAACAGGTTGTTGGACACACGCTTTGGATATGCATAAGTTCAATATATATGTTGAAATATTTTTTTTTTCTGAAAATAAACAAATTAGAAGATGCATACATTTAAGAGCATTGGGATTTTTGTGGCATCACATATTTGGTGTAGAAAATTAGTTCGTATTGGGCTCTATTGCTTAATTTGTTATAGACAAAAACTTGTGTGAGAGAGTGTCACGGGTCGTATTTTATGAGACAAATATCTTATTTGGGTCATCCATGAAAAAGTATTATTTTTTATGCTAAGAGTATTACTTTTTGTTGTGAATATCGATATGGTTGACCCGTCTCACAGATAAAGATTCGTGAGACCGTCTTAGAAGAGACCTATTCTTTGTTAAAAAAAAGTTTGTAGGGAGATGAGGCTTTTTGGCCAAACCACTATCTATCTTCTCACGGAAAAATTGGGTCGTGGACCCTAGTCAAATTTGATTTCTTAAAAAAAATGACATTTTGTTGAAATGGGAATTGTCCTAAGATCTATATCTTTGTATAAATGAAGATGAACCTTTATGTATGGTGATCATAATTTGGTTTTTTTTTTATCTATTCCAAGCATGTATTGGCTGTTTACTTGGCTTGCTTATTCAAAAAACTCTTGTCACTAATGGTTGCACATTATTTTAGGCTAAACTGCAGACGTCAGAGATAGCTGCTGCAATTAACGAATTTAGATCCCGCCACCTATCTGAGCTTACTGAGGTATGCAACATTTTGTATTTATTGTTAATTAACATCAAATAACTTGGAAGTCTCATTTCCTACACAAGGTCTAAATTACATCTACACATCTTATGGTAGATCTAGGATAATCATTCTCATCACCAGATTTGTGTTGGAGTCAGCTACATGAATCTCTAACTCGAACTTTTTTCTGATCTTCACATCAGTTAAAACTGGAAGATGAAAATTATTTGATGTCATTCGAGAAATTCGTTCGTACAACAATATGGCAAGCAGTGTGAATCCAAGTTTTAGGCTTGCCTTAGAGAGTGTCTGTCACATCTTTAGGCCTAAACTCTTGTTCTTGTAATTTACCTACATATTATTTTGATACAATTCTTTCTTCTCTCTGTGTGTGTCTCCAGCTTTGTGAGGCAAGTGGAAGCTCTCTTGGTTACGGATTTACTCGAGTTAGTAAACCTAAGCCTCAACCTTCGGACTCTTCCGACGAGAACCAATTCAGTGGAGGAGCATTGGCAATATGACCTGTCACACAGTATATAAGCGTAGGGAGACAAGATGATTTTATTCAAAGTTGCGATGGTTGGGAGAAAAAACACGATGGTATATATATTTTACCACATTGGTAAAAAAAAAATGTATACACACAGCAGCAGCAGCAGAAATTCATACACTGAGAACTAATGGCAGAAAGATTAATCAAACATTAATTATGGGAGGCATTTAATCCTTGGTTGACTGGACTTATATTTTTAACTGCCTTCGTTATTAGTTGATTGGTGTAATCTTACATAGAAATTCTGTCAAAATTATGCTTGCAGCGTGGGGTTGTCGGGGTTATCACCAATGGGATAATATCTAAGCACCAAATTCGAAGTACAAGATTTCAGAATCCAAAGAAATACAAAGAATAGACCAACAAGATATTAGTATCCTAGATCTTTGGTTCAGCATGTTTCGAGCATAAATGTCGTAAATAAAACCATTTCTTTCTGAGAAACGTGCACTGCGATATTTTGTCTACAAATTATGTCTGGCTAGATTAACTCGTGCAGCAAAGTGGTCTACTCCAGTTTGTTGCTGTAGCCTTGTATTACGACAGGATGGATACCTGTAAAGAATGAAATAAGTCAAATAACAAATCTATATACCTATAAAAGTGTGGATGAAGGGCATTGTTTTCCAATTGTGCAATGACATAATTAACCTTCTATTCACACTTCAAGATTAGAATGTAACTCCTACATTAATTTTATCAAATAACTCATCTTTATACTACATTTAAATATTTTATCCTTTTAATTCTCTTTATCTATATCTATATACCTACAAAAGTGTGGATGAAGGGCATTGTTTTCCAATTGTGCAATGACATAATTAACCTTCTATTCACACTTCAAGATTAGAATGTAACTCCTACATTAATTTTATCAAATAACTCATCTTTATACTACATTTAAATATTTTATCCTTTTAATTCTCTTTACATGTTTTTCCAATGATTTTATTGTAATTTTGTAATTATATTTTTATTGAAATTTCTAATTGAGTAATAAATTATAGTATCACAAAAATATATATGAACGTCTACTTCTTTTGTTATATTTCAAATTTTAATGTTTAAAATCATATAGTTTCAATTCTATATTTAATAATTATTATATGAGCTTATTTGATATTTACCATATAATCTTATTTGAATGTGCGTTTTTTTTACATATATTGATTTATTTATTATCTTAAAACTTATTTAACAAGAAATTAACAGTCATCTTACTCTACGAAAGATCGATATATAGAATTTATTATCTATTATATATAAAATTGTAAAAATAAAAAGTAAAAAAAAAATTTAATTTAAGAGGTTAAATTAATATACGTGGTGCATACTAGAAAATCATACTAATAGTTTAAAATCTATATCTAATAATTATTAAATGATTTTATTTGATATTTACCATATAATCTTATTTGAATGTACATTTCTTTACATATGTTGATTTATTTATTATTTTAAAACTTATTTAACAAGAAAATAATAGTCATCAATATTAGTCTACCAAAGATCGATATATAGAATTTATTATCCATGATATATAATTGTACAAATAAAAAGTAAAAAAATTCTTTAGGAGGTTAGATTAAATATTATGAATTATATTTTGCTATCAATATTACTATTTCATTTGTTTTAATAGTGTTTTTATGAGTTAATTACGGTGATTTTAAATTTATAATTGGAAAATTTTTCTATCATCCACACATTTGTATGTATATAGAATGAAATAATTTTTTTAAAATGAAATATGACATAATTAAATATTATATGAAAAATTGATAAGGGAAAAAAGTCATCTTTACATATATTGATTTATTAATTATTTTAAAATTTATTTAACAAAAATTAATAGTCATCAATGTTAGTCTACGAAAGATCGATATATAAAATTTATAATCCATGATATAGAATTGTAAAAATAAAAAGTAAAAAAAAAATTTAAGAGGTTAAATTAAATATTATGAGTTATATTTTACTATCAATATTACTATTTCATTTGTATTAATATTTTTTTTAAGAGTTAGTCATAGTGATTTTAAATTGATAATTATTTGTCTTTAGTACGCTTCGTTTTTTTAGATTATGATTTATACATTGGTAAAATACATAATTTGGTTGATTTTTAGGTTATTATGATTTATACGTTGTGTTTGAATATATAATTTTTTTAAAAAATTTTGTTTCAGTTCATTTTGTTCTATATATTATGTTCATTACAATTTATTATATAACATAAAATTAACTGCTTGAATTTTAATTTGGGAAACAATTTTGAAAGTAAGTTATATAAGTTTTTATAAATCGTCTAATATGATAAAAAATTAAGCTCAGATAAATAACAAAATGATTCAAATTATTTTTTAGAAAATCATATTTTTTTAATTTTTATAATATAATTGAAATTACGTGCAACGCACGTACATCATGCAAGTGCCTGTAAAAGAACAGTAGTCGACGTTCACATTCTCAAATGTCATGCTAAACACTACATTGTCTAAAACTTGAACTTCTTAAGGCCAAAATAACTAAGGTAAAAACTTATATGAGACGGTCTCACGGATCGTATTTGTGAGACGGATCTCTTATTTGTGTCACTCATGAAAAAATATTACTTTTTATGTTAAGAGTATTACTTTTTATTGTGAATATGGGTAGGGTTGACCCGTCTCACATATTATGATCCGTGAGACGGTCTCACATGAGACTCACTCAATAAATAATTTTGTCGTGCTAAAAAAACTTTTTTATAATTTCAAAAATACTTTAATCTCCTGACTATTATATACATATTTCTCTTTCAAAATTATTTTATCTCTAACTATTTCAATTTCAAAAACTGATAATTTAAATACCCTTGAATCACTCTTGGTATCATTATATGCGTGTTTCTCTTTTAAAATTGTTTTTTCTCTTTCCATTTCAATTTGAAATACTGATAACTTTCATTTATTTTTCTACGAAACCACGCTTTTATATATATACATATATGCTATTCACAGTATTTCTCAATACCACGATCCTCGCAAATGCCATTTGAATAAAAATAAAAAATAAAAAGTTTAACAGAAGAACATGACTATATTTGGCCAACAAGCATATGATCATGGAAAACATAGTTTCCTCGTTGCAATTACAAGAAAATCTTGAATGCGTGTACATAATTTATCCTTGAGATCCATCAAACAAAACTCAAAATTATGATACTCCGGTTCCTGTAAGTTCAACCTGGGTTGCCGCTTCATTCATGGCGTCCATGACATCCATCTTCCCCCTACCAACTGCCTCATCCATGGGAGTTCTCTCGTGGCTGATTGTCGTCCACCACATAACAGATTGCAGATGGAAATAGAAACATGCAACTAATCATCATTAATGGAAACTAAAACCCAAGAAGCACGTTGGAGATCACTCACTTGTTCAGAAATGAGATATCGGCTCCTGCTAGAATCAAATGTTTGACAACCTGAAAAGGACAGGTTATGGACTTGAGATATGTAAGCAAGTGATTTAATATAGAGATGAAAAAATGTGATTCCCGCTTCAAATTACACCAAGTACACCTTCCTCTCAGCACAACTTTGAAGCTCATCGCCGGCATGAAATGTAAAATGTAATGCAGATATTACCTCAATGTGGCCATTGAGACAAGCCCAATGAAGAGGGGTGTTTTTCTCCACGTTGCAAGCATTAATATCCTGGTTTTCAAACGAAAGGCTCATTTTTCTTTCCGTATGTTACAGCCTGAATAATCAACACATAATGCAGATAGAGAAAAGGAAAAACATGTGTGGGTATTTGTACACACACATGCGCGTACTTAAATACATGTCACTTTCAGCCCAAAACTGCCCAAAAGCATGCAATATTGTTACACTTCAAGTTTCCTCACTTCTGATTTTAACACCACCATTATTGTTACACTATATATTGTTACAATATGACAGAAGAATTTTTAAAAAATAAGGAACATTATACCACCATAAAACATAAGAGCAGCAAACAGAAGGACAAAGAATCAAGCCTGTTGAGATGAGTAATCAATAGAATTAAAACAAGGTGAAGGTTCTCTCACCACTCCATTGTGAATAAGATAGTCCACAATGTTGATATGCCCATTTGCTGAAGCCATGTGCAGTGCTGAACATTCCAACAGAAGGCAAGATAAGCAAGCAGAAAAAAACAAACAGAAACAATTTGGCAACCAATAAGCATACACAAAAAAAAAGAAACAAAAAAAAAATTGACGAGTAATAGGAAGAAGACCATGTTAAGAGAATCTTGTGCCACAAAATAAACATGAAAAAACATTAGCGTGGAACCAATTTCTCAGCTCTGGAAAGATTTTCGTAATTTACGACTCAGTAAATACTTCAAAAATCATTAATAAGATTGAAAATGCATACTAAATTATAACCTGTGCGGCCCTCTGAATCCTTCAAATTTAAAGAAACACCCTGGGATGCTATGCTCATGAGATCATCTATATCATCATATCTAGCAGCCTGAGATATTATGCATATAAGTTAGTTTTGCTAAAAAAACCTTTGATCAATAAAACATCAACCGCGCAAACAGCGTGAATACATGGAAATCAAGATCCAACCACAAATGTAGTGTTTTAAGATTGTGTGACACACTTGAGCAAACAATAAAATAGGTAACAAAAGCTCACCATTCTAAGATAGCATTTGTTTAGCTTAATTTAAACATCTATTTAATTACTATTTCCTACAAAATCCTATGGAATACTAGAAACACTGTATGGCAAGCAAATAAACCCAAGAACTTTTATGCCTCGGATTATAGTAAGAATCAGCGGGTGCATGAATAAATTTTTTAAAAAATATAGAAAATGTCTGCCACAAAGCAACCTTTACAATTTGGGAAAATAATTTCAGTAAAAAAGTATAGGTTCTTTCCGGTAATTGAAGATTCTAGCATCGATCCGTTTCACACAACGCACTTAATCACAGTGAAAACACAGGACCATAAATAACCAATAATTAATACATCAGAAACTCCACGTTTTGACGCGAACTTTTTTTGTTAAGCTGAACAAAAAAAAAATCAGTGGATATAGAGATTTAGAGGTGGTAAGGAGCACCTCGAGCAACGCGTCGGAGGTCGTTTCTGGCGGCGGCTGCTCGGCTGTGTCCGCTGCTCCCATTTTCCTCCGGCGAAAGTGAATCGATATGGGTTGAATTCACTTTGATGATAGCTCGATTTTGGGCTGTGGCATTCTAGTATGTGGACTTGGCCCAGCATCATTTTCTTTGTTTTTGGGGCTTTGTCCGAAACACCTTCCCCATTTGATTCAGAGATATATCATATTCATTCAGAGATATATTATATTCGTAAGAACGTCTCACAATCATAGCTCAGAGAATAATAAATTAAATGTTCTATAATTTTTTTGGTCAGATTGAAATTTGAATCACTAAATGTCAGAAAAGGGGATTGAAAAAATTTACCATGATACTAAATTTTAGACACAAATTTAATATATAGTATAAGATAAAAGATTAGTGTTGTGAGGGGGAAAATATCAATAAATAAAGATATATATTGGGTTTTGTTTTGGAAGAAAATATTATTATAGACATCGAATCATGTGAAATAGTTGGCTCAAATTATTTTAAATTTGAAAATATTATATTTTGTCATATAATATAACTTTAAAATATAGTTTTTTTAGAAGGGTAAAAAATTGGAAATATTTGAAAGAAAGAGAGACAAATATTTGGGAAGAAGAATTAGAATACATAACTTTATTTGTTTTAATTTTTAAAAGGAGTGGAATAAAATTCTTGAAAATAGAAACTAACAGGGGCTATTGTCTTCTAAATTTAACTCATTTCCTTTCACTTTTTTGCTAACATTATTTAGGTTACACTTTCTGCAACTCATACTCCACTTTTATGTATATAAAAAATAATAATAAATTTGTTCCTAAGGAGTATATATTAAACAAAAGATTATATCTCTTGTAAGATGGTCTCACGAATTTTTATCTGTGAGACGGGTCAATCTTATCGATATTCACAATAAAAAGTAATAATTTTTCATGGATGACCTAAATAAGATATCCGTCTCACAAAATATGACCCATAAAACTGTCTCATACAAGTTTGTAACTAAACAAAATGGAGTAAAATTAATATCATACCCCTTTTTGTAACTTTGTTTGAAAAAAAAATTTCAAGGTCCTTTGTTATCTTTCCGTTTTCGTTACTATAAATTTACACACTTTTTGATCTTGAGTAACTCAAAAATTACTCGAGTCGAGCTCAAAAAGTTCTACTCAATCGAATTCGGGTACTAGTACTTCTGGTTTTGTGGTTTTCAGTTGAACTTGAGTAAGAACTCCCAAAGTTTATTTATACAGAGTCAATAAATGGACACTCGTTTCTTTGAGACACAATGGTGCAAAGAACATATAAAAAAATTGGCAACTAACCCTATCTGAAACCTTCCATGGAACTGATGCTATCAATCTACCAAGACATGAAACAAATTCTCACTTCCCATGTCAACCAACTGCAAAATTACACTAGTCACGTATATGTTCGTCTATTGGTGGTGTCGTATGATACTACCTAGCCGTTTCAATTTTCAAGCAAAACACTCAGCTTCAAGCCCAAAACATGATGTTAAAAGTAGTAGGAAGCCACTTTGTAGTTTTTACTTCTTTGTATGATCAGGTATGAGTCGTCGCACAAGTTCGGGAGGTGCACCAGCGAGTTCTGAAACAATAGATAGTTGAGTTGAAAGGGGAATCGTGTCATTTTAAAATATGGGATGTAGCAGAAGACTAACATACACTTACCTGCAGGTGTAAAGTTGAAGAGAGGAGGTAGGGGCTGCCCGTTTGGCAAGCATGCGTGAGGCTCTCTCAATTTATCGAAAAAGGGGTGTGCACAAGCCTCCAACTGAAAAAAGGGTCAAATAATCAAGAATTTAACATCACCAAAGGATAAAATAATATAAAAAAGATGCATTCGAACTTCAAATATGCTATTTATTTTCCTCGGTTCACTATCGAACGATAAGACAAAAATAAGCGAGAGCCGAGAGGGTATAACTTACAGCTGTGATACGTAATGTAGGCGAATATTGAAGCAGACTTGACACGAGATCCACTGCTTCTGTTGGCATTCTCTTATGAAACATCTATAGAAAAATAGCTTTGATTAGATACTTGTTTCATCTCATTCTTTCACGAATGAGATTAAAATCAGTAATATGCAATGTCTGATCTATCGCCTATCAACCAACCTTGTGCCACGAGAGAGCTTTGATCTGAGGGAGTTTAAATTCACGATAATTTGGATTCATACACTTGATTTCTTCTCGGGTCGGTGTCCCCAAAACCTATTGTGCGAACAACCAACTAAGGAAACTCAGCAATGCAACAAAGAAAGGCTGCCATGTCAAATTGTAATAAAGCAAAACGGCTAAGAAAACTGCACCTTAATAATTTTAACAAGCTGGTCTACACTGCTTTCCCCAGGAAAGAGAGGCTGCAATGTTCGAATAACATGTCAAAATTCAACTTCTATCAAGACCCATTAGAAACACGAGTAACAAGGTAAAAAAACCAGATTTCCCTTCAAGTACATACAGAGTTCAACAACATAATAAATACAGTGAATCCGCCTACTCAAAAAACCATAGAAAGGTATACTTTTTCATTCTGGCTAATGAATTGCAATCACGTCGTGGCTCACAGATCACATACATACTTTTTTTATCAGAAGAGAAGTAGGAAATGCACCAACCTGTCCTAGAAGTAGTTCAGCCATAACACAACCAACCGACCACATGTCAATTGTGGTAGTGTACTCTGTAGCTCCAAAGATAAGTTCAGGAGCCCTGTAATACCGAGAGCAGATGTACGAAATATTTGGTTCACCAGGTACCTGCACCCCAAAAAAAGTACTCAGATGATTCTTGTATAGTTTGACTGGATCAAGATTTTTATATAAAATAAAATATACATACCAACATCTTTGCACTCCCAAAATCACAAAGCTTGAGCTGATGCGTATGAGGATTTACCTGCAGCAACCAATTGTCTCAGGGATAACAAAATTTGCAAACTAAAAACTAAAATGAAAACCACGTCGAAAACGAGGACACATAAATGTGAGTGGATGGGGATGGACAGCCACCATCGATAAATGAAAGTAGGTAGCAGCCTTTTCTTTTATCGAAAAGAGAGGGCTGCAATCAAATTTAAAGAACTCGAAATTCAATTTGGATAACGCATTACACATTTCCAAAGTAAAGGAACTCTCTATAATAGAGCTTCTTCTTCTCTCACGAGTCTAATTTATATCATCCGAAAAATAGACAGAGTTCTAGTTTGACATAATATTAGAGTGAAACTTTTTCCACCTTGCCCGAAGTTTTCACCTCAATATTTTTATAGGTTTTACCACGTAAAATTATGGTGTTCATTTTTATTCACCTTTATAATACTCTCTTGGGGATTATGTAAGATAAACAAAGTGTATTGGAGTCTTGTTTGTAAGATCTCTTAAAATTTTATGCGTGTTCTGCTGATGCAACATAACATCAATTTTTTTTCCATCGAGTCCAATCCAATTTCAGTTTAGCAAATTATTGAAGACAAGATGGTGGCAATACAAATATCCTAGCAAGTGGAATAGATGGTCAGTAATGTTATTACCAATTCACATTTGGCTCTATCTGGTGGAGTGTTATCAAATATTGTTGAAAAGATGAAAGTAAAAGAAATTTAGGATACTGACAAAATTGTACATGAACAAGTCATTAAAAAACGAGATTTTCTTAATAGAAGGTTTTACTATGAATAGCTGAATATTCAATAAGTACCAACCATATCAACATATAAAATACTTCATTTGCCTAACACACTTCTTTGGACAATAAAGTAGAGGAAGTTGGACATCTTGATCTTTTATTTCAAAGCCTACCAAAATTCATACAATTAACTCATTATCAATTTGACAAATGACAGCTTTCAACAATGTCAGAGTCATGGTTCTTAAAGAAGAAAATCAGCGGAAGAACTAGGAAAACACGTTAGTAAACTCAAAGCAAGCAGAAACCTTATTAATAACCAGCGAGATCCACAGAGCGTGACTCAAATGGAGCCATAATCACGGTAGATCCTAATCCAGAAGTAAGAACTTTTATTGCTATAGATATGACGGAAAAGGGCAGTTCAAGGAAAACATGGGAACAAGTAAAGTATTGAGAACTCTCAAGAAAATATTGCAAGTACATCAGATAATGATGAAGTATTATTTAGCGAAACAGTAATAATTGTTGAAGGAACTTTACGACGCATGGATTTGGATTCAAGAATAACATGACACGTGATGTTTCGCAGAGAACAGTTAGATCATTATGAATTTATCTCGGGATGATCTAAACTCATGGTGAATGAACAAGTTTTAGAAATCCAAGGAATCGGTACAATCAAGATAAAAATATTTGATGCTACTATGACTATCTACACCGAATTTGTAATTACTTTTTGGCAGAAACAGATAAAGAGGTAGAACTAATTGTGCATCAACTAGCTCGGGAGAAGAACCATCAATATTGTAGCACCGGAAGCTTGGACATGTACCGTAACGAAAGTTGGAGATTAGTTCTAGGCTTACAAAGGTGACTTTACCCTTTTGTAAACATTATGTTAGCAACAAGTTAGCAACATAAAACACAAATTAAAGTTTGGAATATTTATCACTAAGAGCAACAACATCATGGAGCCAATTCATTCTGATGTTCAACAAACACCAATTGTATACCTAGAATGATCGAGGTAATTTGTATCATTCGTAATGATTTCTCTAAGAGATTATGGATTATCCAATTTAAAAGAAATCATATGTTTTTCCAGTTTTCAAAATTTTCAAAACTCGGATAGAACCTGAATTACAAAGAAAAGATCAAGTGTTTAACAATTGACAGTATGGACAAAACTTTATCATATGTTGAAATTGATGCATTTTGTCAACATGATAGCATCAAGAGGTGATTAACAATGGCTTACACGCCCCAATAAATGGAGCGACAAAGTAGATGAACGAAACTTTAATGGACAGAACAAGAGCCAAACTAAAGATTACGGGTCTAGTCAGATCTTTTTGGGATGATTTAAATGATAGAAGGGAGAACCCTAATTATAATGAGCTCCTTAGTTTTCAAAACGCGTAAGCATTTTCAAAATTGAATTTGTAGCCTTCCAAATTCCATTGCAGACATATCTTCTTCACAAAAGAATGAGATGTTGTCTATGTTGTCCATTCACATCCACTCATATAGCATTACTATACATCTCATTTCATTTGATTGTTAGCACTGCTTTCGATATTGCATACCCATTCACTAGCAATGGATTTAATTTTCTTTCATATAGTAGTGTAACAAGATCCCAAGTCTTGATCCAATATAATGTTTCTAATTATTCTCACATAAATGTCATCGAGAAGGATAAATCCCAGTATTGAATAGACCCATTAAAACTCGACGACTACATCCTCAGTTAATAAACAATAAGCAACGTCATTTTCAGTAACACAATGTTCACACCAACCTAGTGGACTATTGAAAATCTCTAACTCAATTGGTTTCTTGGTTTGACACTGTTTCAAAAGAATTTCGATCCTTATTTAACTCATCTTTCACCTGAACCATAATATTTAACTCATCTTTCACCTGAACCATAATAGTATTTGAAATTTCTTTCATCGTGTTTTTATCACCCTTTGCTTTTTCTTCTGCAAAAAAAAATCCTACTAATAATACGAATATAGGTAGGTAGTGGAACCCCACAAGCGATGCCCCTCTATTCCATTAGCCAAACTCGAGAAGAGACACTTTCCGGATTTTTAGTCCAACTTAAATCTTACTTATTCATTGTACACACCATACACATGGCTTCCAAACATGTGTGAACGAAAATAATAAGCTAGCTTACCATTCCAAACTTCCATCGGAGACATAAAAGATGGTTTAATTGTATAAAGATGGACCTGATTCTCAATCGAATATCTAAGTGGGCAAAATGTGAATGGATGGAGATGGACAGTTATGAGTTGACCATCATTAAATGAAGAGTATATCCTGTGAGATGGTATCATGGATATATATCCGTGAGACGGGTGACCCAGTTCATTATACAGTGAAAAGTAATACTTTTTTGATATAAAAAATAATGGTTTTTCATGGATTGGGTCAGGTTGAAAATTTGTCTCACAAAATTGATCCATGAGACGGTCTCACATGAGTTTTGAGTTAAGTGAATGTGGGTAGCAGCCTTTTCTTTTGTGAAAGAGAGATGGCCGCAATCACATTTGGAAGGTTGCGAAATTCAATATTTGTCCTTCAAGGAATCTTAAAAATTTCACGAGTTTTAGATTATTATGAAATAGTTTTTCTTATTATTAAAAGAAAATTTGATTGATTTTATTATGGTGTTAATCACCTCTCAACTAAAAGTGAGCATATCCTTAAAATAACAATGAATAAATAAATATGCAGTGATAAATGACACTGAATAAAGAAAAGTAAATTATAAATAACAATCGTACCAACAAATTCTGCGGTTTTATGTCACGGTGACACACACCAACAACGTTATGTATATAACTCAGTGCACGACAGATCTGCAATTTGCAAGAAAACAACACAATCAATGTATGATTTAATGGAATGTCAAGGAAATCAAAGAGCCCATGGAAGTCATACTGCCTTTGCTGCAGCTCACACATATACCTGGTATGTGTATAGTCGCACATAAAAGACGGGCATGAGTTGATTCACTCTGGTGTAGTGCCTCGAAGCTCGATAAACAGTTTCCGATACATATTCCAAAACAAGATTAAGGTAGACCTCGTTCTTTCCGGTAGTAGAATAGAAACAATGCTTTAGTTGCACGACATTAGGATGGTTAAGTAAGCGCATTATCTGAAGTTCCCTATTTTTGTATCTCCTATCTTGTAGAACTTTCTTTATTGCAACAGATTCACACACTTCAAGGCATTTGGCCTAAAATGCAAAGAATATCAAAATCAAATGAAGGCAATTAATATTCAGAATCTATAAATCGAATAAACACTCCCAAACAATCCCCTAACAATATATCAAAAGGCACATGGTCCCTGCAAAGATACCTGATATACAACTCCAAATGAACCGGTGCCAACCACACGCTCGGCCATATAAGACATTGTCTGAGGAAAAAGATGAAAAATATTTAAATTTGATGAGCAAGATAAATCCAAAAAAATGGAAAATTATGGTTCTATGGTCAAACACCAATACAATTATAGCAGAGAAAAAATGATTGTAATGCGGTAATATTTACTAAAAGACAACTCACCTGTTTCGGCTGTCCATTTCCACCCCCAATAGAAGTTACTATTATCTGACCGGCTTCGGTTCCACTTCCACTAACAACAGCAGGCTCCATATCCTGTAATAAAAATCTATGATAAGTTTACAAAAATAATGCTACTTAAAAATCAATATTACAATGAAATGATTGTTGCAAATACCAAAGGTTAGAAGTGGAAATTTTGATATCCAACCTTTATAATGTCATCATGGTTATTGTCTCGAATTTTCATTTCCTGTATGCACTTTGGAAGCTTGTCATATCCAGATTTCTCGTGCCTGCCACGTACATCTGATGTGCTTGCAGCAGACTCAGAGGAGTCCACTTGCCTATCTTGAGTTCTAGCATGTTTTTCTCCCAGCTCATTTTCACAGGCAAATCTTTGATCCATTTCTTTCTCTGCTTTCACTCTTTTAATGCTAGAATCGGTGCCCTGCACCACAAGTAAGAACTTTAAAAAAAATTGCATGCCTCTATATTCCTTTCCTATTTCATTAATTACTCAGGGAGGAGCACGATGATGCGAAAACACTACCCTAACAATGAAAAAAAAAATAAGAAAATAATAAGTTAGATACAAATCTAGCGGCTCAATGAAAAACTATTTAGGCTCGCCATCTTGGGTATGGAGGACACATCAAATGCAAGCCAAACAAATACTTTTTGCTCATTTAAGAGAATCCATCTTGATATAAGTGTATGTAAAATCTAATCCAATCATAAATAGTAACAAATTTGCGGTTAAAAGATTAAGCATAAAATTTGAACATCCCAATCAACAAGCTCTGTTAGGATACATCTCTCAGAAGTTCCTTTGCATCATTCTAAATAATTTCATTTTCTAACTTCCTTCCGAAACATTTCAGACAAAGGCACCAACGATCAAATACAAAAATTCACAAAAAAAATGTACAAGGAGAGAAAATTACGGTGTCTGAAACAGAAAAGCGGCCGGAAGCAATGCTCTTGAGACGACGCATCATATTCATTTTACCCTTGTCGTCAAACAAACACCAATGATATGAAAATCAAATCCCAGATGGAAATTCAGAAGGTAAAATAAAAATGTCTCCTTCTCCACAACCAATATTAAATCAAAATGGACACGACCCAGGTTCTAAAATACACATAGAAATTATCTCTTCATCAAATAATCAGAAGAAAATGCAGGAAAAATCAGGAACAAAAAGAGATGAAGATTTGAAAAGCGCTCTCTCTTCCCTGCATTAAGAGAAGAGAGAATGGGTTGGTCAAAGAAATGTCAGAGAAAGTTGAAAAATCAAAGATTAATTATTATTACATATATATATCATGTTTGATTTTATTCATAAAATATAATATATAATAAATAAATATTGGGTTTTATTTTTTGAAAATAAATCTTTTAAAACTGTATAATGAATTTAACAAATTTATTACGTATGGCTAAAAAAATTATTTTTATTTATTATATTATTTTGTTTTTAAAGATACAAAAATTAATGTGGGAAAAATCGAACGGTCAAGAATTCAAATCCTTGTAGTAATGTGGATTCATTTGCGACCAACCAAAGTTTGACTTTTTGACTCTTGACCGTTGATTTTCTCTGCACGGCGTATGTGGAGGGATTAGGAGGTTGTAAATGAATTTACCAAAATAGGCTCGGGATATTCGGGGGAATTTGGTCCCATGTCAATTTACTTGAACGAGGACTTATATTCATGATTCGCCTAAAGAAGAAAGTCCATATTGTTCAAATTTATAATGTCACGCTAGTTTGATTAATGTTTATTCAACAATTATTTATCGATTTTTATACGCTAAATACCGTCTTGCCAAAATCAATCATAAAATTTTTGAACATATTATTTAGTTATATAACACTATGGCGATAAAGCCCAAAGTGAAAACTTTAAGAGACAAGTGATGAAGCCCAACTGATATCAGTTTATTTCAGTCGGTCAGTGATACCAAATTCAAACATTATCTGAAGATTATCAGTATACTCACTAATTAAGAATAAGAGCTTAGCTGATATATAGCGGATAAAGTTTTTTTAATTATTAATAGTCACTGATTTTCAACAGAACTTCAGATTTAATGCGCGCTATCAGAAATATACAATTCGTCAAAAAAGACGATGTCATGACAACAACGATATCTGTATTTGGAAACAAATATATGAGGATCAATTTGTGCTTACAATTTCTTTGTGAAATCCCTATAGTTGATACTTGATAGTAAGAAGTCTTAACTACTTATTTGATTAAGATTGAAGTTTACTAAGAGTTTCAATTAGGTATTAATAAATCCAACTAAAGTATGTGATTTCAAATTGTTTGTAATTATCAAATTCTTTAAGTGCAATCCTTTCACAAGAAAGAATATATAACGTAGAAATATTGAAGTCTCCGAATATCAAGAAACAAACATGTTCAAATTTATATTTCATTCTTCGTACATTTAATTTCCATTTGATAGCCAAACTGATTTTTGATTTAATTCAATTTTGTTCGAACAGTTTCAGTCAATCTATTTCGACAGAGTTTCCACTATTGATTTACTAAGAACTCAATTGACAAGAATTTCATTTCAGTTTTACTAACCAAACCAATATATTTGCAAATTATGGAGATTATTTATTCATACACTATAAATAGGGATGTAAATGAACCAAACCGTTTGCGAGCTATTCGAAGCTCGGCTCGATAAAAAGTTTGTTTGAGTTTGTTTGTTAATAATATCAAACCAAGCCCAAACTCGATTTTGAACTCGAAAATTTAATCAAACCAAGCTCAAGCCTAAGGATATTCGGCTCGTGAGCTCGCAAACATGTTCGATAATAGGCTCGAGCTCGAGCTCGAGCTCGAGCTTGGCTCGGCTCGTTTAGGTGGCTCGTACTCGAGCTCGAGCTCGGCTCGTTTAGGTGGCTCGCACACATGATTTTGGAATGTTCAATAATATACTGATTTATGTTTTTTAGCTCTTATTTGTGTCGTTTTGGTTATTTATGAATGAATTTACATTTTTATGTCTGATTTAAAATTAGTTTATAAAATTATATTTAATTTTTAACAAGCTCGATTCAAACTCAAACTCGAGCTCAATTCTATGCTTATCGAGCTCGAAAACGAGACGAGCTTAAGCCAGGCTTGTTAAACATGCTAAACGAGCTATTAATGAATCAAGCTCGAGTCTGGTTTGATTAACATGCTAAACGAGCTTTTAACGAGCCGAGCTCGAGATTTCAATACAAACCAAGCTCGAGCCTGATAATAGAAACTCGAATCGAGCTCGAGCCTCAAACAATCTTAAACAAGTCAAGTTCAAACCTGATTCTGTTTGGTTTGGTTTGGATCATTTACGTCCCTAACTATAAATCAATCTCTGATTCTAACATTTATCTTTCAACTCATTTTATTATATTAAAGTAATTTTAATTTCAAAATAATATAATTTTTTTCTTTTATTAAATATAAGAAAATGTTGAGCTTACATTATAAAAAAAATCAATTTTATGGTTAGAAACTATTAAGTATAACTTAATTAAATATAATAAAATAATTAATTCAGATAAATTTATGAAAATTGAGATATTTTCCACGGAAGCCGGTTATGAGTGGCTTAAGCACTCCCATCCGAGACCTACATGAGGTTGAACATCCCTTAGGACTCGCTCATGTGAAGCTAACATTGGCTGGGCCGTAACTATTCCTTTATATGATTCCTTCGTATCATTCCGAGTTTCAGTTATATATGCCGGCCTTTTTGCTAATTCAGAAATGAAAGAAGTTTACCGAAAGCCTTATAAATTGCCTCTTGATATATAAGCATATTACCTTAAAGTGAGATTGCATAAACTTGAATGAAACCAGTACAAGGGAAATAATTATTCTCTAGCTAGAACGATATATAATAATGTAATTATGTGTGTAATTCAATCTAATGAAACATAAGATTCTTGTCCTTGAAATTCCCTCATATTATTATGACCGTACGTCTAGAGTCATGTTGGGGTGCAGGCGGCGGCCCACACTTCTTTACAAATTTATCATCTCCGACAGCTCTGATGCAGTCCGGCTCGAAAACCAGCTCGTGATGCTTGGGTGCAGGCTTTGGCGGAGACCCGCAGTTCTTTACAGATTTATCATCTCCGACAGCTCCGATGCAGTCAGGCTCGTGATGCTTGGGTGCAGGCTTTGGCGGAGACCCGCAGTTCTTTACAAATGATTCATCTCTGATAGCTCCGATGCAGTCAGGCTCGAAAACCGGCTCATGATGCTTGGGTGCAGGCTTTGGCGGAGACCCGCAGTTCTTTACAAGTCCACCTCCGAATCCGATGCAATCAGGGTCAGGCTCTTGTAGAACTTTTCTGCCCGTTTTCTTGATGGATGTGGCGGTAGCCAGAAGCATTAACGTTCCGAGGATGAACAGAAGCATGCATGGAGTCGACATCGCTCAAATTTTTGTGACTTGGGTGATGGTTTTTATTTGTGAAGTGTTTTTGTATATATAGAGGAGTGAAGGTTCGTAAATTGGTAGGTGAGGAGGACACATGCATGCGCTTAGCTGGTTTCTTGACACTATTTTTTAAAGCATTTAAATATTATCAGAAAAAATAATTATATAATATATATATAATTAAAATAATAACAAATGTTTAAGATATAATTATTAGTAGTTTTATATAAATAGTAACTAAACCAAGGGCGGAGCTACGTGTCGGGTGACCCAATTTGTGTGTTTTCCGTGATTTCGACTAATCGGTCCGACCCGATTTCCACCTCTAAAATCAAAAAATTAAACGATAAATTGTGGAGTTCCCTTGGACCGTTGAACTCATAACTTGGCCCACAAACAAAAATTTGGGCCATAATTGGGTTGCTCAAGCCCAATTAGTGTACATTTTTAAATAATAACAATGTACAGTGTACTAAGCACGAGGTGGTGTATAACAAAAAAATATAATTTGACGCACAATAATTTTTTGTAATTATGTTGAAATTATGATTTTTACATCAAATTTCGTATTTGAAATTTCACTTATTCTCACAAAAAACTAAAGGTATTATGGAGAATAGATATCAGGGGAAGAAAATTTATATATTTTATATATATGAAGTGTAATTTTAAGTATGTCGGAATAATTTTTCCATCAAACTTTATGTTCGAGTTTTTTCAAAATTTTATTATATATATATTTTTTCGTTCAATATTGATTTATTGAAGTGGTAAGGTTGTTATGTCTATGATTATGACATACAATTTATAAAAGCGTAAGAAAGATTAGTCAAGAGACTCACTCTAGCTTGCTCTTGCGGAGAGAAGAGCAAATCAATGGCCAGATTTGCACTAGAAAAGGCTTGAATTGTGTGCAAGTGTATGAGCATGACCTCGGTGCGTCGAATGTCGGACTAATCAAGGTAAAATTTGCCTAGCTATGCTATGCCATCTTTTCATCTTTTCTTTTATTTGGGAAGAGACCTTCCACATACCTAACTGTTTGCGCTCCATTTGGCTGGCTGTTCGTGCTTCAAATGGCTGCCTATTGATGACAACTATTGGCCTTTCGTATAGATGCAATTAGCCTATATAAATAAAGGTTGTGCCAAGCTCGAAAACACATCATAAACATCCCTCGTTCCTACTTTCTTCCTCCTGCATACACCCTACCTATGCAAGCTGCTTGTAGTTCTGCGTGATCTTCTGATAAAGTTCAGATACTAATTTTGTTCGCCAATGTGGCGATTTGTGCAACATCGCTACAATCCTTCTCGTTGTATCCTAGGAAACAGTCGTCCCGCTTAAACCTCAAAGCACATATAAAGGGAACAAATTTGTTTTTAAAGAAACCGTACTTGTTACAAGCCTCAGTTTGTTTTACTGTTTTCTTCTTATTCTTATGTACAAGATTTTATATTTTCAATAGTATAATTATTTCGTTTAACGCGTTGTCTTTACGTATACGAGATTGTTGTTGTTCACTGTTCTTTACATGCGCTCTTTTATTTTCGATTTAAGCATTTTGTCTCACATCTTTTACAAATTTGCAAAACTTTGTTAAAGAAAAAATCAATAATCGCCTTTTAAAAGCATTTACAAACACAACTTTAGTGTTGTCGTGTGCTTCTACTAGGAAGATTTTGGCCGATAGGTTTTTTTAGATGTTTGAATCGATTTAAAATAAAAAGCACCTTTTCCGGTCTTTTTTATTTATCTTTTTCGAGAAAAAAAAAAAAAAAAGAGGAGAAAAGTGAGTGATTGATTCCACAAAATATTAAAGATTTTTTTTCACATAATTGACACACACTGAGTGTGCCAAAGAAATAAAAATGGTCCCTCACATGACCTTTTTCATGTGATGAAAACGGATAAATTTGGAACTAAGGATGAGATAAAGAAGGATCACAAAATATGAATAGATTTGGGGAATTTTCTGACATAGAATTTGTCAATTTTCCCAAATTATTGTCATCATTCAATTTATTTATTTATTATTATCACAAGAATGGCAAATTTCTGTGTCACATGAATACATTAAATTAAACAGCAATATAAAATATCAAAAAATTAATATATTTATATTAGCCGGAAAACGTCATAGTTTAAAATTTAAAAATATCTTCTTTTAGTTATAATGTGACAACTAATTTCTCATTTCACAAAAATCCTTGGTCAAAATTTTCTTCCTCCAAAATTATCAATGATACATTTCAATTTCACTAATTTTTTTTCTTCTCAAAACTCTTTTAACATAAAATTAAAATCTAAGAAATTCCTATATATACACATGTAAGTCTCATGTGAGACTATCGTGTGTATATATATATATGTGAGACGGGTAGATCGTGTCAATAAAAATATTAGATGCATTCTTTTATAATTTATGTGTTATAACATGATATGAATGATTGAAAAATTCATATTGAGATATATGATGATTTTTAGTAAAGAGGTATCTTGAATATCATAAAAATGTCACTCTCACCATCCCAATTTTTATTCACACACACACACACATATATATATCTCTTGAGCACTCACTTTGAACATTTATATGAGTACAACTTAGATAACGTCTACCTATTGAAGGTAAAAACTTATTAGATCGTATTTTATTTTATGTGACAGATCTCTTATTTGGATCATCCATGAAAAAATATTATGCTAAGAGTATTATAGGTTTCATACATCAATAAGTAAACATTATCTATATATATCAACTGGATATGTCTGAAAATTTATATATATCTTTCCCAAAACTTATTCTATTCTTTTTGTGTGCATGCATGTGATTCCACTTATCGCAACATATATATATATATATATATATATATATATATATATATATATATATATATATATATATATATATGGGAAAGGCCATGCATGCAGTAAATGCGATTGCAGAGGGGGCAGGTGGCCCTATCTCCTTTCCTTTTCATCCACCCAAACCCAGCCCCTCCCCCCTCATTTAATGCATTCCCATCTCCCTTCACTGCTATATTTTTATTTACTGTATTTTTCAAATATATATTCCCTAATTTTTTTAATTATTTATATCATATCATATAAGGATATAATACATATTTACATTGTAATGTAATATAATTATGTAATGTTTAATTAAGTGAAAAGCGTGAATAATTAAAAGCTTTAAGATTTGTTCATTCACACTCAAATAATATATAAATAATAGTTTCAACTAATTTACATTGCAATTAGTGATACCATCTATGTGTTAATTGTTATTATTAATCTCATCGTCCTAAATATATAAATATATTATTATTTTTATAAATGAAAAACCAATATTATTGACAATCTTCTTATTTTATACTTATATAATTTATTTAAAAAAATGACTACATGTTTTTCAAGACTTAATTAGTTGATAAATATATTAGTAAAACTAAGAAAAATACAACTGAAATATATATTTGAAACAATAAAAAATTATTATTTATTAATTGAGACGGATGTAGATTGATTACTAGAAAAAATAAAGACAAATACAATAAGGCAAAAATGAATGAAAACTCAACCCAACCCTTGTATATATATAAAGAACCATAGATTCAAAGGAAAATGTCACACGGAAATCAAATACATGGCTACTTGAGCCAACTCAAGGGTACCTTCGAGTCAATACCCGAACCACCACACGCCGAGATCGTGGTTCGTTCTTGACTCAACCCATGAGTTAGTCAATCAACACACTGCACACAAGCGTAAAACACAAATACAACAACATGCCGCGTATAGTTACGAACGACACTTCGTTTTATGTTACATATACTCCACTTAAGGAATAAATCTAATACAACAAAATGCCGTATAGCTACGGACGACACTTCGTTTTATGTTACATATACTTCACTTAACGAATAAATCTTATACATTAAGTTAAGTGAAGCGTGAATAACATAATTTAGAGTGTTTTTAAGATATTTTGTAGTGAATAGTATTCCATTTCCTCTCCCATCATCATTATTTTTTATATATAAAAGAGGAAATGAAATACAATTACTTAGAGGGTAGATCAACTCTCGAAATGGAGGGCCGCCTTGATTTTCTTCACCGTGCACGATATCAGGTTATTGACGGTCTCCACCGACTCCACCGTGAGCTTGGCCGTAGGGAGACTGTTCACCAGGATCTGAAACGCCACGGTCAAGAGCGACCCGCTGACCCTTTGGGCTGCCGGTCCATCCGGGACGATGGCAAACCCTGAAGGAAGCAGCGCCACATAGGCAGAATCGCCACCGTTCATAACCACTTGCATCGCAGGTATGTCCACCGGGGCGTACACCACGAGCGATCCGGACCGGTCTATGCATGTCTCCTGGAGTATTAGCATGCTGCTCTGGTTAGGGTTCATGGCCTGTCAAGTAAAAAAAACAATATTATAAACCTCGTACATATTTTATCGGGAATTTGTTCGACACGTACACTTGGCCTAGACTTTTAATACAAAAAAATATATAAAAAAATAGTGGGGTGGGGGCTGACCCCATAAAGCTGTCATTTGTCTATTTTGACTTTTACACAACCAAATTTCTAATTATTTTGTCCCATGCAATAAGGCCCACTTCTACTTTTCTCACCTCAATCACTTAAAGATCATGTGGTCACAAGAATCATATAAAAAAATATTTTTTCCCAGATTCCAATTTATTTTTCATTACTATTATCTTAAATTAAATTTCCACACTGCCCACAAAAATTATTATAGATATTTTATATTTTAAGCTTTGTGTTTTGATAAAAGGGACTTACACTTGCACGAAGGAGTGAAACACAATTGCCGTGATCTTGTCCCTTAGCAATGTGAGCCATTTCCTGCATAGGACTTCCATTGGAGAGTATGTCCCACTCGCTCCTCAAATGTTCGTCTTGAAGGAAATCGAACAGCCTCTGAGGCGTCACAGGCAGCCATACGGATGTGGCAGCGCTCACCACAATCCCCGGTGGCTCGCCTGGGTCATCCACACTCTTCCGTGTCATGACCCTGATGTCTTCGTCCATGTTGCCCGTGTTGAGCTTGTTCCATTTGTGAAGCGTCGAGGCGCACACGCCAGCACAGAAGTTGTTGGTCATGCGTTGGGATAGCTTCAGCATGCTCCTCCGGCCACCAGAAGTTATTGCTGCACGAGATTCCAAAAATTCAGCAGATTCGACGTGACTTAGAGAGCGCGCGCACGCATACACATATATAAAAAAAAATATCGTGGAATTTCATAATTTGTAGTTATCATTTTGGACACAAGGGCTATGATTTTGACCTGTTTGGTCAGGATTGGGGACAGAGGATGACATTAGGATGGCAAGACATTCGCATTGTCGTTGGAGGGTGGCAACCCACCGTTGGGCGCCAAAGCCCATTCCGGCACTGATCAGCTGCCGGTAGAGCTGGTGAACCACACTCTCATCGTATTCAGAATGCTCCACCCATGTAACCTACACATTATCATGTAATGAAGTACAAGCTTTCATGGTAAGCAATTAGATCAGTATAAGATAAGCGACCCAATTCGACTTTCCAAACATAATAAGAGACTAAATTTCATCGACAGTTTGTGTTCATTTTTGGAATTTTATCATCCTTAAATTAATTTCTTGCCAAGCTTTCGTGATTCAAGGGACAAACAAATCGACCAGAGTCTCATTTCTTGATACTAAATTAAAGTTACATTCATTTCTAATCCACTCAACACATGATAAAATCCCAAAATTTTATTTAAGTCAAATATCCTATTGTTTATTGTATGCATATATATGCATAGATAGATATATCGATTATCTCGACCACCGCACAAATCCCAAAACATGAGAAATATAGATATTAGAAGCACAGTGAATAAAATATCGTGTACACAAAATTTTGCAAGATTTGTAGGCACGAGGTAGGGTCTAAACACAAAAGGTTGAAAATGGATGATCACGTGACAACAAACACAAAATCTTGCTTGATATTTGAGTACAAAAACAGAAACATCGTGAGGCTGGAACCAGTGAAAGAATATATTATATATTTTCATGGGGTTTGATGGGGACAGCATCAAAGATTGGAATAGAAGCATCAAATACTTAGTTTTATTCTATCAAAGTTTGAGATTTAGAGCATCTAATTAAACATATGAAATTAATATGTCCCTAGGATTAACATTAGGAGTTATCAGATACTTCTATTCAATTTATTGATCCGGTTAACATCGATTGCACGGTGTTCGTAATATCATGTTTATATTTTGGAAAGGGTTAGAATAAAATATCTACATTCATGTGGAAAGAGAAGAATCTTCTGGGAAATCAATTTAAGTTTAATGTATTCAAGCTAAATGGGATATTGGACTAAAAAAATTAAATAATATTGAGTTCGAGCAAACTGCCTTTTTCACGAGATTTCGTGAACCATTATTAGAAAAAACTATGCCTATAAGCTCGAGTCGAGTCTTGACCGATTCACTATTACCATGCACCTTAATCTTGAAACAGAAAACACACATTTTTTGACACTGCGGCTTGGAGCGTTCGATTAAATGTTCCCAACTAAGTTTTTCAACTGTACAGTTTGCCTCAACTAACTTATTTATAACGGAAGGGAGAAGGGCACCTACCATTTGTTGGGGTCTCATAAATGTGAAGAAAACAATAGTGAAGGATCGCTGTATGTAATAGGTCACAAGCCAACAAGAAAATGCATGTGTAAGAAGCAATGAATTGTTACCTTAGAATATCCACTAGGCATATCTTGGACCACACAGCCGGATGGGAGTCGCCGGCAAGTTGAAAATGTCGGACCACCGCAGGAAGTTCCCCGTATGGCATCGATGGACACGTCGACAACAGCCCACACACCCTCAGAATGTTGCTTGCAGAACCGGAGAAAGTTCACTTCTCGGACCGGAACCAATGGGGATAGAACTTGGAGTTCAGCATGCATCTAGTGATCATAAAGAGGATACAAGAATAACAAACTGGAACACCAAAGGAAAATAAAAATCTGAAGGGCTAATGAATGATGAGTGAATACAATAAATTGCGGACAACTAAATTCTTGTGCCTGTTTATACTAATGTGATTGGTTTTACCAGCTGAAGTGCACCATTCCTTGATCCTCCCATATCACCAGATACCACATCTGTAGTTGATGTTCTTGAAATTATACATGGAAACATCTCTGTCCACTTGTTCTAATTGCAAAACAGAAATTTCATTCAATCTTTCACGCCTTCAAGAAATTAAACTTCAAACTGAAAACTCAAGTGAAAATTTAGTGAAGTCTACCGAATCCATTAATGTCTCAACAAGGGCCAAACTGTTGATGATCGCCGTGCCAGTCTCCCTTGATGCTTCGGTAATGAAGCCATTTGGTTTCATGCCAATGCAAGGAGTAAATGTCCTGAAATACGCCTCAAGATTCAATATCTCTCTCCCACCTTCCAAGCTTCTAATCCAAAGGGGTTCATCAGTTTGTGCCATTTTAACCAATTCATCCATCGCACTCAAAGCAAGCTCCACATACATAGATCTCTCCAATGATCTGTCAGTTGGGGTAATGTTTATTGGTCCTTTTTGAGCCACCGCAGGCAAATGATTCAAAATTCCAACTCCAAAATCAGAAGTGACTAATGGTAGAGTTGAAGTAATCGCTGTTAGACCTCCGAATCCATTGTTTCCAACTCCAAGTTCCAAGCTTGAACTAGGCAATGGAGGATTCATGGATGCAGCTAAAGATGAGATGGGTCGGCCTAAAAACTTCCCCGCTAGAGTGCAGACACGGTCAAGTTCATCTTTTAGCCTTGCATTTTCGATCCGGATGTGTTGTTCTCCGAGGGATATTTCACCAACTATTGCAGGCCCACCACAGTTTGTGCACATGGGGTTCCTCATTGCCTCCCTCATGGACATGTTTTCGGCTCGAAGTTTGTCGTTATCTTGCCTGAGTAAGGAATTTTCATGGCGTTCCATTTGAGTCTGGTGAAATCAAGAATTCAAAATCTCAATCAACATCTTCAGTGTAAGGCATAAAACTCCAAAACCAATCCACAACACAAGAAAGTAAAAAAGAAGTTAGTTGGCTATTAATTTGACTTGTACCTTCATTTGAGTTCTTCGATTCTGAAACCAAAACTTGACCTGTCTAGTCTCCAAGCAAAGCCTCCTGCTAAGCTCTAATCTTTGCTTTTCATCAGGATGAGGACAATCCTTGAAGAGACTGAAAGCCCAACCAAAACAATCAAACAAACAAAAAAACCAACACGAGTAACAGACGGAGAAAACAAACAAAAAAGGAACAAACAGAAGAAATATTTATCAAAAGGCGATGGAATTAAAATAGAAGGATTCCTTGAAACAAGTAAAGAAAAGGGTCATCTCCCATACGTTTCGAGCTCTTGGATTTGCTGAGGAGTGTGTCGATGGTATCTTTTCTTTCTTGGCGGGTTGTCGGCGGCATCAACATCATCTCCAGAGGCAATCCCATCCATATTTTCACTACCAGATCTGCTTTCATGCTCCTCATCTCTGCTTCTTCTTCCTCCAACAGTAGTAGAGCCATAATTCTCCCCGGTTCTCGCTACCTCTCTTTGGCCCTCCATACTCGTTTGCTGCTCGAAAACAAGGAAAACCCACCACGAAAATCAGCCCATGTGCCTGAAATCAACCGTAAACACATACATATATAGTTGGTTTACTTACAAGGGCAAGAGAAAGGCCGGGGGAGTTGAACATTGGTTTGGTGACGAGAGACTGAGGCACAAGGCGGGGAGGACCAATTGCACCGGCGGGCATGCTGTTGTTAATAATATTCCCACAGCTTGGATTGGGTATTGAGTTAATATTATTGCTAAATTGTATATCAGCAACAATTCTTGCACTGCCAGTAACACAAGAATTGCTTTCAAGAAAATCCCCAAAATTCATCAAATAATAATGCCTCTCGCTGAGATTTTTTTCTCACCCTTTTCTCTCCTCTCCTCTCCTCCCTACAAGATCTTACCTTTATAAAATGTACAACTGCTACGCTTACCACAGAATCACTCTACGATTGTTTCACCTCGAGTTACAAGCAAGATGAAGTCAGAAAATGAAATTTTACACACAGAAAAAGAAACCAAAATGAATAAGAAGACTACTTTCAAGCAAAAAAAAAAATAAATGGAAGAAAAACAAGAGAGGTAGAGGAGACACGAGGCCTGAAACCAAATGTCTCCAACTGCCTCTCCAAAAGCTCAAATCTTTAAACACTAAGAAATACAAGAAAAACAAACACAGAAAAAAGAAAGAATGAAACCCACTACTATGACATTACAAGTCTCAGTTTTACTGTGATAAAAAAAGGCAGAAAAAAGGGGCTCTGCGGAGCAAGAAAACCCTAAGTTCGAAGGCATTTTCTTGCTCGTCTGTCATCTCAACATCTGCATGCTTGACTTGGAAAAAGCCTACACAATAGACGCAGAGAAAGAATAATAAGTCTTTCACAAAAGTCTTGATTTTCCCTTTTCCTTTTTTTTGTATAAAAAATTTCTAATCTGAGAAACTTTAAGGAGAAGAAAAAACAAAGGAGAGAGAGCGACGATAGATAGATATCCACACAACACACCCTCGAAAGTCTGTGGACTAACGAAAATGGCGAAATCTATTGCAGTTTATTCATATAAATAAAATAAAATAAAATAAAATTATTCAGCATTCCTTATTCCAATATATTATTTTTTTTAAACAAATTAATTAATATTTGACATTCATATATATTATGTATATAATTCGAACCATTTAAAGTATCTATATTAAATTTTATTTACAATATATATACTATCTAAATGTAATATGCATGTGTATGCGTGAATATCCAGTCAAATTTGTTATTTTAAATTATTATATTTTTTATGAAATAAATAAATATTCAATCAAATAATAAATGTAGTCCCGGAACTTTTTGTTGTAAATGTTTTTTTTAATAATCGTGAAATTTAAGATATTTGAGTTATTCTGTGAATAATATTTTTTTTAAGAATTGTCACTAAATATTCAACCTATGTTTTTCCTCTGTTTTTTTTTTTGTTCATTCGATTGATTGAAAAAGACTATTTTTTTTTCGATGTGGGACAAGGGTATCACAATCACCCCTTCTTCAGAACGCGATGTCCTCGTCGCGGCCTGACCCCTCGATCCACCAGCACCGAGAATCTAGAGGTGACTCCTACAAGTTCAAGAGGTGGCTCCCGTCATGTAGCACTTTGTCCCGCAGGTTCAAGAGGTGGCTCCCATGCACGTAGCACTTTGCCCCGCATAGCACTTATTTCCCGGTGTTCCATGCCGGTGACCGGCTCTGATACCATTCTATCACGCCCCGAGCCCGGGCCTGCGTCCGCGCCTACGTGACTGCACAATGGACCCCTATAGCAACTACTTCGTATTCGTCCTCGCATTACGAAAATGATTAACCTAAGTTTGAGAAAGACTAGTTGTCGATGTCTTAAAATCACATTTACTATATTATATGATTTTAAACTTTAAATTCTAAATTTTATAGTTAATTTAACATAAAATAAAATTATTTTAAAATTTTATCAAATTTATTTTCCAAACCTCATGGTTGATATAGTTTAATATTTTATAATAAAAAAAACTCAAATTAATTAACTTGATTATTAGTTATTTTTTTTAAAAAAAAAATTGTCGTTTTTTGTAGCAATGTGAGATTTGATTAGGCCACACTCATACATATATTAAGGTTTATACATGTAATTATGCATATTATTGCCACATGTTATTGCTAATTACGTGCATATTACAATAATTAGGACATAAGTGATTGGGTTAAAAGAGAATCACAATTAATATAGACAGTCTTACGAGTCGATTTTGTGATATAGATATTACTCCATCTGACTCGGTTCATAAAAAAATTATTTTTCATTATGAGTATACATCCAATAGCTATAGATTGAGCCATATGATAATTCAATGAATTCTGAGGGACCAATATCTTCTTTTTGCGACGTAACGCTGATTTAGTGTTGGCATGACATGACGTTCACTTGTATAGTGTCACACCGACACTTTTAATAAAAAAAATGATTGGAATTTTTTTAAATAAATTTATATACAATACTAACATATAAATTTGGCAACATAAAAAATCAAAATCACATAAAAGACAGACCAGGGAAAGAAAATTATGATTAATTTTTCTTTAAGTAAATGCCTTATACAGCATTTTAACCAATAGTAAATTATAGATTATTCTTTTTTTTTTTAAATACTACATATTATATTTGGGCCTATGTTAGCAGTAGTAGGTTTTTTAGCCCATCAGCTCACCCAACCTACGATGGGCCAAACAAACTAATTACATTTCAGTCCTAATTTTAGATTAACTTTTACAATTAATGATGTCATAAATATGGTTGTAACCAAGATTTATAGACCAAGACCAACCTAAATCTGCACTTTTATTTCGTGCTTAATTTTGATAAATAGTGCTATAAATATTTGAAATATCATAATTATTTAAAAATCTTTTTGAGTATATATAACCTAAGTAGTGAGTGGAATATCATATTATATCTAATTATTTAAAAATCAAAGAATGGAAAATTAACCATTAAAGTTACCAAAATATTTAACTAATAGATATATAAATATCTGAATAAATGTGATCTATATAATCAATAGATTATCCTATTATATTTAATTTTTCAACACGTATTGATGCACCTTGTGTAAGGCTACTTAGACCATACATCTCTCGAAACTGCTTATTTGATTTTTCATTTGAGTCGAGTTCGAGTTTTAAATGTTTCTACTCGAATAGTTCATAACAATAATATAATTACTCTAGTAACTCACAACCTACTCAAATAACTATATATTATTATTATTATTATTATTATTATTATTAGCAGATATATAATTTAAAAGTATGTTTTCCATTACACTAAAAACTGATGCTAACGTGGACGTCCCAAGGAAAGCATGGGATCCTTTGCAGTTGCCGGAGGGACCAATCACGAGGGGTCGACTAAAAAGATTCAAGGAGGCGCTACAAGGAGTCATGAGCAAGCCGGAAGAGGTCGTGATGCATGGGAGTACGTTTGGAGGCCAACGGAAAGTCATTCAAGCATTGATGTTGCTGACAGAGTCTGGACGGACCTGCACACGGACCTGCACACGGGGTCCGTGTCCTTTACAAGCTGGGATGAGTTTTTACAGTGGCTGCACGGACCTGGAGACGGACCCAGGCACGGGGTCCATACCCTTTGAAGTTGGCGAATACAGTGCATACACGGACCCGTACACGGAGGTGAGCACGGGGTCCGTGTCTCTTGATCCCGACTGAAGATGAGTTACAGTATGTACACGGACCCAGACACGGAGGTCTACACGGGGTCCGTGCCTAGTGTTTTCTGCGCGGATTTGTTTCCTTTTCTAGAGTTTTATTATTTTGGGAGACTAGATTTTTGATATCTTTTGATATATAAACTATGTTGGACGAATTTTAAGAACACAATACACATATTATTTTGAGTTTATCAAACTTGTGAGAATTTTCTCTCTAACTTTTCAAAGCTTTTAGCTTTGTCAAATCAAATCAAACTTATCAAAGTTTTTAACTTTGTGGCGTTTGTCGATCGTTGCTTGTGCGGATTGTCGTAGGCAAAGTTCTTCGAAGGTTCGTATAGTTTTCGATTGTTTATCCTCGTGTTTATTTGTTGCTAAACTCTTGCTAGTTTAGATGTGAATATCACATAATACTTGAATCAAAAGATCGGGAAAACACACGGATCTTAATATCGTAATTGAATAGAGGGTGCGATTTATTTTTAATCGTGTTTGCTATTTATTTGTGTCAAGATTCACATCATTTGGTATCAGAGCCCAGGTTTATTGAATTCAAGTAATTATCTTGTTTCTAAATTGCAGATCTGTATTATTTCTTCGTTTATTTTCAGATCTGTTTTGTTCTATCGTTCTTCGTAAATTTTTTCGTGAATCTGTGATTCTCGAAATTTGTTGGTGACTTTTTTTTTGGGATTTTCGAGTAGTACTCAAGCAAAAAAAAAAAAAAAAGTACAAAAAATTCCGAAAATTCACCATTATTTCTTTTTGATATATTGTTCTATTCCCTTTAGAGAGTCATATTTAATTTTCTCTCACAGTCAAAAAAAAAAAAAATTCCTATATTCGAATTTCTTGTCTACACAGTCCAAGTGAGTCGATCGCATTTGTTCACAAGTTTGAACTTTGATTGTTTGATATACCCACAATACAAAGCTTGAGCACTTCCAAGAGAGCTTTCAAAATTCGAGTGATACACTTGAGTGCGAGTGACTTTTCTTTGGAGTGAACGGTGGGTATTTGTTGTGAGCATACAAATAAAGAGGTAAAAGACGAGTGAATTTCTTTGGAGTGATCGTGAGCATTTGGGTGAGGATTATTTTATTTCTACTAACCTTTTCTTGCAGGTACAACTTTGAAATTAAATGGAGAGGGAGGTAGGAGATAGTTCGAATTCGGAATTGTCTAAGTTCCAAATAGAGGCGTTGTCGGGGCATTTTTCTAGGATGATAAAGGTTGAGATGGAGGCCCTACATGAGCGTTTGGATAGGATGGAAGTGAGTGCTAGTGGGGGTAAATCTAAGGGTAGAGATTTTGTTAGGGGTGAAGAGGAGGAGTATGACTTAGGTGAGGAAGAGGAGAGTCAAAATGAAACTTGGGGTAGGAATGGAAGAGGTAGAGGAGTTGGAAGAGGTCGAGGCGAAGCTATGCGGGGTAGATATAATGATGGGCATAGAGATGATGGGAATATGAGTGGCATTAAGATGAAAATCCCTTCTTTCCATGGGAAGTCGGATTCGGAAGCGTATCTAGAGTGGGAAAAGAGGGTAGAGTTTGTATTCGACTGTCACCAATACTCCGAGCTCAAAAAGGTTAGGTTGGCGGTGGTTGAATTTATGGATTATGCACTCATCTGGTGGGATCAATTAGTGACCACTAGAAGAAAGTATAATGAAAGGCCTATTGAGTCTTGGGATGAGATGAAGAGGGTTATGAGGAAGAGGTTTGTGTCAAACCACTATTATAGAGAGATGTTCAAGAGGCTACAAACTTTGAGGCAAGGGTTAAAGAGTGTGGAGGACTACTATAAGGAGATGGAGGTAGTCATGATTAGGACCAACATTGAGGAAGATAATGAAGCAACCATGGCTCGTTTTCTTTGTGGTTTGAACAGGGAGATTCAAGATCAAGTGGAGCTTCGGCACTACTTAGATCTAGACGAAATGGTGCAAATGGCCATAAAGGTGGAGCAACAACTCAAAAGGCGAGGAGTTGGCCGCACCAATCAAACCGGAGGTGCATCTTCTTCTTGGCGACCAAATGCGGCCAAGCGAGATGATAGCAAAGTGGTGACCAAGCCTAAGTTTGAACCAAAGCAAGAGACACCTAGACATGGAGTACAAGGTAAATCTGAAATTCCTACTACTCGTTCTAGAGATACAAAATGTTTTAGATGTCAAGGGTTGGGCCATATTGCTAGTGAGTGTCCTAATAAGAGAGTCATGTTCTTAAATGATTATGGTGAGTATGAGTCTCAAAGTGAGGGGGATGGCGAGGGTAGTTATGATGATATGCCGGAGTTGGAGGATCCCGATGAGGGATATGGGGCGGTTGTAGGAGAAGCGCTAGTGACTAGGCGAATCATGAGTGCCCAAGTCAAAGATGAGGAAGTTAACCAAAGAGAGAACTTGTTCCACACTAGATGTTTTGTGAATGGTAAGGTGTGCAATGTAATCATAGATGGGGGTAGTTGCACCAATGTGGCTAGTGTTGAGATGGTTGAAAAATTGGGATTGCCTACAATAAAACATCCTCAACCATATAGGCTTCAATGGTTGAACGATTGTGCGGAAGTGAGGGTTAATAGGCAAGTTCTAGTGTCATTCTCAATTGGGAAGTACAAAGACGAGGTTTTGTGTGACATGGTGCCCATGCATGCTTGTCATATCTTGTTGGGTAGGCCATGGCAATTTGATAGGCGAGTGACTCACGACGGTTTCAAAAATAAGTACTCGTTTGTATTAAAAAAGGAATCTGTTGTTCTACTTCCATTGTCTCCAAAACAAGTATTGGAGGACCACTTGAAAAAAAAGAAGAGAGATGAGGCCGAAAAAAAGAGTGAATTAAAAAGTGAGATGGCCTCTGAAAATAAAATTGAAGTGACTGAAAAAAAGAGAGTTGAAAAGAGTGAGATAGCCACACAAACAAAAAAAGAGAGGAAAGAAATTGAGGGGAAATAAAAAGAGAGGAAATAGGCCAAAAAGAATTCTTATATGGCCCAAAAAGGTGAGATAAAACACTTGTTGCACACACATGAACCATTTGTGTTAGTTCTTTATAAGGAGATCCTCCTTAACACAAGTGATATAGCCGGATCCCTTCCGAGCATTGTTGTTTCACTATTGCAGGAATTTGACGATGTATTTCCGGAGGAGCTACCTCAAGGCTTACCACCATTGAGGGGAATTGAGCACCAAATTGATTTGGTGTCCGGGAGTGCCTTGCCAAACCGTCCAGCTTATAGGAGCAATCCGGAGGAGAGTAAGGAGCTACAAAGGCAGGTAAGTGAGTTATTAGATAAGGGTTATGTGCGTGAGTCCATGTCACCTTGTGCGGTGCCTGTTTTGCTAGTTCCTAAGAAAGATGGCTCATGGCGTATGTGTGTCGACTGTAGAGCAATCAATAACATAACCATTAAGTATAAGCATCTCATACCTAGACTAGATGATATGTTAGATGAGTTGCATGGGTCTTGCATCTTTAGCAAAATTGACTTGAGAAGTGGCTACCATCAAATTAGAATGAGGGAAGGTGATGAGTGGAAAACTGCTTTTAAAACTAAGTATGAGTTGTATGAGTGGATGGTTATGCCTTTTGGCTTAACTAATGCACCTAGCACCTTTATGAGGTTAATGAATCATGTCTTGCGTGCACATATAGGTAAATTTGTTGTGGTTTACTTTGATGATATCCTAGTGTATAGCAAGAATCTTGAAGAGCATGTTAAACACTTGAAACTTGTGCTAATCACATTAAGGGCTGAAAATTTGTATGCTAACTTAAAGAAGTGTGATTTTTGTACAAACAAACTTGTGTTTCTTGGTTTCGTTGTGAGTTCACAAGGGATACAAGTGGACGAAGACAAGGTAAGTGCTATTCGAGATTGGCCATCGCCTACTACTGTTGGTCAAGTCCGAAGCTTTCATGGCCTTGCAAGCTTCTATAGGAGGTTTGTAAGGGATTTTAGCACATTGGCGGCACCGATGACGGCGGTCATCAAGAAGAACGTTCCATTCTGTTGGGGCGAGGAGCAAGAGAAGTCTTTTAATATTATCAAGCAAAAATTAATTAATGCTCCTTTACTTGTGTTACCTGATTTTGCTAATACTTTTGAAATTGAATGTGATGCTTCAGGTGTAGGTATTGGTGGCGTGTTGATGCAAGGACGAAGGCCGGTGGCGTACTTTAGTGAGAAACTCAATGGGGCAGCGCTGAACTATCCCACGTATGACAAGGAGTTCTATGCACTTGTGAGGACTCTTGAGACGTGGCAGCACTACTTGAGGCCTAAAGAGTTTGTGATTCATACGGATCATGAGTCTCTAAAGCACCTCAAGGGGCAACAAAAGCTGAACAAGCGGCATGCTAAATGGGTGGCCTTCATAGAGACATTCCCCTACATGATCAAGTATAAGCAAGGTAAGGAAAATGTAGTGGCCGACGCACTATCACGGAGGTATGTACTTTTCTCTACTTTGGAATCCAAAATATTGGGGTTTGAACTTGTTAAAGAGTTGTATGTGCTAGATGATGATTTTAAGGAAGTGTTTGAAACTTGTATGCATGGTCCACATGATAAATTCTACTTGCATAAAGGTTTCTTGTTTAGAGAGGATAGATTGTGCATTCCCAAGTCATCAATTCGTGAATTACTTGTTAGGGAGGCACATGGGGGTGGCCTAATGGGGCACTTTGGGGTGGCTAAGACTTTAAGTGCATTGCATGAACATTTTTATTGGCCACACATGAAGCGTGATGTTGAACGTATTTGTGAGAAGTGCATAACTTGTAGACAAGCTAAGTCTAGGACACTACCACACGGATTATATACACCACTTCCCGTCCCTAGTGAACCTTGGGTGGATATCTCTATGGACTTTGTTTTGGGATTACCTAGGACAAAGAAGGGGAGAGACTCTATATTTGTTGTTGTGGATAGGTTTTCGAAAATAGCACACTTTATTGCTTGTCACAAGACGGATGATGCATCTAACATTGCGGACCTATTCTTTAGAGAAGTCGTTAGGCTGCATGGCATGCCTAGGACCATTGTGTCGGACCGTGACGTTAAATTCCTAAGTTACTTTTGGAAAACACTGTGGGCTAAACTTGGCACTAAATTACTGTTTTCTACGACCTGTCATCCTCAAACGGATGGTCAAACTGAGGTAGTTAATAGGACGTTAGGAACTTTATTACGTGCTATTCTCAAGAAGAACTTAAAGAATTGGGAAAATTGCTTGCCATTTGTTGAATTTGCTTATAATCGTTGTGTGCATTCTACTACTAATTATTCGCCATTTGAAATTGTATACGGTTTTAATCCTTTGACTCCGTTGGATTTGATGTCTTTACCTGTGAGTGAAAGGTTAAACATGGATGGCAAAAAGAAGGCTGAATTTGTTAGGGGGTTGCATGAAAAGGCCAAAGCCAACATTGAGAAGAAGAATGAACAATATGCTAGGCAAGCCAACAAAGGGAAAAAGAAAGTGGTATTTGAGAAGGGGGATTGGGTGTGGCTACACTTGAGGAAGGAGAGGTTTCCGGAGAAGCGACGCTCAAAGCTATTACCTAGGGGCGATGGACCATTCCAAGTTCTTGAGAGAATCAATGACAACGCCTACAAACTCGACTTGCCAGGTGAGTACAACGTAAGTTCTACATTTAATGTTAGTGATTTGTCGTTGTTTGATGTAGGTGATGAGCAAGATTTGAGGACAAATCCTTTTCAAGAAGGGGAGGATGATGCGAACGTGGACGTCCAAAGGAAAGCATGGGATCCTTTGCAGTTGCCGGAGGGACCAATCACGAGGGGTCGACTAAAGAGATTCAAGGAGGCGCTACAAGGAGTCATGAGCAAGTCGGAAGAGGTCGTGATGCATGGGAGTACGTTTGGAGGCCAACGGAAAGTCATTCAAGCATTGATGTTGCTGACAGAGTCTGGACAGACCTGCACACGGACCTGCACACGGACCTGCACACGGGGTCCGTGTCCTTTACAAGCTGGGATGAGTTTTTACAGTGGCTGCACGGACCTGGAGATGGACCCAGGCACGGGGTCCGTACCCTTTGAAGTTGGCGAATACAGTGCCTACACGGACCCGTACACGGAGGTGAGCACGGGGTCCGTGTCTCTTGATCCCGACTGAAGATGAGTTACAGTATGTACACGGACACAGACACGGAGGTCTACACGGGGTCCGTGCCTAGTGTTTTCTGCGCGGATTTGTTTCCTTTTCTAGAGTTTTATTATTTTGGGAGACTAGATTTTTGATATCTTTTGATATATAGACTATGTTGGACGAATTTTAAGAACACAATACACATATTATTTTGAGTTTATCAAACTTGTGAGAATTTTCTCTCAACTTTTCAAAGCTTTTAGCTTTGTCAAATCAAATCAAACTTATCAAAGTTTTTAACTTTGTGGCGTTTGTCGATCGTTGCTTGTGCGGATTGTCGTAGGCAAAGTTCTTCGAAGGTTCGTATAGTTTTCGATTGTTTATCCTCGTGTTTATTTGTTGCTAAACTCTTGCTAGTTTAGAGGTGAATATCACACAATACTTGAATCAAAAGATCGGGAAAACACACGGATCTTAATATCGTAATTGAATAGAGGGTGCGATTTATTTTTAATCGTGTTTGCTATTTATTCGTGTCAAGATTCACATCAAAAACATTTTCAAGTACGAACTCGAGTAAATCAATATTTTTATGAAATGAATCAAGCTTAAAATTGAATACTCGATCGAGTTTGGATCAAACTCAGTCCCTGTTAAGCATTGCGACTATCGACACAAACCAAGGATGGGTGTATCCAGTACATTTTGGTTAGTGTTGAGCCACAAGAATTGCCCCTATTGGCAGAGCTATCATATCTATGACTTTCCACAAAAAAAAATCACGCATTTGATCCTACAATAAATATCAAAGCCAAAATCACACATTCAATCAATTCTCCAAATCCATCCCGAAATGAAACATTTTCCATCAAATCAAATCCATTAATACGAGCGCAACCTTAAGGTTATAAAATTGATTACTAATTAACAACTAAATAAATAGTAATTTTCATTACATAGTTTCACATACTTTGAATAATAAAACTGTGTAAGACAACTATAGAATATTGAAATAAAGATTAAAACTTAGTTTTCATGCATTTAAACTTTTAAGGTTACTCTCATGAGTTCTTCAATCAAATTGTTTTGAATGAACAAGGAAGACCAATACAGACAACCTTGTATCATGGTCTAATTTGTTCACTTTTATTTGAAACTTCATATACAGTCGAAATGTAAGGTTTAATTATGTGTCCAAATTTAAAATACAGTAGAATTGGTAGAGATTAATATGCATTTAATGGTACATATGTGTCAGTCATATCCATGTTGCGTGGTATCTGTGTAGCCCTGGCCGTGCCGGTGCGACAGGGATAGCCAAGTATTACTCAGTAGCAGAAAATGCACTTGAAATTTCCCGAGGTAAGAGTGGTAAAGAGCTAACAAACAGTTGAGTTGAAAAAAGTGCAACACAGACCTGCTCATTCCAGAACTTGGATCTTTTATAAGAGATTCTACAGCGGCTACATGAATTAGATCGTAAGTCTGAGGATCAGTGGAAAAAGGATCATACCTGCATGCATCAGCCACAACAAGATTCAATTCAACGGGTGAGAATATCTAACAATAAACATGCATGTAACGCATCTCAAGTATTGCAGCGAATGGATTTACTTCTGATCCATCTATCGACTATCTTTCACAAGCCTAGACAATGTCACAGAACAATGAATAGAATATAGTGTTGATTCTACTCACCTATCATGGTAAAGTCCAATAAGTCCACGATCATAAATGACATCAAGAGTCGGAGGCTTGCGAGCAGGGACGACATTCATTACCCAAACAGGATCAGATGCTATTGCTGCAGTAAAACCTCCAAAGAATGCATTCATGTCCATGACATTTCGTATAGATGGAGTTCCTAATTTCAAGTTTAGCGAATTCTATTAATAAGCAACCCTTCTTATCCATCTTCGATTATCAGCTTCAAATACGCACATTCTCTTCTTCATGACACTAACCCGTGAAGGAACCTTTGTCGATCTTTCGGGCCACTCTGGAATCACCCCAATAGCAAAATCTCCCTTGACAGATGTTATCCGGCTCACACATTTCTCGAACTTGAAAGACCTGAAGATTCATTTATTTCAGTCCACAAAATGCAACTGCTGAAAGCTAGAACCAACCATGTTAATTGTCATTTGCAAAATTATGAAGTTCAGGATCACCTGTCAATCAAATGGAATAACAAAAACATGAGAACGTTAAGACTGAATCATGTGCATTACCATGAAAAACTTGGATCAACGGATTCTTCACAAAAATGAAATCCAAATCCATTTGGATTTAGAAGACATGAATCCCCACTATGCTTTTTCCAGATTGCTGAGTTTCCATCCACGACAATGATCTCATAACACAATGATCTGGCCTCAGCCTGCAGATCATTCCATTCTTTGTCTTGTTTTTGCCACTGTACAGGGTGCCCAGAAATGACTAGGAAGCCTCCTGGGCGAAGTAACCGATCAACTTCAAGAAAATACGTAGCATCTGAAAAGTAATAAGTTTTCTGCGTTAAAAAAGAGATGAGATAGGTTACAAAATTTCAATAGATGTTATCATAAACTTCTGAGATGCCGGGGACTCACTCAAGCATCGAGAACAATGCACCAAATCAAAAGAGAAAGCAGGAAAGGGGAGAGCAAATTGTATCTGTGCTTTCTGTGAATCCTATGGAGCAAAAGGAAGAGTTAAAATCTCTTCAGCAAGCATACATCCACCAAAACAAGCAACCTGCCATATAATGACCACCAAGATTTTTAAAAGACTACAATAATCAGCAACAATATGAAAAGATGACAGTCATGTTTATTACCCCGCATCCCATATCAAGGGAGGTTCTCAGAACTCCACCAGCCATAGGGATATACTGTTTAAGTTTCTCAATATATCGTATTGCTCCATCTGGGAACATCATGCCACCTCCAGGGAACTGTGGATGGGGGTGAAACGAGGAAGACTTGGACCAAACGTGGAAGTGGAGGGAGTACAATTATAACTGCTCAACGTACACTCGTTCATTTATCAAGTAATTATTCCTTTGACTTACAATCTAGGAGGTCAAAGCTACAAAGAAAACCTTAAAAATTATTCCATTTTTCGCTAAATAATCGAGGGAAATGAAATTTCTCCACGTGTTTTATTTTTTTCTTATGTTTTTTTCCCTCATTTGACCCGTATTTGTTTAATTTTCGATGAATAAAACTTGATTATTCTTTAAAAATCATCAAATAAATGTAGGAAACGACTCAAAATTTCAGGCTTTTCACAAAACTTGTCTAAATAAATACTTTTAAAGTTCATTTAAAAAACATTTTTAAAATATTGATCCAAACAAAGTTTTAATACCATTTTTTATGGTCACCGCTGACTACAACTGAACATTGACCCAAGTATCTCGATCAATCAGTAGAATAGATGGATGTAACACCAAACGTTTAGGGAAAAATAAGACAAGATCAACAGGAGACAGCAAAAAAATCGCACTCCAACATCTGTATACCAACAAATATGGATGAATTGTGTAAATCAACATGACCTTAAATTCAAAATTGAGGCAGGGTTATGAACAAAGGATTAATTTTTTCATGATTGATTGATACGATGCCCACGGCAAGCCCTCCTCCCCTTGTCTCCATGAAATCCCGATAACTCGGAAGTGTCAGTTAAGCCGCCGCATCGAAGCCGTTTCTCTTTCCATGTAAAATATTTAGACAGATTTCTAACCTAAAAAATAAGGGCGTCCCTTTATAAACACAAGCAATTAAAAATTTCCATGCTTACGAGCTGCTCTGAGGTTATAATCATGTTTGATAAGGTTTGCTCTCAAAAGCATGGCTCTCACTTCACGATCAAATTCACAGCCAGTCTGCAGGACACGTTGGAACGTGCCTTTTCTCAGATCTGCATGCCGAGCATAGAGAATTTTGTTGTGGGAGTCGATCCGCGCCTGTAACAAAATTGGAGAAGTGTTGAAAATTTCAAACTAATCTGAAACATTGGAGACGGGGGTAAATAAGTTAAAGTTTGGTATTTATTACCTGTATTTGGTCATTGGTAATGAGAGCTTCAAGCTCTTTCTCCAAGCAAGTAACAGTTGTGTTGAAAGCATTTGCCATCATATGCAGATCAACAGAGACAAATGGGTGAGTGTACTGGATCAGAGCTTTGTTGCGAATTTGCTCATATAGTGTTTCCACATGGTCGTGTAAATGAATGTCGAGTAACAAGTTCGTTTTAAGGTTTCCAAGATATTCAAGGCAGGAAGCATAGTGACTGCAAAAAACAAAAGAAGAAACAACTATTGGAATCAAACAAGGGATTGGGATGCCATATTCATCCATAAAGATACTGAAAATGGAGGATTGTTGATTTTTATTTGTTTTATATTTGAATAAGCAATCAGATTGCATTTCAAGGATGCCATGTACAACAAAGCAATTTACCCCAACTCTAGTGCCCTCTTTCTGCGCCTGAGCAGAAGGTGTATAAGGGTGGTGTAGCATCGGTGGTGCACAATGGAAGCCTAGGGTTTCTCGCCCTTTGCTGCATGTGTGTGTGTGTGTACAACATTCAAAGGCAACAGAGTCTGGTTACCTGGTATAGAAATCATTAATTAGCTCCCTAATTTCAGGTACTAATTCCAAGAAACTCTTGAAGTTACTGTTGTCAATGACTTTGCACTGCCAAAAAGAAATATTCCATAAATAAGAGAATTAAAATGCATAATTAAAAACAACTAAAACACTACAAATTTGCCTTCAGTTCTGCACGATCAAAACTTGCGAGTGCGCAAAGACCACCATAGGTTGCAACATCTTGTGGTGCAATCACTTCTGTGTAGTTATTCCCAAGTTCAGGACCAGTTTCTAAGAACTGCAAGTACGCATGCAACTGTAAGAAAAAATAAATTTGGCAGAAGATATGTACCACCACATGATTCATTTTTACTTTTTCAGTTAAAATGGACAAGATGATTTCAAAACATGGAAGTTTAAACTAAAACTATCGTTTAATTTGTAGGAAATATTCAAATGGCACACCTTTCGAGCAGCAAGCTTATACTTTTTGCCTTCCAAATGAGCCAAACCAGCAGCACAACGTAATTTTGCAATTGTAATGGCGTCCGAGGTGTCTTGACTTTGCTCAGCCTTGCTAACGTAGCTAGTAACATGTGTGAACTGGCCCATCTCAATGCCAACCAAAATTGCATTTAGACACATATGAATGATATGTTTGGATGTAGTGCAGTAGTCCCGTGTGCGGACATAATTTTTGAAAGCTTCACCAAGATGACCATGTGCATAAAAAAAATCTCCAAAATCATTATAACCCATTCGAATGCTCTCTTTGATCAAATTTGTCTGCAACATGAATAATAAGAGGTAAGGAAAATAATGCAAAATACAGATCAGCTATACAGAAAATAACGTAGAAAAGTTTCCAGAACACACAAAAAATAAATAAATTTGGAATAGTTGACTGAAAATCCACAATTTAAAATCAAGAAGGTATATTGATGGGTTGGGGTTAGAAATATCCACAGATTTAAATCTTGAGCCACTGTAAAGCGACAATTAGGATTCAAATAAAATGATTGAACAAATCAGCAACGGACACCCTTAAACTCTAAAAACAATTTGAAATAAAATGATGGTTTGTTATATAGTTCAATGTCCATCAAATCTTTACACCACAAAAAAAAGTCTGCTAAATTTACAAGTAACATTCAGGATAAGACAGTTCCTAAAGCCAAGGATGTTAGATGTACTTCTCAGCAGGTAAGCTATGCAATAATTTTCCAAAACTAATAAAAAGCAAGGAACAATCCAGCACCCCATACAACGAATTAACACACAAGAACTCAGTAAATCCACAGTACATGGATAATCAAAGCTAATGTGAATGATTAAGAAAATAATCCAAAATCAACACCAAGATAAAAAAAAAGAAGAAAAAAAAAGAAAAAGATAACTGTTCTTCTTACATATCTCCAATTGCATCACACAAACACAGTAGACTTGTTACAGTGAAAACCAGATAATAGTATCAGCAATCTGCGTGTATTTATACCTATCAGACTAAGATTGGGTAACTTCTTTTTCAAACTCAATGGGAAAAGCGTCAATAAAACAGCTTGAAAATCCAATATTGCTGAAACTACAGTGAACCCAAAAAAATAAAAATAAAAAACAAAGAAAGAAGCACCAAGCACTGATTTCAGTGTGTGCTCGAGTTTATTATGCGAGAGAATGGAAAATGACGGCTACCCTGTAAGCATTGAGTTCATTCTCGAGCTTCTCCTTCCGAACCTCAGCCCGTCGGTCCACCGCATCAGCCCATCCATTATCCGGTCCATAATTCGGGCCCAATCGCCCATCAATCTTCGCAACCACCTCCCTGAACAGCTGCGTGTTCTCCCCCTTCTTAATCTCATCATACGCCATTCTCAAGACCTCAAGCTGCATCGAGGCGACGCCGCTTTTCTCAGCAATAAACAGTAGCCGAGTGATCTTCGTGCGGCCGGAGTACAGCGCTGCGTAGGCCTCCACATCGAGCTGCTCGCGGCTTATGATTGGTCTGTGCCGCTGCGAATCACCGTCTAAAACGGCTCCATTTACGCAGATGTCTTCTTCTTCGATCATCGTCCCAGTAGCATCATCTTCGGCTTCCATAACAATGGGGTGAATGAGTAAACCCTAACCCAAAAAGAAACTGGAACTGGCTAGGGTTCTTTCTTCTTTTCCTCCGTGGCATCAATGTGTGCGTGCGAAAGTGAGAGGGGCATAAGTAAGTGGGCTTCGCACGTGTGAGTTGTCAACTGTGGGCTGGGCTCAGCCATCAACTTTTTGTGATCATTATAATTTATTAGATATATTTCGGGGGAAACTATCCAAAAATATATAATTTTCTCTGAAATAGAATAAGATATTAATGTAATAACTTTGGATTGAAATAAAAATGTGAATAAAATATTAGTTCATTCCATAAAAATGATTAGTATTTCTAAAAAGCAGTTGTGGTCATAGGTGGATATCGTACGGTATACCATATCGAACTACGATACCGTATACCATATCGTAAATATCGCCGACACCGAAAATTGTCGGTATACCGAAAAAATGTATCGGTATACCGAAATTTTTTTCGGTATACCGAAAACATTTTCAGTATACCGACATTTTTTCGGTATATTGAACTTAAATTTTTTTAAAAAATAATATAATAAATTAGTTTCGGTATTTCGGTATATACCGAAATACCGAAAAAAAATAATTCCGTACCGATACCGATACCGAAAATGTCGGTATATCGATTTTTTCGATAAGTACAGTATTTTTTTCGGTACGATTTTTCGGTATTTTTTCTCATCCCTAGTTGTAATAGACGAAAAACTGTTTAGACGGTTTTTTTATAGTCTAAATAATTAATTCTTATTGTTCATCTCGATATTTCTCTAATAATTTGTATATGTATCGGATTCAAAACTCAAAATTTATGACATGTTTCTTCTCTTTGTATAATACAAATTGATGGATAATATGTAAAATAAAATTTAAAAAATATTAAAAATAAAAAATATATATATCAATCTAAGCAGTCGCATAAGCTGCGATCGGGCCGCCGATTAATGTAATAACGCTCAAAGACATCGTCTTTCTAAAATCGGGTTAGTTGGTGTCCACTAATTAGGCGACGTCTTTCAGAAAAGTTATCGTAAAAAATGGTAAATTTATTAAATAAAATTATTTTTAATAAACATATAATAATAATAATAATAATAATAATAATAATAATAATAATAATAATAATAATAATAATAATAATAAATTGTATGATTCTTTTATTATTTTTACCTAATATAATAATGAATTATCGTTATTATATTAGTTCAAGTAAACTGAAAAAACTTTTGTAAAAATATAAGAATGGAAAGTGGGAATGATTGAATGAACAAGCACAAAGACTAAAACAGAAAGTCCACGGATCGTATATTATGAGACGGATCTCTTATTTGGGTCATTTATGAAAAATATTATTTGTTATGCTAAGAGTATTATTTTTTATTGTGAATACTGGTATGGTGGACCTGTCTCACACATAAATATTCTGAAGACCGTCTAACAAGAGACCTACTCATGCACAAATGTACACACTTGTGCGGTACCTCGAAGCAAAAACTTCACTAGAAAATATTGTCAATTTACACAAAATAAATACTAGTGAATAAAGAAAAACATTATCTTAACAAAGTGACTGAGCAAAGTGCATCCAAAACTCTTATCGCAAAATAATCAAATAACAATGGATGCAACTTCTATGAAATCGAAATTCTGTTTGACGAAGAACAATCTAATCAGCACTGTGATTAGGCGTTGTGGCTGCTTGTCTTTGTCTCTCCATGACAACATGACGATAAGTCTTGGCTTGAGCACTTGATTTTTTTGAAGTAAATAACCAACTCATGTGCTTACTATTGTGTGGCGTCTATATTCATCAATCAATCAATCACACCATCTATCAACTCTTATGTATAAGCCTTCTACGCCTTTGATATTCTCCCTTGTATCGATAACTACAAAATATGAAAACAATAGTTTCATTAGAATCGAATTCATTTAGACAAGAATATCATATCTAGACTTAAATATAGATCTTATTATAAATATCAGTAGTCTAGAAAGATAATAATTTATATTTTAATGCACATTATTTAGCAAAAAGAATTCAAAATCTTTCCTACCAATACACTAGAACTTCATTTCTGTGTTTGCTAGATTGAGAAGAAAAGCTCCTTTTTGAGTTGGCAAGTAATATGTCATATGAAAAAAGATTTGCTTAGGTTCAGTGTAGTTTCTTTACTTGGTGTTATACAGTGGTTTTGCAAGAATCTATCATGAAGGATTCCAAGAGAGTGGATAGTTTTCTGTTTATGTTGTCCATTTCTCTTTCCACGCTTTCTTTCTGCATAGCACAAAGCGACGTCATCAAACCAGTTAAGATTCAAGTTGGTGTCATTCTTGATACAAATTCGACAGATTCTCTCGTGGGTTGCATGGGAATGAGTTGTTTGTCACAGGCATTTCATGATTTTTATTCAAAGCACGGAGACTAAAAAACTAAGCTGGTTCTAAATGGTCAAGATTTGAACGATGGTGTCATTGATGCTACTGCTGCAGGTATGCTTCTACTTCTTCTGTTATTTCTTGGCAATTTACAACTTCGGATCGCAGTCAACTTAAGTATTGTTTCTACGATGTTCACACATACGTTTTCCTGATCCTATTAGTGTTGGCTTGCTGCAAAATGTTGAAGTGGATGCTATCCTAGGTCCTTAGAAATCAGCACATGCCAACTTTGAGATGTATCTTGGGGATAGGGCTCATGTTTCAATTATTTCATTCTCAGCCACAAGTCCCTCTCTCATTCGTCGGACGTCTTACTTTATTTGGACAGCACAAAGTGATGCCAATCAGGTCGAGGTCATAGCTTCCATATGTAGAGCCTTTCAGTTTAGCCAAGCCGTTGTTAGTTATGAAGACACGGAGTTTGGTAATTGAATCTTGCCATTTTTGGATAACGCATTGCAAGATGTCAATGTTCGTATATCGTACAGAAGCGTGATGCCTAGAACAGCTAGCCGCAGACTATAGTGTTTGTGGTGCACACGTCCCAGTCACTTGGTGGCAGGATCTTCTTGAAGACCAAAGAACTGGGAATGATGACTAGAGGATATGCCTGGATTGTCACAATTGAAGTAACTGATCCACTCGATATTATGGATTTGGATGTTATCGAAGCAATTCAAGGTGTTTTAGAGGTGAAGCCTCTACTCCCCAAATCCCGAGAACTAAAATATTGTGCTTTGACACTGGTTGTTAAGATTGGAACTTGGACCTAACTCAACCCAAAAAGCTAGCTCTAGGAGGGAGGATTGCCCAAGACCATATATACAACTCTCAGGAATGTCAACCTACCGATGTGGGACAACTAACACACCCTCCTCACGCCCAGGAATGAACATCTGGAGCGTCAAGTTAACAAATGACCCAATTATGGGCAGAACGGGTGGTCCAACACATAACGGTGGAACCTGAGCTCTGATACCATGTTAAGATTGGAACTTGGACCTAACTCAACCCCAAAAGCTAGCTCAAGGGGGGAGGATTGTCCAATCCCATATATACCACTCAAAGGTTATTTATCCAACCGATGTGGGACAATTAACACACCCCTCTCACGCCCAGGAATGAACATCTGGAGCGTGGAGTTTACAAATGACTCAATTATGGACAGAACGGGTGGCCTAATTGTAGGCAGTCCTCTCACGCCCAGGAATGAACATCCGGAGCGTGAAGTTTACAAATGACCCAATTATGGGCAGAACGGGTGGCCTAATTGTAGGCAGTCCAACACATAACGGTGAAACCCGGGATCTGATACTGATGCAGCTAAAATAAATGAGTCGCGTAGACTGCACAAGCGAGATCTGACTAGTTAGTAAACTTGTCCACTTGGCCCGTAAAAGAGCTCGCCTGGCTGGTAAACGGATCCACGTAGACAATACACGATTAATTGCTGGGTGTCACCTGCGTCACGAACACTCGTCAGGAAGCGCCGGGAGGATTCCCGGCGTAGGCACTCCGACGCTCAAGTCAGTAAACAATTCAGAGAAAACTCAGAGAACTCAAGAGCTTCAGAGGAAAAATAAGAGCATACCTTGAATAACGAGAGACATCCTCTATTTATAGGAATTTCGAGAGTCCCTAGTGGGCTTGGGCCTTAACAAGCAATTTGGGCTCTAACATTGAATAATTGGACTATCACCAAAAATTAAATAGGATATTACCCATCATAAGCCCCTTACTCTCGGACACTTTTAACTAGTTGAAGTGATCGAGAGTAATTTGTGTGCACGAAAATTGGTTTCGAATTTTGCTCTTCGATTTGTTTTTTTTTTTTTTTTATTTCAATAGCATTTTAATTCCCTTGTATAATTTTTACTAGCGTTATTCGCAAGAAATACGCATGCTTAACTTCTTCTGTCATCGCAGAAATCTCCTTACAACTAAAAATCCCTCGAAATGAGCAAATCAAGAGATTTCACGAGATCTCTTCCCCACAATCGTTATCATGTGGCTATATATACGTGTATACTGTTAGGTTACAGAAAAAAGAAAAGAAAGAGGAAAGTTGAAAAGGGTAGCAAACGTACAATTGTCTTGACATGAGTAAGCATTTGCACTGCTTTTCACTCTATCACTATTGATTTCACTAGTACTTGCTTCCTTTTTTTTGTTTTAATTATTATTGTTGTACGAGACTAATAAATGTCACTGTTCTTCATAAATGCTTATGTTTGAACATGATTTGAGTGATTATTCACACCACAATAAGGCATATGCGTTTGCGTGCTTCCCTACCAAAGAGCGTGCTGCCCACTGGAGTTCCAGGAGAAACAATGGTGTTCCGCCGTAATGCAAAACATTTCCCGTTCCAGATGTGTATACCATCAGTGACTTCCGATCGCATCCAAGCTAACAACACCGATCTAGGAACGGGAAAGGAGCGTGGAGGTGAAGAACTGTTATCCAGTGCCGAGTCGGGGGAGATCGAATATCATGCGGCGGTGGCTAAGGCGTCACAACCAGTGCCGAGCCGGGAGAGATCGAGTATCACGTTGCTGTGGCTAAGGCGGCACAACCACTACGTTAGTCTGGAGTTAATGGGAGAAGAAGATATGAACTCGATTCTGAGACGTCGTGCGATATGCTGGCGATTGTTCCGGAAAAAATCCCATGACGGTGGACAGAAGTGAGGTGCAGCAGAACCATGTTTAATGCTGGCTCTACCACACGGCCATGGAGGAGATCCAACAAAAAGAAGAAAACGTTGGTCTACCCGAGAGGCGAGCCACGAAGAACCGACCGCTTTAGGGAACCGATGGAGAAGACCCAAGACATCACCGGCGCCTCGAATATGGGGTGACAAGGGGAGCCCGAAAACCTCCACCAAAACCATGGGCGTCCACTCCAATTTTACCGGGGTGCTGAAATATCCAAGGATGAATTCCGAAACCTGATATGCTGTTGTACGACGGTTGCTGTGACGCTTGATTGATAAACAATCACACACTTGCTCTCCGCGAGAAACAAAATTCCAAAATACGAATATAAATACACATATATATATTTACAATCATATTTTGGATTTGAGTGCTTGGATGTTGTGTGTCGGAGTTTTGATAAAAAAATTTTTTTACCAAAATATTTCTGCAGGTTCTGTTCCTCGTGGAAAAGAGTACTCTCTGTTGATGGCTAACCGTAGGCGTAGCCAAATGTCCCTGAGCGGTTCTAATGAGAATGACGATTCTGACTATTGTTTTTCAGAGTCGGATACTTCCCAACCCCTCGGTGGGTCATGCGTTGGGATTAATCCTGAGACTCGATCTTTAGCCTCATGTGGACTTTCCAAAAGATATCAGCCATTAAAGAGTCCTTTATTGGAGGATGTCCCTGAACCGAGTGAACCTTTGGGTGATGAATTGGGCGATGCTCTGACTAGTCAAGATCTTGAGAGTTTGCGTGAAGTGCTTAGGATATCATCGGAGTGCGACCTTAAGGTTCTGGGGCCTAAACATAATTGTCACAACCCACCGCCGGGTTATTTCACTATTTTTCTTGAACATTTTACTAACGGTTTGGTGTTTCCTCCACAAACTCTGTTAGTGAACTTGGTCGACAGTTTCGGTATTAGCTTTAGTCAACTATCCCCGAATGCCCTTATAGTCTTTACGGCCTTTTGCCATAAGGTAAAGGAAATTCAAATGCAACCAAGTGTTGAATTGTTCCACTCACTCTTGTAGTGACCCGTTCCAGAATCACCTACTAGGCAAGAACTAAGCATGCAATTAACCTAATTAACAATAATCAGAGATAACAGCGGAAATAGTCAACAAAATAATGGTTATACAACCCAAACGAAATCGAAGTCTAGACTAACTCAAAATAAAATATCCAATACAACCATATCGAATCAAAACAGTACCGATAAACTAAACCAACCAGCTACTCAACGTCCTCCTCCTGCTCCTCCTGAGCTGTCCAACCTGAGGTCTGCCCCGTGGGAATGGGGTGTCCAAGAATAAACAAAACCGAGGACGTGAGCGATAAGAACGCCCAGTACAAAAGTATGAGTATACAGACCTATATGAAATGCACATGCTATGATATGATACCAGGGTAGTCAAGAAACAGGAATCACAAAGGATCTCAAAATGCTCAGTCTAGAGGCGCCAAGTGGATAGTGCCGCGCGGTCCAACCTCTGGGTCACTGCATCCACTACAAGACAGACGTGGACCTAAAATGTCCCGGACCACCGAAGCCCTCCCGACCCGTCGGCCACTGTGTACTCTCGGTGTCCATGCGTCCACAAGACAGGGCTGAGCGGCCCCAAGATATAGCTTATCTCGAAAGAGATACAGCTCAACAGTAAAGGCTATCTCGAAGGAGATACGGCTCAACATGATATGCAATATGCATCATAACTCGTGACATAATAGCATGCATCATATGACATATAATAATGCAGCAAATACTCATGCAACACATATATGAATGTATACTCAACCAGGATATCTCGGATAGTACTTTCGTACCTCTATCACAGCAAGCCTAGCCTTACGCAACACCGCTAATCAGGTCTAGCACAAGCCTACGCATCAAAAGCATACTCAATCAATACTACCATGCTCGACTAGCAAAACCAGTACTCCCTAGTACTACCAAAGGTTTAGGGTTTACCTTCGTCCGTCGACAGCCCTTTGATGTCGATTGCCTTGAAACTCAGGCGCCGCTACGCTACTACTCCTGGCAGCTCTTGGCTATCGCTCGACCAACAACTAACCCTAGAAACCTTCCAAATCCTCTCAACTATGAGGCAAAATCATGAATTGGCAAGTCACAAATGAGAAATCCGAGCACTATTTATAGGCCATGTTCGGATCCTCCGAACAACACTTCGGAACGTCCGAACGCTACGTGTCCATTGGCTCTTGACAGCTCATGATCGGATCCTCCGATCATACACTTCGGACCGTCCGAACATGCACGGAAAATGACGTGTCGATCAACACTTGACACCTATGATCGGATTCACCGAACTACACTTCGGATCGTCCGAACTCTTCGGTGCTTCCGAACCCTCTTCGGTCCGTCCGATCATGACTCGGTCAAAATTACACATTAAACCTTCTTAATCACCATTAATCCGTTAATTACCCAATTTGGAATTCGGGCTACTACATTCTCCCCCCCTTAAAAGATTTCGTCCTCGAAATCAGGCTTAGAGAATGAACAAAACGAAATAACAACATCATTAATACATCTCAATTGTTGTTGAATACAACTGATACTATGATTACAACTGAAAACACAAACTTATACAAAGCACAACTCAAAAGAGCTCTGGATGCTCCGAACGCATACGACTCTCTAACTCCCAAGTGGCTTCTTCAGTGCCTCGACGCTGCCACTGCACTAAGACAAGAGGAATGATCTTATTCCGCAACACCTTATCTTTGCGATCTAGAATCTGAACTGGTCGCTCCACGTAAGACAAATCCGTATCAAGTTGAACTTCAGATGGATGTAAGATGTGCGACTCATCTGCTACATAACGTCTCAACAAGGATACGTGGAACACATCATGAATACTTGATAGGTACGGCGGCAACGCAAGTCTGTAAGCTAAATCTCCCACACATTCCAGTATCTCGAATGGACCAATAAATCTCGGAGACAGCTTACCCTTGAGACCAAATCTCAAAATCCTGCGAAAAGGCGAAACTCGGAGAAACACCTTCTCACCTGGCTGAAAATGAAGAGGTCGACGCTTTGTGTTCGCATAACTAGCCTGTCGATCCTGAGCAGTCTTAATCCGCTTCTTGATTACTGCAACCTTATCTATAGCCTGCTGGACTAACTCCGGTCCCTCTACCTGTCGTTCCCCGACTTCATCCCAGAATAATGGAGTACGACAACGTCGCCCGTACAACGCCTCAAATGGTGCCATACCAATACTACGATGATAGCTGTTGTTGTACGCGAACTCAATCAAAGGCAAATGATCCTGCCAAGCGGGTCCGAAATCCATAACACAGGCTCGCAACATATCCTCAAGCGTACGGATAGTCCTCTCTGATTGACCGTCAGTCTCCGGATGATAAGCAGTACTCAGACTCAGTGTAGTACCCAAAGCTGACTGGAAACTACCCCAAAACCGTGAGGTAAAACGAGGATCTCTGTCACTAACAATACTGACAGGCACTCCATGCAAACGTACAATCTCCTGAATGTACAATCGAGCCATACGATCGAAAGTGAAATCACGATTATACGGCAGAAAATGAGCAGACTTGGTGAGTCGATCCACCACTACCCAGATAGCATCGCTGTTCCTCGACGATAATGGCAAGTGAGTAATGAAATCCATCGCGATATGCTCCCACTTCCATTCAGGAATAGGTAGATTCAACAATAATCCTCCAGGTCGACGGTGCTCTGCCTTAACCTGTTGACAAACAAGACACTTGGAAACAAACTGATAAACACTGCGCTTCATCCCTTTCCACCAAAATCGTGTCCTCAAGTCTTTATACATCTTGTTGCTTCCTGGATGAACAATTAACTTGCTTCGATGCGCCTGAGACAATATCTCGTCCCTCAAAGTGTCATCCTCTGGTACTACAACCCGATTAGATAAGCACAGAAGACCATTGGACTGGTAATGGAAATTGCTATCACCACCAACTAACCGAGCTAATCTCTGAGTCTTGAGATCAGACATCTGAGCTTCTCGAATCCGAGTGAACAAATTGGGCTCAGATAAAATGGTAGCAACACGAATGCTCTCCATACCTTTCCGATGCTTGAAGTTAAACCCCAACGAGCAACTATCCTGGATGGCACTAGTCATAGCACAAGTCTGAAGTGCAGAGGCTCTCACCTTGCGACTAAGCGCATCAGCTGTGAGATTCGCAGAACCTGGATGGTACTTGATCTCGCAATCATAATCCTTCAGCAAATCCATCCAACGACGTTGCCTCATGTTCAACTCAGCCTGAGTGAACAGATATTTCAGACTCTTATGATCAGTAAAGATTTCAAACTGAACACCGTACAAATAATGACGCCAAATCTTCAGCGCAAACACAATAGCTGCCAATTCCAGATCATGAGTGGGATACTTCTCCTCGTGAGATTTCAGCTGTCTGGAAGCATAAGCAATCACATGACCGTTTTGCGTCAACACACACCCTAAGCCTTGAGTGGAGGCATCGGTGTAAACACTGAAACCATCAGATCCTGACGGTAACGCCAAAACAGGTGCGGAAGTCAGAAGTCGACGAAGCTCTCTGAAACTATCTTCGCACTCGGATGACCACTCAAATGGAACATCCCTCCGAGTAAGTTGCGTCAATGGTCTGGCTATCTGAGAGAAATTCACGATGAAGCGACGATAATACCCTGCCAGACCTAGAAAACTACGGATCTCAGCCACCGTCGTCGGACGTGACCAATTCAGCACTGCTTCAATCTTGCTGGGATCCACAGCAACTCCTTCCTTGGAAATCACATGACCAAGGAATACCACACGATCAATCCAGAACTCGCACTTACTCAGCTTAGCATACAATTGCTTCTCGCGAAGAATCTGCAACACAATCCTCAAGTGTTGGGCATGCTCTTCCACACTGTGGGAATAGATCAAGATATCGTCAATGAAAATCACCACAAACTGATCCAGAAAATCTCGGAAGACTCGGTTCATCAGATCCATGAACACCGCTGGCGCATTCGTCAATCCGAATGGCATAACTAGAAACTCGTAATGCCCATAACGAGTACGAAATGCAGTCTTGGAAATATCATCATCTCTGACTCTCATCTGATGATAACCCGATCGCAAGTCGATCTTGGAGTAAACAGAAGTACCCTGAAGCTGATCGAACAAGTCATCAATACGGGGTAAAGGGTACTTGTTTTTGATCGTCACCCGATTCAGCTGGCGATAATCAATGCACAACCGCATCGATCCATCCTTCTTCTTGACAAACAAGACTGGAGCTCCCCAAGGCGAAACACTCGGGCGAATATAACCCTTATCAAGAAGATCCTGCAATTGCTGCTTCAGCTCTCTCATCTCTGACGGAGCAAGACGATAGGGGGCACGAGAAATCGGTGCAGTCCCTGGCATTAAATCTATGCCAAATTCCACCTCTCTAACCGGAGGAAAACCAGGAATCTCATCTGGGAAAACATCAGGAAATTCACAAACCACTGGAATATCCTCTAGACCAACACTACCTGTGGATGAATCAATCGCATAGATGAGGTAGCCTTCCCCGCCCGACTCTAAAGCACGACAGGCTTTCAGAGCAGATACAACTGGCATCGGAGGTCGCGCTCCCTCACCATAGAAAAACCAACTAGAGCTTTCAGTCGTACGAAACTGAACAAGCTTCTGGTAACAATCCACAGTAGCTCGGTAGGTAGTCAATAAGTCTATACCCAAGATACAATCAAAATCTTCCATCTCTAGGATCATAAGATTCGCAGTCAACTCGTTACCCTCAAAATCTAAGGGACAACCCATCACTAGACGCTTCGCTAACACCGAATGACCCATCGGAGTAGAAACAGAAAGAATGACGTCTAGAGAAACATAGGGTAACCTATGACGCTTAACAAATCGTGCAGAAATGAAGGAATGAGAGGCTCCTGTATCAATAAGAACAAAAGCAGGAATACCGCATAAATGAAAAGTACCTGCTATGACTCTCTCCGTCTCATCTGCAGCCTGATCCTGGTTCAGCGCAAAAACCTGACCTTGGGCACGAGGTCGAAGATTCGAACTACCCACTGCCTGACCCTGCCTCCTCTGCTGAACAGTCGTCTGAGATCCAGAACCGGATCCTGCTCCACCTCGCAACTGAGGACAATTCTTCTTAATATGCCCCATCTCTCCGCACTGATAACAAGCTCCTGCGGCTACTCGACATTGCTCCGATGGATGGTTCTTCCCACAATGCGCACAAGACTCCTTCTTCTTACCAAAGCGGAAAACACCACTAGATCGAGATCCAGATCCAGAAGAAGATGAACCAGATTTCTTGAATGACTGAGATCGAGGCCTCAAAGTACTCGGAGGTCTAGAAGAAGAAAGAATAGTCCTACCACGCTGGAGACTGATCTCTGCCTGGCGACACCGGTTCACTAACCCATCATAAGAAGTAGGATTATCACAGACAGTGACTCGATCAAAGATCTCCTGATTAAGGCCCTGGAGGAAATGATCATACTTGGCCTCAGAACTGCCACTGATATGAGGAGCGAAGGGTAACAACTCAAAGAATTTCTGCTGATACTCATCAACAGACATACTCCCCTGCTTAAGGTTCAGGAGCTCAATCGTCTTGGCCTGGCGAAGGGCTGGAGGAAAGTACAGCTGCATGAACGCTGTACGGAAATCGACCCAAGTCGCTCTACCCTGCGACTGAACTATCGGCGCAGAAGTCGATCGCCACCACCTGCGAGCACGGCCCTCGAGAAGAAAACTAAGGGTCTCCATCTTCTGCTCATCGGTGCACTGGAATGCGCGGAAACAACTCTCCATGCGCTCTAACCAATCCTCCGCATCATCGGGAGTCTCACCGCCAACTAAAGGCTTAGGCCCCATCTGCATGAAACGATGCATATCGAAACGCCTAGGACCATCCCGACGATGACGATGCTCACGATGACGTCTATGATCGTCCTGGTCACCCCATCGACCTACACTCCCCTGACTACTCCCGTCATCAAAATGGTCAGCCATCGCTACAAGATAGAATAGGGAAAATGGTAAAATGGTCAACGGAAATCCCAAAACAGAATCTATATCCCAAAATCATACGCATGCTCTGATACCATAAATGTAGTGACCCGTTCCAGAATCACCTACTAGGCAAGAACTAAGCATGCAATTAACCTAATTAACAATAATCAGAGATAACAGCGGAAATAGTCAACAAAATAATGGTTATACAACCCAAACGAAATCGAAGTCTAGACTAACTCAAAATAAAATATCCAATACAACCATATCGAATCAAAACAGTACCGATAAACTAAACCAACCAGCTACTCAACGTCCTCCTCCTGCTCCTCCTGAGCTGTCCAACCTGAGGTCTGCCCCGTGGGAATGGGGTGTCCAAGAATAAACAAAACCGAGGACGTGAGCGATAAGAACGCCCAGTACAAAAGTATGAGTATACAGACCTATATGAAATGCACATGCTATGATATGATACCAGGGTAGTCAAGAAACAGGAATCACAAAGGATCTCAAAATGCTCAGTCTAGAGGCGCCAAGTGGATAGTGCCGCGCGGTCCAACCTCTGGGTCACTGCATCCACTACAAGACAGACGTGGACCTAAAATGTCCCGGACCACCGAAGCCCTCCCGACCCGTCGGCCACTGTGTACTCTCGGTGTCCATGCGTCCACAAGACAGGGCTGAGCGGCCCCAAGATATAGCTTATCTCGAAAGAGATACAGCTCAACAGTAAAGGCTATCTCGAAGGAGATACGGCTCAACATGATATGCAATATGCATCATAACTCGTGACATAATAGCATGCATCATATGACATATAATAATGCAGCAAATACTCATGCAACACATATATGAATGTATACTCAACCAGGATATCTCGGATAGTACTTTCGTACCTCTATCACAGCAAGCCTAGCCTTACGCAACACCGCTAATCAGGTCTAGCACAAGCCTACGCATCAAAAGCATACTCAATCAATACTACCATGCTCGACTAGCAAAACCAGTACTCCCTAGTACTACCAAAGGTTTAGGGTTTACCTTCGTCCGTCGACAGCCCTTTGATGTCGATTGCCTTGAAACTCAGGCGCCGCTACGCTACTACTCCTGGCAGCTCTTGGCTATCGCTCGACCAACAACTAACCCTAGAAACCTTCCAAATCCTCTCAACTATGAGGCAAAATCATGAATTGGCAAGTCACAAATGAGAAATCCGAGCACTATTTATAGGCCATGTTCGGATCCTCCGAACAACACTTCGGAACGTCCGAACGCTACGTGTCCATTGGCTCTTGACAGCTCATGATCGGATCCTCCGATCATACACTTCGGACCGTCCGAACATGCACGGAAAATGACGTGTCGATCAACACTTGACACCTATGATCGGATTCACCGAACTACACTTCGGATCGTCCGAACTCTTCGGTGCTTCCGAACCCTCTTCGGTCCGTCCGATCATGACTCGGTCAAAATTACACATTAAACCTTCTTAATCACCATTAATCCGTTAATTACCCAATTTGGAATTCGGGCTACTACACTCTTCTCGGGACGCAGGAGTAAACCAGAATCATTTGTTTACTTTCAACCTCGACCTAATGTAAATTTCTGTCTCGAATACCTTCTCCAAGGAATTTTTGGAAATCCCAATTCTTTTATGCTAAGGACTGCGGGTGGGGAACACCTGCGGTTTGGAGCTCGGGACTTTGGAAGGTTGCAATGACAGAAACTCACCATGCGCTGCAACTTCAATGCCGAGACTTAGGTCTCTTTGAAGAGTTTTTTAATATTGGGAGTTTTAATATCGCTGGTATATATATATGTGTATATATGTTCGACTTGGCAGCGATCCGGGCTCGCAAGGCCGTTGTAGGGAGGCGTTCCCCGATTGCGGGGAATAGCCGAGCACCTACAAGTCGCGCGGCTCTAGAATCTCGTGAGATCATCCGAAGAGGGTTCCCTCGAAACCGCTCCGAGCATTTTCGCGGGCCTGAGTCTAATGCGCCAAAGAAAAATAACTTTTCGCCGTCAAACAGAGTTGTGGAGGCTCAACCTTCGAATGGAGGAAAAGAGGATAAAAAACGAGGTCACGAGGTGGCGCAAAAGAAGGATGCTGAAGAGATATAAAAAATGTCAAGAGGGTCCGTGCGGATGATCAAGGGACGTCTTCCAAGATTCCGCGTGCCAAGCATATCTTCGTAGATGGGGTCAATCATAAGGAGAAGGCTGACTCTTTTTGGGACTTAGAAGACCCAGAGATTGGGTGGAAGAAGGGACGGAGCATTGTGGGGGACCATGACATGGTCCATTTGGTGTCGTTGCCTACAGATTCATTTGCGCACTCTCTTGCGTGGAACTCGTGTCAGGTAGTGTGTTGATTATGTTAGCATCTTGTTGATTTTGTCGGCGTGCTAATTGTTTATTCTACTTGTTGCAGGGTTTGTCATTAGCATGTGCTGTGCGAGTTCGGGAGGAAAAATTGCGGAACGATCAAGAGAAGTGGCGAGAAGAGGTTTCTCGGGTGAAGGAGGAGAATTGACGTCTTGTCGAGGAGAAGAATAAAATCAGTGCGGAACTTCTTCAAGTGCAGAGAAAACTTGCTGACAAAGGAAAAGATCTTGCAATCCTTGAAGAGAAACATTCTGCAGAGTTGAAGACCGGTGGCCAGTTTCTTGAGTCTGAGGCAGGCAAGACTTTTCTGAAAAATGTTGAGGAAAAAAGTGTTCGAACGTTCAAAGCGTCTGATGCCTTTCGCGATGACGTTCTTGATCAGGCCATGACGATTCATGATGATGTGGTGTTGGATTGCCGGGATCAGTTGAGGAAGACTGGACGTGTGCCAGAAGAGGTAGTGATGATGATTGAGCCTAGCGTCTTGGAAATAGGTAGAATCTCCATTGACGATATCCCGTTGGGCAATGCCGAGATGATCGAGGCATTGGATCTTCAGGCTGCTGAAGAAGAAACATAGTATTACGCCGCACTTATCATCATTCTTTATATTTGATTTTCATTCGTTATTATTGTAGTTACTCTATTTGCTTTTATTTTTGGTATTTCCATATGTACTGGATAGTTGTTTGGGAATTAACGCTCTTCATTCTATATATCTGCTGGATTTGTTTACGCGGGAACTTCGCATGTTATGTTAACGCAATGCTTATTTTATACTTGGGAGGGGATCAATCTCCCAATATGTTGTCTCAAGGGGAAGTCCTAAACCCCCATTAAGGGTGGTGAGGTATCCCGGGACTTATGTCGTCGTTGACCTCTTATAGTGTCTGTCATGCCGGCTACCCCGCGAGGTTGGCTCGACCCCTTTTTTTTTTTTCTTTCGGGAAACCTTTGACGACTACATGGGTATATATGCGACGATCTAAGCATTAGCGCTTGGAGCATTACAAACAACTAGTAATTGCTACTAAAGGAGAGAAAATTGACAGCTTTATTGAAACTCGCAATGGTGGAATTATATGGAGAAAAATGCAAAAACTTAAACAACAAGATTTAAACTTTTATGCTTTTATTCAGCTGCGTCCCTCTACGGGTAAAACTTCCTCAAATTTGCTACATTCCATGGTCGAGGTAGTACTCTCCCATCTTGGTGTTGGAGGCGATAAGTTCCTATCTTGATTATCTCCACTACTTTGTAAGAGCCTTCCCATTTAGAGTCAAGTTTGCCGACGGGGTGCAAGACATCCACTTTCCTCATGACCAGATCGCCTACCTGGAAGGCTCTTGGTTTTACTCGATCATTGTAAGCTCTAGCCATGCGTGCTCTGTATCTCTCTGCTCGGACTGATGCTTCATCTCGCAGTTCATCGGTCGTATCCAAAGAGGCTCGAAGGGCCTGATCGTTCTCGAGTGGCATGTATTGTTTTACCCTTAACGAGGTCTCTCCTATCTCGGCGGGGGCTACGGCTTCGACACCGTGTACTAGATTGAAAAGAGACTCCCTTGTCGACGTGCGAGGTGTAGTTCGGTACGCCCACAAGGTGCTCGGAAATTCTTCCACCCAATTGCCTTTAGCCTTGCCGAGACGGGTCTTCAGATGCTGCAATATAGTTCGGTTAGTTACCTCTGTTTGCCCATTGGCTTGTGGATTTCCAACCGATGTAAAGAACTGCCTGATAGAGAGACCTCCACACCATTCCTTTAATTTTCCTCCAGAGAACTGAGTGCCATTATCCGAGATCAGCGCTCGGGGAATCCCGAATCTACACACTATGTTTTTCCACAAGAAGCTTATCACTTCTTTCTCCGAAATTTTCGCCAACGCCTCTGCTTCAACCCACTTTGTGAAGTAATCTACGGCAACTATGAGAAATTTTCTCTGTCCCGTAGCTGGGGGAAAAGGTCCTACCAAGTCCATTCCCCACTGGGCAAAAGGCAGGGGACTTTCCAGTGGTTGCAGCAATGTCGCGGGTTGATGGTAGAGATTGGCATGCTCTTGGCAAGCTCGACAGTGCTTCACCAATTCTAATGCGTCTTTCTTCATGGTCGGCCAAAAGTAACCTTGTCGTAAGGTTTTCCCGGCCAATGCTTTCCCTCCTAAGTGGTTTCCACAAATCCCTTCGTGGATCTCGCGGAGAACGTAATCAGCCTTGCTCGGAGTTAGGCACTTCAGAAATGGTTGACTATAGCCTCGTTTGTAGAGCTCTCCATCTATGATTGTGAATCGCGCAGCTCTTACCCTTAGCTTGTGTGCGACGGCAGGATCTTGGGGAAGATCGTTGTGCTTCAGGTAGGTAAGAATTTCGTCTTTCCAACTTGGTTCTTGTCCTTCTAAGCACAATATATTGCATGTGGTCTCTTCTGCTTCCTCCTTACTGATTGTCAAGAAGGTGATCTTCCTACTGTCGATGTTTGTCCAAGAACTAGCTAATTTAGCTAGACGGTCTGCCACTTCATTTTTTGCCCTAGGCACTTGTTTTATGTCATAACTCTCTACAAGAGCGAGTAACTCATTGACCCGAGTCACGTACTCGGTCATCTTTTCCTCTTTGGCTTCATAAGTTCCCTTGACCTGGTTAACGACCAACTGGGAATCACTATGCACCACTAAACTTCTCGCTCCAGCCGATAGGGCCAACTTAATTCCTGCTATGAGCGCTTCGTACTCGGCCTCATTGTTTGATGCAGAAAACAGCAATTTGATAGAATACTGAAATATATCACCTTGAGGACTCTCTAGCACCACCCCGGCTCCATTCCCATGCACGGTGGAGGATCCGTCAACATAGACCACCCAAGTTGGGATGGAGCACTCTGCTTCATTAGTCGTCATTTCAACGAGAAAATCTGCGAGGACCTGTGCTTTAATAGCTGGGCGAGGTTGAAATTCAATTCCAAATTCGCTCAGCTCAACAGCCCACTTAACCATTCGTCCAGATGCCTCTAGACCAGATAGCACTTGCTTGAGAGGGTGATTGGTAAGCACGACCACTTGGTGACATAGTAAGTATGGGCGTAATTTCCTCGTTGCAGTTACTAAGGCTAGCGCTAATTTCTCAATGTTGGTATATCGGAGCTCTGCCCCTTGCAACGTCCGACTGACGTAATATACAGGTCTATGCTCTCTTCCCACATTCACCACGAGCACAGCACTGATCGCGTCGGACGAGGTTGCCAGATAGAGCAACAACGTGTCCCATGATTGGGGCTTTGTTAGAAGTGGTGGTGTAGTCAAATACTTCTTCAGCTCTTCGAATGCCTGCTGACATTCCTCCGACCACTTGAACCCCTTTCCCTGTCTTAGAATTCTGAAAAAGGACAGACCTTTGTCTGCAGCTCTAGAAATGAAACGATTCAACGCAGTCATTCTCCCCATTAATTCTTGTACCCCTTTCACACTTCGTGGCGGACTCATGCTTAAGATCGCATCTATCTTCTCGGGGTTTGCTTCTATTCCTCTTTGTGAGACCATGAATCCAAGGAACTTGCCACCCCGCACACCGAAAGAACATTTTTCCGGATTCAGCTTCATTTGATACTTTCGTAACACTCCAAAACATTCTTCGAGGTCATCCACATGCTTGACTGCCTGAACACTTTTCACAAGCATGTCGTCTATATATACTTCCATGTTCCTCCCAATCATGTTTGCAAACATCTTGTTCACCAATCGCTGATATGTTGCTCCAGCGTTATTAAGTCCAAAGGGCATCACCTCATAGCAATACATCCCTCGATCGGTGATGAAACTTGCTTTTTCTTGATCCTCGGGTGCCAATCTTATCTGATTGTACCCTTGGTGGGCATCGAGAAAACTGAGCAGTTCGCATCCTGCAGTCGAGTCAACCAATAAATCGATTCGAGGTAATGGGAAAAGATCTTTGGGGCATGCCTTGTTTAAATCAGTGAAATCTATGCAAAGACGCCATTTTCTTTTTGGGACCAGAACAACATTTGCCAACCACTCCGGGTATGACACAGGTCTGATGTAGTTGGCTTTTATGAGTTTTTCAACTTCTTTGGCTATACGTTTGTTTTTCTCCGGGCCAAAAGACCTCTTTTTTTGCTAAATTGGCTTCATCTGTGGATTCACATTAAGGTGATGGAGCGCGTACTTAGGGGGTATCCCAGGTAATGGCCCGTCACCCCAGGCGAATGCATCGGCGTTGCGTTGCAAGAAAGCTACTAAAGTGCTCTCTACCCCTTCTGACAGATCGGATCCGATCTTGAGGGTTCTTTCCGGGTCACCTGGTACTATTTCAATGCGTTTGAGAGCCTCCGCTGCAGTCATTCTTTCTCTATCCTCTGACTCTCCCTCTACGAGGTGTACTCCATTGTCGCTTGAATCTTGCTCAAGCTTTTGCTTCTTCCCTTGTATGGAATCTATCCCCGGGCCTTGCCTCCTCCGAGTTTCCACCGCGTCTTGCAAAATAGAAGCATGACATTCTCTAGCAAGCCTGCTATCTCCAACTGCTTCTCCTGCTCCGTCAGAAGTCGGGAACTTCAATTTCATGTGATAAGTGGATGCGATGGCGCGAAACAAGTTTAGGCTTGGACGGCCTAGTATTACGTTGTAGGCCGAGGGAGCTTTCACCACTAGAAACTTTACCATTTTCGTGCTCCGCCTTGGATAAGATCCCAATGAAATGGGTAAAATAACCTCTCCCATGGCTTCAACCACCTCTCCTGCAAAACCGACGAGAGGTGTTTTCACTTGCGCTAGCTGGACATTGCTTAGACCCAGCTTCTGGAATGCCTCATGAAAAATGATGTCTGCCGAGCTTCCTGAGTCTACCAATATTTTTTTCACCCAAAAATTAGAAATCGTAGCAGAAATTATTAAGGCATCGTTGTGTTCTCCCCGAGGGGATTCCAAATCCTCACCCCCAAAAGTCATGTCAACATCTGTCATCGATACCTCGTTTATCGGCTGAATCGCGGCTAAGTGCGAGGAAGTGTGATCTGTTCTGGCGGCGCGCGCGAGATTTTTTCTTGCACGGTTTGAATCCCCGCAAGCGGGCCCTCCAGTTATGACAGATATGATGCCCCCAGTGGGCAGGTTCTCATCTCTATGCTTGGCCTTCTCGCTCATCTCACCTTGTTCCTGTCTCTGCCCACGTGGACAATCGTCGTCACGGCGCCTATTGTCTCGCTGCTGACCGCGACGCCTATCCACGTAGTCGTTTAAATATCCTCGCTTGATCAACTTTTCTATCTCAGCTCGAAGGCTGAAACAATCTTCGGTGGAATGACCTTTATCTTTGTGGAAACGACAATACTTGTCAGATCTCTGACGCTTAGGATTTTCCTTCATTGGACGAGGGGGTTGTAACAAACCCTGTTGCTCTGCCACTACCAGTATCTCTGACAAGCGTGCCTTCAAAGGAGTATACTGGAGCCGTGGGCTTTGAGCTATTCGCTTCTCCTCTCTTCTTACCGGCCTCTCTTCTTCCCTTCTTCTTTTCCCCAAGTACCGCGGCTCGATAGCCTCCTCTATTCGTATATATTTCTCAGCTCTTTCCAACAATTCCTCCAATGAATTAGGGGGTTTTCCAGCTATCGATTCCTTGAATTTCCTGTGACGGAGGTTCTGCTGTACTATTCCGGCTAACAGGTCATGGTTAACATGGGGAACTTCATGCACAGCCTGCGTAAATCGCTGTACATACTCTCTCAGGCCCTCACCGTCTTTCTGAATTACAGTAAACAAGTAAGCTGCAGTTTTTGGGTACTTCTTATTGATAGAGAATTGGTGGAGGAAACGCTGAGTCAGGTTCTCCAAACTATCTATGGTCCCTGAGGGGAGCTTGTTGAACCAAGCAAGCGCTCGGCCAGCTAGCGTAGTTCGGAAGATCTTGCAGTAAGCGGCATCGCTGATATCGTACAAGTCAGCTTTCGCATAAAATTTGTCGAGATGCTCTTGCGGGTCACCTGTTCCATCATACTCTGGCAAGTTGGGGATTTTCATTCCTGCTGGCAATGACTCAGCCAATATGGCTGTGGCAAAAAGGCTCCGCCGAGCAGGTAGGACGGCTACGTGGCTATCTTGTCCACTCAAAGTGCGCGATCCATGTGCGTAAGTAGGGAGCGTGACTCTTTCTCTATGTTTATGGGGTCGATGTGTTCGACCATCGGATTCAGCTTCTTTGTGTGCCCCATCCTTGTTCCCTAACGTATTGTCAGGGTCATGAGAAGATGAATTGTCTCCAGGAGTTGTCTCACCGGTATCAGTATGTTGGCGGTGCGCTAGCGCCTGGGCCACTGCTTCGGCCGCGGCGCGAGTGGCTGTCTCTTTCACCAAGGCCTCCAACGCTTCGCGGTGATGAGCGTCTCTTGTTGCGGAGGAGGCTGAGGCAGGCGTCCCTCCCTAGTAGCATCACGAGAAGAGTGCGAACGAGTGTGCATCCTCGAGTGACGAAGTAACTTTCCCACAGACGGCGCCAAGCTGATGCAGCTAAATAAATGAGTCGCGTAGACTGCACAAGCGAGATCTGACTGGTTAGTAAACTTGTCCACTTGGCCCGTAAAAGAGCTCGACTGGCTGGTAAACGGATCCACGTAGACAATACACGATTAATTGCTGGGTGTCACCAGCGTCACGAACACTCGTCAGGAAGCGCCGGGAGGATTCCCGGCGTAGGCACTCCGACGCTCAAGTCAGTAAACAATTCAGAGAAAACTCAGAGAACTCAAGAGCTTCAGAGGAAAAATAAGAGCATACCTTGAATAACGAGAGACATCCTCTATTTATAGGAATTTCGAGAGTCCCTAGTGGGCTTGGGCCTTAACAAGCAATTTGGGCTCTAACATTGAATAATTGGACTATCACCAAAAATTAAATAGGATATTACCCATCAGATACCATGTTAAGATTGGAACTTGGACCTAACTCAACCCCAAAAGCTAGCTCTAGGGGGGAGGATTGCCCAAGACCATATATACAACTCTCAGGAATGTCAACCTACCGATGTGGGACAACTAACACTGGTCATCTGCTTCTTGAAGCAATATTAAATACAAAATTTACTGGACTTGCTGGAGAGTTTCATCTTGTCAATGGAAATTGAAACAGACACCGAATCAGATAGTCAATATCATCGGGAAAGCCTAGAAAAAGGTAGGAATTTGTAGTCACTGGTTACTACAAAGAGATTTTCGACTCCGTCATGGCAGCATTACCTTATGTTGTGCCACATGAATTTTGTTCCCTATATGTTCTTTAATCCTGATGGTTCAAGAGTTGGGAATTACAATGATCTTGTATATCAAGTTTCATTGCAGGTGAAATTTATGATAAAACATCCAGTTTTATGAATTTCACTACTTGTTCATTTTTGGTGATGATGACAGGAAAAGTGCGATGCTGCTCTTGGAGATATCACTATCACAGCAATCCGTTCGATATATGCAAACTTCACATTACCACATGCTGAAGGAGGTCTTACAAGCGTAGTTCCGAACAAGTATGAGGATGAGAATGGTATATTGACTTTTGTGCAGCCTCTAACCAAAGAAGTGTGGCTTACCACTGCTTTACCTCCATTGCTCTGGCAATATGGATACTTGCACGTGGGATAGCCGACCCCCTGGTCAAAATTAAAAAAAAAAAATTAATTTTGATTTTGAAAAAGAGAAAACTCTAAAATGGACAAAAATCCAACTAAGGGACTCAGTATGTGTTACACTTGATATGATTATAAAATAATATAAATTGATTTTCAGAGTTAAAATAAATGTAGAATGGGATTTACAATAACATAAATTGATTTTTTGTATAAAATCATATTGGATATAAATACATAAGATATAACATAGAGTTACATTCCGTTTTATTCAATAAAATTGACATTTAACTCGTTGTTTTTAAAACGGACCGCTCAACCGATTCGACCCAAAACCGACCACAAGTCTGGTTCGAATTTAGCCTAAACATCGTTTTTACTGTTAAGCCAATCAAGAACCGATCAGAACAATCAAATTAGTTTAATTCTTGTTTTTACATTTTTTAAATTTTTTAGAATTTGAATATTTTTTATATTTTTTTAGTATGATAATTTGGATTTTAAAATTGGTTTAAAATATTATTTTAATAATATCAGAACTTATTTTGATTTATTTTTTTAAATATAATATAATTATATTTAATCACATATATTTTGTTTAGATTTTAAACTTGACAAATATTTTTTTTGTTATTTATACACGTATTTAAGATTTTAAAATTTATTTTTTATCATATCATATCATAGAGTCGGTCTCACGTGAGACCGTCTCACGGATCCTAATCTGTGAGACGGGTTAACCCTACTCATATTCACAATAAAAAGTAAGAAGCTAATTGAGAACTAAAAGAAAATGAGTGGGTATTATATGAAACCGTCACACGGATCTTAATCTGTGAGACGGGTTAACCCTACTCATATTCACAATAAAAAGTAATACTCTTAACATAAAAAATAATACTTTTTCATAGATGACCCAAATAAGAGATTTGTCTCATAAATACGACCGTGAGACCATCTCACACAAGTTTTTGCCAAAGAAAATATACACAAATAATATCCTCTATCTTTTTTAAGATTGAACCAACTCAAGTTTTGATAAACTTTCCATAAATTTGAAGGAATACCAAAATCCTGAAAATCCACTTAATTAGAGTCATAAAAATGCCTCAGTAGCTGATTAAGCATGACTTTATGGCCAAAAAAATCTGGATTTTTATGGCAATTAGTGGCGTGTCTGACCTGCCATTGTGGTGTCAATTGTGGCTTATAATTTTTCAGTGATAATCTCAAATACAGTGAATACCTAAAAAAATATATGCAACGGAACTAACTCCAAGAATCCCTGTCAAGAATCAGCCTTTCTTTTCAACCTCCCACAGAATCAACTTTATTTTTCCAGTTGGAACTTTCTTATTTCTCCTCTTTAGCCGCCAAATCCCGAGGACCCCTCTCCTCAACCGTCGATTTATATATATCCATAAGACCATAACAAGTTGGATCCTTTGCTAAGGTGGACCCAATTGAAAATGCAAGTTCGCAGAGCCAAGAGAAATATGGTAAGACTCTTCTTACTTTATACTCTCATCCATTATGTGTGACGGGTCTCTGCTTGATCCATTTTCAGTCCACTCCAAGGGCTTTGGGATCCATTTAGAGGAACCAATCTTGTTTCTTGTTTGCCCCTTTTGCAATACTGGTTTGCCAGTGGTCAAATCTCCCCGTTTTTTGATGAATCTCGATCTTTCCCTTTTGAAGATTGTGTCTTTTTTATTGGCGTAACATTGTTTTTGTTGTCGAATCTTGATTTTGATGAGTATTGCGGTTGTTTTGATGTGTTCTTGATGTGGGATTCACTAATGGTTGACTTTAAGTGTAGTATTTCAGTTCTCATAACCTCGTTGTTTTATGAATCTTGATTTGGGAATTTGTTAGTGTGTCGTTTGGCATTTATTTTCTATGGAATTATTTTGCTAGTTTATCCTCTGGATTGTAGAAATAGGAACACAGATATGTTAGGCTCAGGGACGAATCTGATTACCACGATTGTTGGCTTTAGTATGAGTGCAACTTTCATTATTTTTGTGTGCACTAGAATGATTTGTAGGAGGCTCCGCAGGATGGAGCAGCAGCAAACGTTTGAGATCGACTCGAGAATCGATCTTGAGCTGGTATGTTTCATGCTACTTCTTTGAGGGATACTTTTACAGTAAGAATTTTCTGTCATTGGATTTGCGGACTATCATCATAATGCATCTCTGGTTTTCCTCAACTCTTACGAGAACAGCACTGATGTGTGCCGATTGGCTCGGTTTTAGGGGAGTTAATAGAGAACAAATATATTATCGAAGTTCAGCAATGTGTTCAGCAATTTGTATAACTTTATAAATGAAAGCAGCGATGATTTTGCAAGTGTTTTCGCATCTATAGTGTGCTTCATAAGTTAAGCTGCATGTCTTTGGTAAAGTCATATGATTTTAGTCTGCGACTCATCCGTGCAAAAAACAAAAATTCTTTTGATTTTCTACTTTGCAAATGCCAAATGCGGTAGTCCTTGTATTATTTTTCATTTTCTTTTTGGCAGCAAGAACATGGGGGTAACTACCATGCTCCGGTTGTAATTGATGCGATTCCGACTATGAAATTCAATCGGGAAGCATTCAGTTCAATGGAAGATGCGCAGTAAGTCTATTATGAATTTCAGATACAACGGGAAATTGTTTTCTACTCGAGAAATTCAGTATTCTTTATCCAATGCAGATGTACAATATGTTTGGCAGAATACGAAGAGAAAGAAGTGTTGAGAATTATGCCAAAGTGTGGTCACACTTTTCACCTGTCTTGCATTGATACTTGGCTCAGAAAACAGCTGACCTGTCCAATATGCCGTCTTTCGGTAGATGAATCTTCCGAAAGAAATCAGGGTCACACAAATACAATGTCTACAGCTGGATATTTTGACAGCTCCGAGATCACAGTTGAGCATTCTCAGCAGTGGCTGCTACCAGCTATTGCTCATGCAGTAGGCAACCGAAGCAACCAAAGGAATGCAGATTCTGTTTCTGTTGACATCGACTCGAGGGTCTATGGAGAAGCGACATTGAGGTCATAATATAACATTCCTGCAATTTTGATTCAATCTGATTGTTGCGTCTGAAAGTTCGCAAGAAACCTATTGGGGAAAATGATAAGCATTTGTGTACTTATCACTTGCGTTGCAAAAGCATAATTTAGACATGTTTGAATTTTTTTATGGTAAATCATGTTTCACATTTCAGAGGATTGGGCTTGTGTCCAAAAGTTCTTATTAAGATTTGGATGCACAGCAGCATCCCCTGGAGATGGAGTGTACCCAGGTGTTTATCCTCTGCAATTATTGTACCAACAATCTACTTATGGTATTTAATCTGATTCTTTATTTTGAAAAAATTGAGAAAAGATCATAGTTTGTCATTGAATGATTTCTTAAATTAAAAATGATACTGATTAGATGATTTTCGTGACATCAAAGAACAAAGAACACACACATACACACACATACGCACACAATGTTGGATGATTTTCGCGCTTAATGTGGTGATGAAGCTCCCATGTTGGTGAAAAGCTCAAGTGTTAAGGCGAGGAAACAAAATTGGGTTGAATCTGGATAACGGGTATGTGAGATTCTAACAAACTAATAATGATATATTTCATGTCTTGTCTTTGCTAAATTAGCAAAATTAATATCAAAACGTAGGAAAAATAACATTTATATGTTTGATGGATAAGTACCATCTTGTTTAAAAAATGTGTACTCAAATTCTTGCCAATCCATTCGAGGAAATGCGTTTCCTGACATATCCATCAGGACATCCTCAAATCCTTCTCGTTGGTCCTCCAAGGATGAGTTTGCACCAAATTTTCGTCTTGGTTATTTCCCTAGATGGGAAATAAATTTCTTGATCCGGATTGTCATTCCGTGACTCTCCGAAGTCAACGGGTTATGAAACAGCACCCCATTCTGCAAATTTTTTGATTGATCGAAAGACTCTGGGGAGACTGATGTTATGGCAGTCTGATCTTCAGTGCACAACACAATCGACTTCTCATAACTTGTCAACCTGTATCCCACAAACCTGAAGGTAGGTTTAGAACTCGTAGAATTGTAAGTCAGAAGAATGTTCTTCGTCTGATCACTATATTTTTATTTGAAGTCAGAAGATTCATCATGCGACATAATTACACACAGAAGGAAATGAAATCACGAAAATATATAGTGATCAGACGAAGAACATTCTTCTGAGTTAACAATTGATGAAGTTATTTTATTTGAAGTCAGAAGAATGTTCTTCGTCTGATCACTATATATTCGGAAGCTGGAACTTAGCTGAACGTTCTACACCCAGTGATCTGTTAACCGTGAAGCTCTAAAATTATTGTAATGGTTCATCTCACCAAAGGGGTATTTGTTCTGTGTGTAATTATGTCGCATGATGAATCTTCTTGTGGATTCTTTAGTATTGTTGGGCATGGATGATCTCTTCATGGTGCTCGTGCCAGGTACTGAACGAGAGTGACTTCCTGAGCTCGTTTCAGGCCATTGCGAAATTTCTGCAGAAAGATTAAATTGCTTGTTTCAATGAAGAATTCTACAGCATGTTCGCTGGAAGCAAAAGCGTGCGTAGATTTCGCATAATCGTTATTTATGATTTGTTATTGAGACTTATTGGTGCATATATTGTCATTTATTAAAAAAAATAGGAATTTAAATGCTAATGCAATCATTCAGATGAGCAATAAAATAAAGATTTCATTGTAGTAGATGATCATCTCAAAGAACCTGACGTTTTCTCTTCGAAGCCCCGGTGTCCCATAGCCTTTGCGATTCTCTTCGGAACTGCACCTGCTTCCCAAAATGTAAGAAACAAGTGTCACCAGAAACAATTGTCAAGAATTTTAGGACCAAGTTTTGATGTACAATGAAGACATAAATCTCACTTTCTTATTCTATAATATTAATGGCATCCAAGAATTTCTGATTCATCTCTTTGGTCCAAACAACTTTTTGTTTCTTTTCCATTAATAGAGATTCATCTTTGCTGCATTCACCGGATGATGATGGAGTGCTCTGTGATATTTTCTCGGACTTTCTTTGTCTAACGCAAATCGCCAGAGGTTATGAATGTCATCACTGCTTAAGTTATTCAAAATGTATGCTGAGAAGTTGCTTGGTTGGGTTGTAGGCTCCATCTTTGCCTTTTCAGGAGACATCACTGCAAATAACATGTGAATAATCGTTTAGTTGAGGTCGAGTTTTGTGCCATACCGAAGATAGACTCGCGATCAAGCAATCAAATTTTACTCAGACCAATATTTCGAGCTCAAATTTTAGACGGGCTCAGGTGAAACAAACTCGAGCTCTATTTTCTTTTTTCATTATTAAATATAGATGACAACTTTCTGTCTAAATGCCCTGTAATACCATTATTTAAAATTCAAAATCGTTATACTTCAGTATATAAAAAATTATATCTTATATTAAAATTTAATCTACGTAGACATGCAATTCGAAGGAAATGGGTGTGGGGAGTCCAAAAATTTGAAGAACAAAATGCACGCTTACATTTGACAGGAAGATGAAGCTTCTTCTTGATATGTTTCACAATCTCAATCCCATTTGGTCCTAACCTTTGAGCACTTGTCAGGACAAGTTCTATCCTCTCCTTTGTCTCCCATATGGAATTCAAAACATCTAAATCACTTCCAGTAGCCAACACTGTAACACAACAAAGAAATACAACTAAAACACAATTTTAGAACTATCAACTAGATTTTCTTTTTAAAAAATCAATTGAAAAGAACAACGGCCTCTACTGGAATACTCCATCGGAGTTTCAGTGTTCTACCTTCATAGCTGGTGTGTCGAAGCAGATCGGACACAATTCTAGTGCAAGTAAGATCACCATTAGCAACATGAATACAAATTCCTCTGTTCCCCATGTACAAGTTGAGATTCCTTGATGTTTGCTTCCAATATTTTGAGCACATAGAAATAAAATAATTTTCTTAATTTGTTTCCCTAAAGAAGAACCTGTCTCCGTCTAGGGAAGTTTTGGGGTCTAGAATAATATATGGTCAAAATAAGTTTATTTAACAAGAGACAGATGCAACGGAGAGACTGAGAGAGCATACAACCATGTATATGTCTTGGATTAAAAGATCAACAATCTTCATACAAATATATATAAACTTATATGTATACATGTCACACACACACACTCATATATATATATATATATATATATATATATATATATATATAACAAGAGACAGATGCAACAGAGAGACTGAGAGAGCGTACAACCATGTAGATGTCTTGGATTAAAAGATCAACAATCTTCATACAAATATATATACTTATATGTATACATGGCACACACACACTCACACTCATATATATATATATATACACACACATGTAACACACACACACATATATATATATAGTTTTGCCATGTTATCCACCAATGAAGTGTCATTCACCTATTGAATGTGATATATAGTTTTGCTACACTGTCACCAGCCATGCATACTTCTGTGTCCACCAATGAGATGTGCCTCACCTATTGAATGTGTTGAAACATATCAAAATTGTACAAGGTGAGAGATTAATTCTACAAGGGTGAATTTTTTTTCTAGTTCACCTTATGTAAATCCATAAAAAATTGCATTAATTGGTAACTAAAAAAGGTGATTTGTGTAAACAAGTAAATGATTTTACCGTTCACGACACTTAGATTGCTTCCAATAAATGAAAAGGATTCAAGCATAGAAGCAGGCATATAAAGAGATACATTTACTCAAGAAAAGCCAAGACATGCTAATCACAAAGGATTATTTACACTTTCAAGAAGTATCGTCAGACAAAATCCACAACCATGTAAGCTCACCCGTGGATTTACAGATAACAATAAACATAATAAAGCAGCTTAGCCGAACAAGAGTCGGCGCCTGACAGACTTGGAATATCTTGAACCAGTCTCTTTCCTTTTGCCTTCAGTCGAACCATGACCATTCCCTGTGTTTTCCTCGTTCTTGTTTTGGCAAAGAATTTTGGAGGAACTATAGAACTCGGTAATGCTTAGCTGCAAACTTCGTGAGGAGGCTGACTCTGAATTACCGGTTACTGCTTCAGACCCTGAGGTGCATTTCTTCTTTCGTGATTTCATTTCCTTCAGTTTCTGTCGCAACAGACGCAACATCATTATAAACATAAAGAGTTGATCAATTTTTTACTTGAGAGGGAGATGGATACTAACCTTTTCTTCAAAAAATTTAGAAGCTCTTTCGGGAAAAGCATTTTGAATGAGCTCAATACCTTCATCTGTGGACAAAAAGCAACAGCCATCTTGAAGGCGAATATGAGGGACGTCTGGCTCTTCGAGAAAATCAACTGATTCATCAACTTCCCCAGATTCCTCCTCTTGTTGTATATCAGACTCTTCAAGCATTGTGTGTGAAACAGCGCCAAGCGTATTAACAGCTTTCTTCCAGTTAACAACAAAGAACTCATGCCCGTATCTTATTTTAATACGCTGAATGCTGTGGAACTCATACTGTCCATATAATAAGTTATTCGTTAGGCCGGAGGCCACATCCCGCAGATATAACGTTGATAACATTGGAAGCAACATTTTCTTAATATACGATGGTTCCCAGTTTTGCATATAAGTCAGGTAATCAACCAGCAATTCCGTCTGTGGGCTTGTGAACCTAATGGACGGCTGGTCATCTGCCACAAGTAAAAAAATTTGTATTCAAAATTCCCGCCAAAACAAATATTTTGAGAGAAACAAAGACCTTTATTTACGAAGCAAACTGATGTCAGGTAGAGGATTGAAATAAGTGTTCAACGGCAATTACACAGGCCCGATCCTTCTTATTTCTTCATTATTATTGTGATGGTCTTTATTAATGGATGAAATATACAGCAACTATAACTTAAAATCACGTACCAATCCCATTATTTTTGCTCAAATACATATGGATAATTTCATCAATAGGAAAATCTCTCTCTGAAGCAATCTTTCGGCAGACATTAAATCTCCAAGCCTCGATTTTCTTGTTTTCTTTTTCTTTCCCGCTCTGGCATCAAACACCAAACTCAAATTAAGATCAGAAAAGCAAAAGGAAAACATATGATAAAAAAATGAAGTGTTCAAGACTAATGATTTAGTGTTAGAAAAGGACGAAAAAAGCATGAATAAAGGCTTACAAAGTCGCATGATGAACAGCCACATTTAAATCCTACCGACTTCTGCCAGCAACTCTTGCCAGCAGGCGAACTGCAATATTCACAAGAAAATTTGAGATGAGCCCTTTTGTTGCCGGGGTGCCCACAATGTGAACAATGAAGAAGTTTAGGCTTTGGCGAATATTCATCAGAACTTCGTGCAAGTTCAGCTTCAGATTCAATATTTCCCTGGACTACCAGTGGATCTCCTTTTGCTATTTTATTCAACCTGATCAACATGAAAGAGATTTTCAAACTTCATTCTGATTCAAACTTCCAATGAATAAAAGCCAGATACAAGAATGTGAGAGAGAGTGCATATGCACATGTAATTGAACACAAACCTATCCAATATTTCTTCTTCACTAAAACATTTGACAAAACGAAGAGCAGTGTCAATCCCAATTCCCTGGACACCACTCAAATCGTGATCACTTCCAACCAACAGAGAAACAGCAATCAAATGCTTCCTCTTAAGACCAAGACCAGCCTCAATGTCAGCTACATGATAGCATTCAAATGGCTCCTGTTCATTAAAAGAGTGTTGCGAAATTATTATAAAAAAAAACAGATACAACATACCAACAAATACAAATTTAAATAATTTTTTAAACTTTATACTCTCATGATTATTTCAAGCGCAAATATGATATATCGTCTATTCAAGCTTTAGATGAATCAAAAGATACTTTCTGAATGACATTCAGCTCTCTTTCACTTAACATCTATAAAAAGAATTTAGTATGCCTCGGAAATTATAGAGAACAAACAAAATCAAGTTTATTTTGAATCCGATCGAATACTCACTTTGGAGTTCGGCTGGTAACGCTTGATTACACATTTGGCCCCATAAAGGAAGGCATCGCTGTCGGCAGTAATACAAGCATCAACATGTCCTTCACTATTTAACTGTGCACAGAGTGCTTCAGCTTCCCCTTTCGCTTTTAAAACTGGCATTCCCAGGAGTTCCAGCAATTCCTACCAGAACACATTTACAAACTCTGATAAGCTTAAATCCATTTTATGAAGGACTTCTGACATCAGAAAGCAGTCGAGCATTAACTCACTCCATGGATAAAATCATGAATAACAAAGTTTATATTTTTCTCAAAGAATATATTTTTAACTAAATCATAACTAGAATTTATTCAATCAAATAATAATCTGCTTGGTAATTTTGTATTGACAAGAAAGTTGACAAGTGATTAACAATAAAATGAGCATTTGCATCTATAACTAGCATTTGGATGGAAGAATTTCAAAGTTCGCAATTTCAAATCCATGATTTGAATGGATCTTATTTGTTTGTTGCCTTCCGATTCCGCAAATTTCAAATCCTTCCTTTTAGGATTTTATGTCGTTTCCGTCAAAATGATTGAGTCCAAGTCCTTCACCCCAAATCCCAAGTTCATATCGTCTTTCAAAATGTAAAATTTTCAGTCCAATCCCAACTTAAGTCGCATTTCCAGTAAATTATAACTTTTACAATAAAACGACACAGCAACTTCACTCACCACACATTCTTCCACGCATTTCCTAAATGACCCGTTTCTCTCAACCGAGACACCCTCTTCCGCCTCCAACTTGCTTGATAAGTCCGAGCCCGATGCTCTGCAATACCGTGCTATCCTTGCCCGAGACTTTAACGGGGATGGGGTTCCATCAAGTACAAAAACCGGGTAGGCTCCAAACTGCAAATTAATCACACACAAATCAAACCCTCGTTACCACCAAATCAATTTTAACCTCCCCAAAAAAACCTACACACACAAGATTGACAAAGGCGCACACTGGAATCAAAACCAGTAAACTCCACTCAAATAGTCAAAAGCTCTTCACATACAGCCTCAAATAAACTTCTTGTTTCAATCAAGACAAAATTCAACAAAGACATCATCAATTAATGAGCAAAAGAGGGTTGTACGTACCTTGCTGAAGAGATTGACTGCACGGAAGAAGGTGAGGCGAATGTGGGGTTTACGAACATACCCTTTAACGGCAGTTTCATGCTGGACAATCCAGTACGACAGGTCCACCGCAACCCGTTTGTTCCTCAAGAAATCGAAGCCCTCGAATCGGGCATAGGGTTTAAGCAAATCCCAGAAATTTCCCCCGACTCCCATTGTATTTCTGGCGCGAAAAGAAGGGAAATTGCAGATATATTGAGAAGTGGGTCGAAGTGAACTGGGGAAAAGGACGAGAAAAGAATAATGTTAATTTTGGGATTTACTTGTTTCCATTTTTCCCCCGAGCACTAGCCGTTATTAGTGGACATGGATCTTCGCTAATTTATGGGCCTTAAACAAAATGGCTCCTCCAAAGCCCAAACATGATCAGTTTTGGGCTATTCAACCCATTTCTATGATTTCTTTGAAATACAGTATTTGAGTCCAAATCGATGTAAAGATATCGCAAAAACAAAAAAAAAAGGGTTAGAATTCAAAAGTTTTTATTTTGATTATATATTTAAGAATTAGTCAAAATCTTATGTGAGACGGTCTTTTATTTAGGTCATTCATGAAAAAATATTATTTTTAATGTTAAAGTATTATTTTTTATTGTAAATATGGATAGAGTTATCCGTCTCACAGATAAAGATTCGTGAGACCGTCTCATAAGAAACATACTCTAAGAATTTCATATCTAACAACTATCCATATTATTCATAAACATAGGAATAATAAATATCAAGTAGCTCAACATAAAATTTAAAAACAAGAGATTTAAATCTCTTAATACGCAACAAGAAGAATAAGCTCTTGTTACGTTCAAAGCACTCACTCGACTCAAGCTACATAATGGGCGTCGATCTTATGGAGCTATATTCATGAGATAAGTCAAACCGATTCATATATACAATGAAAAGTAATATTTTTCATGGGTTAAGACGAGTTGAATTTATGTCTCACAAAATTGATTTGCGAGACGGTATCATACGAGTTTGTGTGTATGTGTATACAGTTTTGATATATTGCATATTCACTGTGAACACCGCTGAAATGCCATCCAAAAATCAATGTTAAGTAGGTTGGTTTCACCTCGTTTACCTACTACACATATATAATTTTAATATGTTGTTATAAACTCATTATGAATATTGTAAAATCAATGTTAAATAATAGGTTGGCATCACCTCGTTTATCCACACACACATATAATTTTGATACGATATACATCTATCCACAATAGTTTGACATTTTTTGCATGCACTAAATGAAAAGCACAATTTTTGGGGTGCCTAACTCTATCTTCTCTTGCCTCCCAAGTGGTGTGTTCGAGGGTTGAATTCTAATGGGCTTTAAAAAAAGGCATTATGGGCTTGTACTTCATGGAATAATATATGTACCTAACTATCTCCTCTTCCCCATTTTTTAAAAAGGCAGGACGGGCATGCACTTTTTTGGAGTAAAATTTGTACCTGCATACATATTCTCCCCTATCTCGGTTTTAACAAGATATTATAAATTTATAGAGACGAAGAATCTTTGAAATCAACATATAAAAGAGTGAGATTTTCCGAATTAATAAAAGGAGAGACGTGGGTGTAAATGAATTAAGCCGAGTTACAACATATATCAGTTGACTAAAAATAATATTCATTTCGTGTTTGAAATCATTGGATTTGAGCTAAATTCAATTAATTTGAACTGAATTCGAGCACAAATTATTTTATTCGTTCGCTAAAAGCTCACGAGTTTTAATATTTTAATATGTTCTGAATAATATATTTGGATTTTTTTTCGATCAATTGTTCGAATAATTCATGAACATACTGGAATTCGTGTTTTAAATTATTTAATATTTATCTCATTTGCAACTTTTTTTTAAAAGGATTGCACCTTAAACTTCCGGACATACAAAAATACTTGCAAAATTTGCGTTTTAAAAAATGAAATTGTAATTTTAATCTTTTTCTTATATCAGAGTTATTAGATGACATTATTAAGACAAAAACTTATTGAGACGGTCTCATGGGTCGTATTTGTGATACAGATCTATTATTTGGGTCATCTATGCAAAAATATTACTTTTTATGTTAAGAGTGTTAATTTTTATTGTGAAAATAAGTAGGGTTGACCTGTCTCCGTGAGACGGTATCACATGATACTAACTCCTATTAATTTTGCAGTTTTCCAAAAAAAATTACTTGCAAGATCTTTCGTGGTCCCCATCGAAGTAGGCGATTTGACATGCGTTAATCCGCAACATTCCACCCAATATGCCTTCGATTTCTCCCAAATTTGCTAGATTTCTCCCTCACTCTCTGTCTCTCCAAAAGTCGGATCCTTCAAGCTCAAAGAAATTTACGTTTTCGTCGTTTACTCTCTTCCGTAATCCATACAACACACAAATGACACAGTAAATACGCAGAGTGTTGTATGTATCGGGACTTAAAATATCGTTAGAAGAATCCATATTTGTGTAAATTCTTGTGCGTTGACGTAGTGAAGACGATACGCTATCATTAAATTCGCTTGCCCATTTTTCTTTCGCCTCCTCTCCCTACGAACCCGGAAGTCAACATGCAAGAACCACTGAAATCATCTCCCATAAAAACTCTGACTATAAGCAAATGCTAGGAGAGATTCTTTCGGCACGGAAAAGGGTTTTCTTTTAGTCGCGAAGTGAGATGAAGAACGAGGAGCAATCACGTTCTTTGTTCGGGATTTCACTCACGGACCGGCCGAGATGGCAGCAGTTCGTCATCTGTTCTGCTGGGTTTTTCTTTGGGTATCTTGTTAATGGAGTCTGCGAGGTTTGTTCAAAATTCCCATCTTCTCTCTGTATTTGGATAAAAAAATTGATACTTTATTGATTTTAGAGATCTAAAATTACTTCTTTTTTGTTTTGTTTTTGTTTTGAGAACCAAGATGAAATTTGAAATGGTTTTCATTTGACTCTGACTGCTGCATTGCTTACTTGCCTAGCCCACCGGTAGTCTTGTTTTTCTTTAAATGAAAATTCAAATTTTTCCGATGGTTTACCCCCATCTGTTGACCAATGTCACTTATTTTTGACCATTTTTCGGGTTCCGACCAAATTGTAACAAACCCACTAGAGCCGGCAAAAAAAAAAAAAATCAAGCTGATTTTGTATTTCTAAAGAAACTTGGTTGTTGGAGGGAGTTTATAAATGTGTATATATTATATTATATATTAAAAATTATGAAATGGTAATTGGTAAGTGCTCTCCTCTCCGTGCCAGTTGTTCTCGTGCTGATTGAATATGATAAGAGAGATTGAATTATATATGCATATCTTTGAGCTTCTATTTATTAAGTCGACCTGTTGATTTTTCTCATATTCTTGTCTGTGCCGGTGTTTTGATTTTTTGTTATTTGATTATATAAAAAGTGATTAAAAATAAGCTATTCTGATAAAACAATTGGGTTTTTTTCTTTGTTGGTTTTAAGTGAAAACGGTGTTTTTGTTTGCTAGTTTGAAATGCTTGGTCACCCGTGTCATTTTCAAGATATTTATATGCATTTTGAACATTTCAGTCAACTGCCATTTGGTGGTAAAAATTTGATTTTGATGTCATGTTTGCGATATAATTTTACAGCTACCAACCTGCTGTCATTTTGATTCTTACCTTGTAAAAGATGTATGTATCCTTTCTATATCAATTATATATAAAAAATAGATTTTATTTGTAATTTTCATAGCCGTATGTGGCTCAGTTAAAGATTTTTCGTTGGCCTCTGGTGAGATGATAATCTTTGTTGCGGAGACACTATACTACACCAAAAAGAAGATCTCTCTGTGTATGTATAGCCCTTAGATAGGATGTGATCCACCTGTTGTCCCCACCTTGAAACATATGGGTCTCGACCAATCCGAAGGTGGGGGGACTACATTGAGAGATCTTCGTCTTTTGTAGCATGGTCCAAACCCTTGTGTTTTTCGTCATATATCATGTTTAGTAACTAACTACAACCACTTTTGAAAATTGGAATATATTATATGCCGTTTGAGTATGTATATATATCTATATATACATACTCATAAATAATTGCAAGTTATCATCTGCATTTTAAAAAATTAGCATATGTGATCCCTTTCAATCAGACAAGCTTGTTAGATGGTTGGTCATAAGAGAACGCAGTGGTCTCAGTTAGATTAACTGAGAGACGGCGGCTTAACTAAAGGTGAAATGCTTGTGTCGTCTTTTGTTATTTGATGAGTTCTTATCGAAAGTTAAAACTCTTGTGAGGAAATCTTCTTGTAGCTGAAAATGATTACGATTTCAGAGTACTCCTAGTGTTGGGACAAACATGTGTTTAAGACCTTGTGATCGAGGACCGAATTCATGTGTTTCTAAAATTTCTAAGTTTTGTTCGAAACACATGGAGTATGCGACTCTGGTAATGGATTGTTGGGATTTCAAAAAGTATGTCATTTCTCGATCAAAGCATGCGTGGTTTATTATTACAACAAACTCCACCGTTTCTTAGTTTTAAGTGTTGACTCGTTTCTCATCCATTTTTCAGGAATATGTGTACAATAGACTCCAATTCAGGTCAGATTCGGTTCACTTTAATATGTGAAACTTTTGTTCGATCTTGAAGTTTATCAACAAGGCGGACCGATTGGGGGCCAGCGGGAGACATCATCTTCCAAGTTAAAAAATAATTTTCTAAATTATACGCCAAGTTGCTCCTCGTGTATATTCCTGGTTCCAGCCTGGGTCCGCCTCTATTTTCCGGCAATGTTGCTCTGATGAGTTCTGTAATTTGTTTGAATGTAGTTACGGATGGTACTTCACTTTTGTTCAAGGATGGGTATATATCCTTCTGATATATTTACAAGGATTCACCACCAAGCAAATGGTGAATCCCTGGAAGACTTATATTAAGCTATCAGCTGTGCTAATGGGTTCGAGTGGACTCACCAAAGGTTCTCTGGCTTTTCTAAATTATCCGGCACAAATCATGTTCAAATCAACCAAGGTAAAAAGGAGTGTCCTATTCTTACACTCAACTTCCATTTTCTTGGCTCATGAGTTGGCCATTGAGGATTTTCGTCTCAGGTTTTACCAGTGATGATAATGGGGGCCTTCATTCCAGGTTTGAGACGGAAATATCCACCACACGAATACGTCTCGGCCATACTTTTGATAGTGGGTCTGATTCTTTTTACCTTAGCCGATGCTCAGACTTCACCCAACTTCAGTATGATTGGTGTCATCATGGTATCCGGTGCATTAATCTTAGATTCGCTTCTAGGAAATCTCCAAGAAGTTATCTTTACCATGAATCCTGAAACGACGCAGGTCAGATATTTATTTACACGTAAAATGATACCATCTTGTTGTCCGTGTCTTTTTACTTTTGATACTTTGGGCCTTGGCAGACGGAGATGCTCTTCTGCTCGACCCTTGTCGGCTTGCCTTTCTTGATTCCACCTATGCTTTTCACCGGAGAATTATCCAAGGCATGGACTTCTTGTTCGCAGGTATACCTTATACGTCCTGTGAAATTACTATTTACTGGATCTTTTTAATGACCTCTGAAAACCGAGAAGTTAAATTGAATTTTTATGCAGCATCTTTATGTATATGGAGTTCTTGTTTTTGAAGCCATGGCGACCTTCGTTGGACAAGTATCGGTCCTCTCCCTTGTCGCTCTGTTCGGTGCTGCCACCACTGCTATGGTACATTCCCAATCTTGTTTCGTTTATTGATCATTATTGCATCACAATTTATTCAAAATGAGTTAGGTTCCAAATTCTTGGCTACATTAGAACAAAGTTGGTGTTACTTACTAGAGAAGATATTGGAGAAGAGATTTATTAGCCATGTCCAATGTAACAGATAACCACAGCACGGAAGGCGGTCACGTTACTGCTTTCGTACATGATCTTCACGAAGCCTTTAACTGACCAACATGGGACCGGGCTATTGTTGATAGCAATGGGGATCGTATTGAAGATGTTGCCCGAAAACAAGCCATCCGAGAAAAGGGCGAATTCTCAGCGCGATGTTGAAAATGTGCTGCGGGCGGAAGAGAGTTCAGATGACAGAGTTCAAGTTGGGAGTGAGGAAGAGGAGGAAAGGAAATCTTTGGTTTGAGAGTCTCTTGTTATGGTTTCATGTTTGTAAGCTAAATTCAAGTTACAAATGGATGGAAGCTTGTTTAAACGAGAGGGTATATTACCAAAGAAAAATCCATTTAAGAAATTTTGGACTAAAAAAATGAATGAACTTTTTTTTAAAAAAAAAGTAATTAAATTTGACTTATTTTTCTTTTAAAAAAAATATGTTTGATTATAATTTAATATCAAATTGAAAGAATAATCTACTTCCTATATTATGTTAGAATTTAATTTGATTTTGTTTATGTACCTAAAACCAATTTGGGTATGCTTATATGTATATTTAATTATATACATTATAGAAAATAAAAAATTTCGAAGATAAAAAATATTTAAAATGCATATTTTATCATATTAAATAAACTTTTAAAATCTCAACTATAAACTAAATAATATCGAGGGATTAAATTAGTTTCTGAATGTTTGTTTAATTTCAATCCAAACTTTTAATGTAATTATAGATAATAGTTTTGTTAAAGAAATGATATTTCTACTAACACAAACTTTAGTGAGATGATTTCACAAGTTAATTTGTGAGAAGAATCTTTTATTTGAGTTATTCGTGGAAATTATTTTTTATGTTAAACATATTGCTTATTCTTATAAATATGAGCAAAGTTGACTCATATTATGAATAAATAATATGGTGCATCAAACATTGAATTAGATTGGATTAAAAAATAAAATGGGAGATTTTCTTAAATAGAATTCACACAAATACTATAATCAATTTTAGTATTCAGTTAAATTAATTTACTAAAATAGTCTTTTTATCATATCAAATTGCATAGATATCCTCTATCATTTAAACTCTATTCACCATCAATTTCTTTATCTCAAACTCTTTATTTGTTTTTCGCAATTTCTCGAATAATCTTATGAATTACATGCATTTTGACATAGAGTAGTGATAATTTGAGATAATTCTTTTGTCGAGTATCATTTTTATGCATTTAATTTTCTTGAAGGTTTGTTGTGCATACTCATAAACTGTTAGCATGGAAGAAAGTAGAGACTAATTGAGACCATCAGATTTTTTGTTTATATTTATATAAACTCACATTGATGTAATTATTATGTTTCATAACCATCAGTGATAGGTGATTTTGTTTATATTATGTTAGATGAGCAATAATCGTAATTAAAATATTATAATATTAGGTGATTTCGTATGCACTAATTCAAACTAACAATTCATAATTTTATTAAAATATGTTTATTGGTATAAGTAAGTAGTATTAAAAAAATTAATATATTATAAATTAAATAAAACAGAACAAATGTTAAATCAACTATTAAAGAGAAATAATAGATAATTAAATAAATGAATCACGAAAGTGGTACATGTGTGATAATAGAAAAAGAGTATTTTAGGATTTTTAAATTAAATAAGACATAATGAAAAATGTGTAATAAAGAAGACCATTTTTAAAATTTATGACTTTGATATAGATTAGAATAATCAATTTCTCAAAATAATATTGTGAATCAAACGGTACCTAAAATTATAAAATACAAAAATATGGAGCAACTAATTTATTTCATAACAATATTTTCCTGATATTATTTTACTGTTCAATTTTACGAGACAAATTAATGAAAAATATTATTTTTTATATTTATTAGTTTCTACTCTAAATATAGATTCGTCATATCATTTAACAAAAAAACTTACTATTTTTTTAAAGTCTTCTAAAAATTTATGTAAAAGTATTTTATTGTAATATTAAAAAATATCATACATATCAAATTAATTCATATACACGTAAAAAATAGTAATAATATAATTTTGAGTAAATCTTTTACGAAATTCATGAGTCTTGTTGTATGGTAAATCCTTTCACACACAATTGATGGAAGGTCTCATTTAGTTATTTATACAATTTTCACATATTAAAAATGAAGGAGCCCAAATTTATGGGTTTATCCTATATCTCCTCCGTCCTTCCACCACTTTCACCTCCGCCTGCGCCGGCCGTTGCTCATCTCTCATAAACCAGAGGATAGGGTTTGTTGAATATATTATTTAGGTATGAGAATCTTCGTATTTCGTTTGTTGTCGTTGGTGCGGTATCGATACTTTCATGGTGACGATTTAACTTCAAAAATACTAAAATCAATTTCACTACTTCGATTCAAACTTTTAATGATTCTACCATGTGTTTCGAATTCCGAAAATTTATTTCCTAACTGTAATTCTAAATGTGGGATATTTCTGTTTTTGTTTTTGGTTATTCATTCAATTTTAATTTCATTTCCTGTTGTTAAAGCTTCGATCTTCATAGGATCATTTCGGAATATGAGGTTAGGCGCAGGTGGGGTTCTTAATTTTTCAAGTTGCACAAATATTTGAGTCGATCTATATCCACCACTCAAACATGATGCGAAACCGAGCTTTATCATGAAAATTGCAGTGCATGTAAATGGAGAAGCTATTATACTGAAAAGAGCTTTTTTATAGACAATCTGGTCTTTAGTTAATGTCATGCATTCAACTTGTTAGCAGTAATATAAACCACAGGACGAGAGTCAATGCTGAGGCAGTAGAAAATATAGCACCAAGTAAAATTTGAAGTATCAGATACGAATATGATACACGGATACACGTGTCGGATACCTCAAAATCCGTGTCGGTGACTTTGTTTAGGGCTGACCAAGTGTATATGTTTTGGACACAGGGAGGACATGCCATAGATACGATGTGAATATGTTTAAATTATAAATATTTAAAAGTTTTAGAGCTGAATTAAAAAAAATTAAAATTTTTAAAGACTAAAAGGAAAATAGTTTAAGAAAAACTGGGCTGGGCTTTTAAATCACTCACTAGATTTGTCCGTCTCTTTCATTCTATTTCTGCTGAAGCGGCTCTCAAGTCTCAATTCAATCGTGTCGCCCTTCTTCTCTCTTTCTGCCGCCGCCGCAGTTGCCGTCGCCACCTGAAACTGTCGTCGCCGCGTGCAGCCAAGAGGATAGTAATGTATTTTGCATCTCTCTTACCATAAATAAATTAACTTTAATTTTTTTTTTAAAAAAATCTCTTGGCTATACAGCGAGTTTTCTATCTCTTGTTTTACTATTGGAAAATAATTTTCATGCATCACAAAAGAGTTTAATTTTATAACATTATTTGTAAGAAAGAGGCTTAGAAGTGTTTGCTGCCACGTAGCAGCTTTAGTAGTTTATCTTTAGGGTTTGAAATGTTATCTCTGCATAGATTTGTGTTTATCTGAGTGCATTGTGTCTGTGAGGGTGGCTCAAGGAATATATGAAGGAAAACACATTTATCAGATGTTGCTGCTATATTATGCTGCAGTGTTTGATGAAGTCCCAATCATAATCTATATGATAATTGTGATATTTATTCATAACCGATAAATAATTTTGAATTTCATGAATCACTCCTATTATGTAATGCCTTTGGCCGTGTCATGAATAGTAATTATCGTAACATATGTTGCATTGTGCAATTCATTATTCTATCTCTGCTATACTTAAATCACATATTTGTGTCAGTTAAATTGCTTTATGCATTCTTATTATTACGAAATAGTTTGTGTATTATATCCATGATTAAGGATCAGTTTGATGCGGATAACTAGAGTAAATAACTGCATTGTTGTGCATTGATGCGTTTTTGGCTATTTGACGGTGCAATGGTCCTGTACTACTTGTTTATTGTCATTGATAGACAATGTGTTTACAGGATACTACTTGTTGATTACTGAAAATTAAGTCAGAGAGCCTGGTATTGATTCTTTTGTCATTTTCCTATTCAACTGCATATGATGGATGGCACCGTGTCGCTAGACCTTCCTGTGCCAGGCAATATACTTCAGCCGTTGTTAGTTGCATCTGATGCTACTACTTTAAATGAAGCGCTGGAGCGTCTCATTGACATTGCCAAAACCTGTGATGGCAGGTTGGACCTTGCTTCCAAGTGTATCATCTTGCCAGTTCTCCAACTATGTCAAGCCCTATTGATCCCTTCTTGCCAACACCTTATTTTGTTATCCCTACAGCTACTCAGAAACTTGTGTGCTGGAGAAATTAAAAATCAGAACTTATTTATTGAACTAAATGGCGTTGAGATTCTTTCAACTGTTGTCACTTTTCTGCGGCAAGCTCCTGGTTCTGATATGCGTGCACCCCGTGTATTGTTGCAAATTATAGGAAATGTTACATTAGCTGGAGAATATCATCAGCATGTTGTTTGGAATCGATTCTTTCCCCTCGAATTTGTAGAGATGGCTAGACTTCGGAGTAGGGGAACATGTGATCCTTTGTGCACGGTCATCTATACATGCTCTGAACATGACAACGGTCGATTTGCTGACCTCTGTACTGTTGAAGGGTTGAATATTGTGATAGAAATTATAAGAACTGGTACAGCAGGTAAACATGATGTTCATTTTTAAATTTTACATGTTTGTTTGTTTTCTAGTGACGTAGAAGCACTGTCATAAAAGGAATAAATGTCTCCAATTTGTCTTTGCAGTTGGGTTCACAGATTATTCACTGAAATTTCTTCTCTCAAGAATTTGCGTTGAAGAACCTCGTTTTTCATTAATTTTCTCGAAGTTATTTTCAACAGATGCATCTGAGAGCTGTGACAAAAATTTGTCCACGGTAATTCATTTTGGAGCTGAGCAAGCATATTTGCTAAGTACTATATCAGAAATATTAAATGAACGAGTAGTGGAGATTGCTGTTTCCGCTGACTTGGCTATCTGCATTTTTGAAATACTGAGAAAAGCTATCGGGGTTGTTGATTTTTCCACAAGGGGAACGTCAAGTCTCCCAACAGGTGATACTGATATTGATGTTATTGGATACTCCCTAACTATTCTGAGAGATACTTGTGCTTCTGGTGATCCCGAATTTCTAAAAAAGAGAAGAAAGTAGATGTAGTGGATATGCTAGTGTCATCTGGACTTGTCGATTTACTTATGAGCTTGCTTCGGGACCTAGAGCCTCCAGCTATGATTCAAAAAGCCATGGCGCAGAACAAGGCCAAAGCTGAGGCAACGTCAAACTCAATCAGATATTGCCCTTACAAAGGTTTCCGAAGAGATGTTGTGTCGATTATCGGAAATTGTGCATACAGGAGACGCCATGTTCAGGATAAAATTCGAGAGCTCGATGGGATTCTTCTGTTGTTACAGCAGAGTGTGACTGATGCAGATAACCCGTTCTTGAGGGAGTGGGGTATATGGTCGATCAGAAATATATTGGAAGGTAATGCAGAGAACCAGGAAGTAGTTGCTAATTATGAGCTTCAAGGATCCGTGAATGTTCCTGAAGTAGAGGATATGGGGCTACGAGTAAAAGTTGATCCAACAACTCGACGTGCAAAGCTTGTCAACTTGTGATTGTTCGAGACGGATTATGATGAATATAATGGTACATTAGCATTATAAGTTTATAACTGGCACGAGGGGACAGATGAATTGTCAGGGATATAGGAGCTCGTATTTTGATCTTTCATCAATCTGAAAAGTTAGTTTCACTTTAATCAAATCGAGTTTCCATGTTTTGGCGTACAAATTTGATTTTATCAAGTATTTTCCTTTTAAAAATGGCATTTTGATGAAAATTTTCTTTCTTTTTGTTTTTTTCGAGCGTTTTCTTATATCACTTGATTCCTCGGACAAATTTGAAATTTTCTTTGTTAAAAGTATTGGTTTGATGGTTAATTTTTCATCATTTTTTTTAATCTGCCGACCATTTGCAAAAATGAGGTCCCTTTATCTTTTGGTGAAGCATAAGAAAATTCAATCCAAACTCCCAAATGGATGATGGAAAAATGGCTTGATCTCTCCAAATGGACATGAACAATCTGTTACTTGAACAATTCCTGGACTTGCAGATCAAATGTATTGATTGTGCACTTCACAGAATGTATAATATACGTATCAAACTGTAAAACAAAGAAATTTTATGTCAAGTTATTAACATGAAATTCACAGATATCGAATGATCTAATCTACAAATATAACCATTAATATGTTACAAATCTGGACCGTGAATACACATCAAAGGCTAAAACAACTCATCACCTAATACTTTATACAACCAAAAATAATGAAAAAAAATCCCACTCAATACAAAATATATACAAATTCAGATTGTCAAATTTTCCTGAATGGCAAGGAATGATCCCACGATATTTCCTCCCACGTCAGGGAAAGTTTCACATCCAGGAAGGGACCTTACTTTACCTTTCTCATCAACGTCCACCGGATACTTCAGAAGGTGTCCCCTCAGCTCGGATACGTCGCTCGATGCAAATTGCTTCCAGTTAGCCTCACCCATTGATCTAACACGTCGAACACATTCCAAAGACTCTGGTTGGGTGAAGCAGTCCTCCAAAACTCCAAGATGCTCTGCCCAGAGAGACATTCGATATCCATATATCTAGAAAAAAAATTCAAGCATGGATAATTAAGTATCACTTTCTGTTTCTTCATGCAACGTCATACAAGGCATAGAATGTAGCTTGATAAGATTAATGTATGTTTTAACAGCGGTATTTGTAATTCTTCCACCGGTTACCTGTCCATGTGGACTCGATAATTTTCTTGCCCATGTGTAGTGAGGTTGATAAGCTCCCATTGCAATCTCTGTATCTCTAGTACCCTCCATTGATCGCTGATTAATATTTGCAGATCCCAGAATAACATACTCGTCGTCCACAATCATACCTTTAGAATGAACATAAATCATGAATCTTCTGTTTTTCCGGCTCAGTCCCTGAAACAAAAGATGACAGAGAACTTGAGCGTTAAAATATTCAGATATTAAATGCAGAGATGCACAGTGTCTGCTATCAGATACAACATATTTGCTGGATCTGGTATTTAATATTTCAGTAAAAATTGTAGCAAATAATAAGGTTATGGCTCAAATCTTTTATACCATACACACAATGTCTTGGGATTATATCAATTATATTCGTAGAACAGAACATTTCACGTTTTATAAAGAACAGTAGGAGCGCAAATAAAATCTTTTTAACTATATATCAACCCAAATACCATGTTTTTATGGTTGTGTGCACATAAGTAGCCACATATGACGACAGATGTAATTGTGGCTACTCAACATATCAATAAATTCAAACAAAGCTTATAACATATTGAGGGTGGAGAATAAAATACCTGTGGTGTGTTTGCAGCGGCGGGACTCTCAAATTGGTCATCTGGATTTGGAGCCTCACGGTTTCCAAGACAGTAGAAATTTAAATAATCTTGTGGTGAGTATGCATCCTCGAGCCCGACCTCCACCAGAGCTTTGTAGATAGTTTCATACATCATTTGCATTGTTTTATGCTGAAACAAGAATTTGGAACAAGGGTCACAAATCCACACACCCCAAAACAAATTATAAGCAGAATCAGAGGACTAAGTGTTAACCTGCCAAAACAAAATTCTTTGAGTCGCAGCTCCAGTTGGATTACCCTCTGGCCACATTGGGACGACAATATAAGCGGCAAACCTCTCATGGGCTCTAATTTTTTCAGCAATTTTTAGGGCAATTTCCATCGGAATCAAATTGTTAGCACCTGCATTGAAGCAAGACACTTTAAATTCTCATAGCCGAAGAACCAAATCAAATCCAAATGGACAATTCCTCACCAACGTCCTTGTACGAACTCCAGTTGTATGAAGACCCAATGAAGTATTGATTTTCAATATAAATGAAATGTTGGGCAGCTCGAATCGCCTTTACATATGCAGTATGTATGCTCATGTCTATAAGAACATTCTTCCCACATACCAAGTTCTATACCAAAGAAAACAAGATTTATTCAAAATGAAAAACTTTGATGCACACGCTAAAATTGGTATAAAAGAATCCCTTTTTCTGCTCACCCTCAATGTAGCTTCTTTAGGGTCCTTTGGGAATCCACTGACAGAATTCGAATCAATAGAACGGAACACCTTAAAACGGCAAAACAAAATAAGCACAAATCAATTCACATACATGTCAATTTGACATGATCTTGGAATCCCTAAGGTCCATTTATACTAGTTTACCTGCACATGCCAACCTTCGGGATGATCGTCAGTTAAACAAGGAGCTTCAGACATCCCCAAAATGTCAGGAATCCTTTCTATTCGAAGCAGGGCATCATCGCAGGACATCTTCAATTTTTTAATTCCATGGGGCTTCGAAGCTTTCATCCACCGTTCCTCAAAATTGGCCAGAACATCATATGCTGCGGGTCCATTAATTTTACAATGCAAATCATGCCATGGTTCTCTGGGACAACCTGTAACGTTCCCCTGTTCAAAACTGATTCAAGTCAAAATATAGTCCAACAGCAAATCATCTTAACTAGGTGACAACTCAAAAATTCAAATTATTTCAACTCACACTTTCACCACGTCAAAAGCGGACCTACCTAGGAGACTACAGAGCAGCCGTCCCTCAAAAAATAAACAAATTAATAAATTCTTTCAATTCATTAACTAGCTCCTCTCAATCTAAAATGACAATATGCAACACATAACACTGCACTAACAAGCCTGAAAGAAATGAAGTCTAAATTAAGCTCGAGAAAGCTATCTTTGTTTTTGAACCCACCTAACACTCATCTCCCTAGTTCCAATATCATCCAAGCTGATGTAAAGAAGTGGAATATGATAACATAACAAGAATAGATTGAGAGACTTTAGTTAGGTTATACATCAAGTGCATAAATATTCTCATCTCCTAATATCTCTTTAAAAAAGTTAGCACATTATGTTGTATCTCAAACAAAAACTTGAATATTTTCACAAAATAATGGTATGAGAAAAGGATAATAAATTACAGCATAAGTTGGGTTATGATAGTCCTCTGCATGTGTAGTTTGCAGCGTTCTAAATAAAGGATGATGAGGAGTATCATATCGCCCATCGCACAAATCCAATCCTCCCAAAAAGGCAATTATCCTTCTTCTGTTATTTCCAGCATCGGCATCCACTATCACAGTTTTCTGATGGTGTGTATAGATGACTCCAACTTCCTGCCATACAATTCTAAGATATTCATCACCAAAGTTCAAATATCATCATCATATCTAGAAATTTGAGGTGGATAATTTTACAAGATCAAAATACCGAGCAGTCGGTGGAAAAGAAACCTTTCACTTGAATTTGAAATGGGTACATGCCATTTGAGTTTCTTAATAAAGTAACTATAAAGCTAGCTTATGTTTAGATTTATGATAATGTGTCCAGCATAAATACATACCATGCAATAAATTAGAGCTAAAATACATACTTTGAATGTACAAGTATACAGATAAGTGTGCGTCACGGGGTAAATTAAAGAGCTTCTGCCATAGACATATAGCAAAGAACATAATGTGAATGTAAAAGATAAAATTTTGTGTTTTACCTCTATTATTTAGAAATCATTTTCACAAAATCCACTCTACCCATTAATTTAGTCAAAATTTAAGAAATGTCGATTAATATTTATTAGATAATTTAAAATATTTGGAAGATTAAATTTCACTACTGTATTAATTATGTGACGACAAAGTCTTTATTCCTTTATTCCCTTGATTGAAAGCTCTCCAAAATTCTTCTTGGGATTTATATACCTTATAAATACAAGTGCAAAGGCAAATATAAGTTCTTATTTTCATGTATTCCCCACAAGACGTTATTTTCAGCTCCAAAAATGAAAAAATTTCAGTTCAGCTAATATTCATCCTCGAACATTAGCAAATAACAAGAGTGTGACCTGTAGAATAAAGTACCAAATTGCTATCACGGACCTCATTTAAGAGAATATGGAACTTGTCATCCTTGAGCAGAAGGGGAACCATGTAAAAGTATATCCATTACCGCTAAAAAGATCATATACATGCTAACAAAAAAATAAGTCCCTGAAACAATACGAGGGAACCCATTCAAACTGATCAAGTACCAGGCAGTTGATTAGTCTGAAATACGCTCACACAAAGATAGAAGCAAAATTTTGTTACGCCTTCTGCCATGACTTAATATCGATAACCTAAAAACAAACCTAATTGGGAAAAAAATGGACAGTACATCTAAAGCATACCCTCTGCTTCATCCAACTATGACGCTTTCCAGCTACTCGAGGACAAAGCAGCACTTGCACAGAAGAATGTTTAAAGAAACGACGAGTTTCTTCATCATGAGTTTGCATGACTCCATCCTGAAAAGGTTGACATGAGAATGATTACAAAAATGAAATAATTCGTTTGCAAAGATACATGTACGAGATTAATTATCGAGATTCTGGACAAAAGTCAGATCACATTATTAGATGATACAGGTTTATTATTTGCAGGGTGATGACACAAATGCTTGGTGCAACGCAATTACTAACCGTTTTGTAACCCAGAATGCTTCTAGATGTAGGGTCATCCCAGACAAGAAGAAGCACTCTCACCCCTTCCTGAGACTTTAATTTTAGAAGATCTCCCAGAGAACAACTAGACATGGTACTATCATCCCTGACAAGTTTGACTTTATGCCACACTGACCATCCAGTAATATAAATCAAACGCTGAGCATGCCGTATTGCGTCAAAGATATCAAGCCAGCATTTCCCATGTACGTATTGCATCCCATTGTCGAGTTTAAGATTTGGGAGGCATTCATCAGGTACATGAGCATCTTGATAGAGAGTAACTGTTCCGCCTCTCCTAAGAGGAAAATATGTACCAGGGACTCCCGAATAGTCTGGGCCAGCTCCAATCCCATTATGGTAAATGCTCAGTTGCTCTATTGGATAATATTGAATCGATAAGCGCAGAAAAGCACCAGACTTGCAAGGCTTTCCATTGGCATTAAGGATTGGGAAAAGTCCCTGGATTTTCCCTCCTCCATATATATGCTCCAATGGGATTGAGACTGTTCCAATGTGCTGTGATCCCACAATATCATTGTCTTTCACAACAAAATGCACTTCAGCAGCGTAATGAGCTACTGGAACAATAAAATTTTGATTCCAAACAGGATTTTCACTATTGCTTATCACAAAAGTCCTTCCAATTGTGGCATCTGCTATCATTATGGAGACGTAGGGATCACTTGTGATCTGATGGCTTATTTGCCCTTCAATTTTGTTAGTCAGGTTTCCAGGTAACTTGTCGAACATATCCCCAATTGTTTTGTGGAACATATCCATGTTTGGGAGGTTTTTAGCTTCGTGAACCCACATATCCAAATTCCCATGTAAGAGCAAAACCTTTAAAGAAGCTTTAGGAGATGAAACTTGCACCAGCTGCATACTTGCGTTAAATGGCACATTGGTATGAGTAGGCGTGTGAGGAGATGCAGGAATAGAAGGGGACTCCACATGGCTAGTTGAAGTCAGTTCCCAACTCGAAGCCGAAGAATTTGGATACCCGTATATGGTTCCTGTGCCATGCATATTATTAGCCGTTGACATGGGTCCAGATTGGTACTTTGGAGGGGGACAAGCCACTGAAGAAGATGCAGTGGCTGGAAGAGAAGCAGGTGCAGATGGCTTATTATAATTGTCAGACAAATTCATATTTGCCATCAGACCATCAACAGTCGGATAAAGTGGAGAGTTGTTTGTCTTACTACCATCAGGAGGAACATAATTCGTCACTGAACCAGCCACAGATGATGAACTATGTGAGTAATGGTGGTGAGAGGAGTACTCACTGCTTGCACTTGGAGGATCATTGAATTGAACATCTGTGGGATGCAATCTCCCTGACCCTGATTGTTCATGATGGGGGTAATGGAAAGAACCATGCGAGAAACTACCAAAAGTATAAAGGGGAGGCTGTGGGGGAGCGGAAGGAGGAGGATACTGATGAGGATGGGAATTATAGTCTACCCACTGGTGAGGAATAGGAGCAGGGCCAGGTGCTGGAGCTGGCGGTGGACCTGGATATGGCGAATTCACGGCCCCGGTATGAAAACTGTTGTAAGAGGTTGGATAATGGGAATATTGTGCATAAAGGTCTGGACCAGAAACAGGTGGGGGATGGGCTAGGTGCGGAGCCAAATTCGGAGGTGGGTATGGATTCGGCGAAGTCGGAACATGAGCATAGCCATAAGCTGGATTATAGGAGTACGGATTTGGAGGATAATTGTTATTGCTATCCATTTACACCCAAAAGAAATGGTTCACAGCTTCGTAATCTTTGTGAAACGCATCAAGATTGCAATTTCGCAACATAAAACTCGAAACACTGCAAATTTATCAACAAAATGCCACCCAAGAAGTATATTTCCTCAACTGAATCAACATATGTATAATTGCTAACAGGCGAAGAAATCTAATGGGTTCTTGTAAAATCCAAAGCTCCTCCCCTTACACAGATAATAATCGAATGACAGGCAAAGCGATCAAATGGGCTCTAGCTAATATCTTCCAACAATTCAATAAATGACTGGAATTCGATCAATACAGAATGGGATTAAGTACCTTCACAGAATCCCTGAAAATCTTGACACAAATTCCGAGATTCTAGAACCCGTATTGAAGAATTTAATTTAACAAATTATGTGAAACGAGCCAGGTGAAATTGCCACACGTAAACGTGTTGCTCGGTAATTAGAAATATCAAGAAACTTCTCACCTGCTGTTCCGGGTTACATCTTGACCGTCGGATGCTTCGAGGATGCCTACATTGCCAGTTTTAGGCGGTTACCCACTTATGGTCTTTGGCCTATTAACTTCCACGCAGGACATCTAATTGGCAATGGACAACGTTATGCTTGTCGTCTAGCATTTATGTATGACATGTGAGATTTACCTAAATTTTATATACTTTCACACACACACACACACACATATATATATAAACACACACACACACACACACACACACATATATATATATATATATATATATATATATCATACAACAAAACTTCACTTTATAGTTAGTTTAGATTGGCTTCTGGACTTTTTTATTATAGCTGTTTGTTTCTACTATGTCAACGTAGTTCTAACTAATTTTTTTATTACCTGAGTCCTTGGGCATTTATTCTATCTTCTGGCTAATATAATAAATCACATTAAGAAAATCATGTATGATATACTCGTCCGATAAAGTATCGGCATGAAAAATCTAACTCATGAATATTAGTCATTTGTTCACCTACTCTACTAACTCAGTCTCTCCTCCCTTGGTTCGTTCTTTCGATAGATCGATCCACATATGTTCAAAGTTCACATAATTTCGTGACCAAACTTATGAATCAATCATAATTACTTATCTTTCAGAATAAATTTTTGCTTTTCACTTGTTTCACGGAATAAAGTTTGTATTACAAGGTTTGAGCTAGTTTAAACTCTAAACGATTTTATTAAACAACTCTAAATGAAAAATAAAATTCAAGAAGCGACTAATTTTGTACATCTAAAGATACATTAAAATAGATAAAAGAGTGATACTACATATACATCAAAATTTATACAAAAAATCTGACATCATATACAAAAAAACAAAAAAAAAACAAATCGATTCAAAAACTTTATTTGTCAAAATATCATGATATATTAAATATAAAATCTTATAATATAATTACTGTAAATATCGATTTACGATATATTTAAAATATTTTTAGTATTATATTGTATAAATTTCAGTTACTCTACACGTACACGTAGCCTCATCAAATGGCTAAAAGTATATAAAGAAGTCTAATAGATGGCCCTTATGTTTCTACTTAACAACCTAAGTATTAAGTTAGTAACAATGTCAAATCTAAATTAATGTTTTTAATTTTTTATTAAACTATCCTTCGAACCAAACGTAGCCTTTTAATATTATCTTGTATAAATTTCAGTTACTCTACACGTACACATAGCCTCATCAAATGGCTAAAAGTATATAAAGAAGTCTAATAGATGGCCCTTATGTTTCTACTTAACAACCTAAGTATTAAGTTAGTAACAATTTGAATATGTATATTTTAATACTTGAATTAGATATATTTGAGCATGAGTTCATTTACACTATACTCAAGGTCCGTTCGTCCATTCGGTGTGCTGGATAAATCTGATGTTCGCCTCGTTTATTAAAAGCCCAAATAAAAAAACAAATTAAGTCATATTTCTTGGGAGTTGTCATCCCTTCGACCCACCCCTTGTGATAGGGGAACGGTAACAAAGACAAGACAACGAAATTAGTTACACACTTGTCCATCTCCTTCTACAAGCAAACTCACTATTTCTCAGAAATCCACTCAGCTGCAGTGAAGGTTCCAGTAGAAATAAGTATTGAAAATTTTCAATTTTCATTTTTTGTTCTCCTATCGTCAATATACATTTATTTCCTTTTCACACCTATTCGGAAAAAAAGTTGGCAAAAATTTGTGTGAAACGATATCACAGGTCGTATTTTGTGAGACATATCTCTTATTTGGGTCATCTGTGAAAAAATATTACTTTTTATACTAAGAGTATTACTTTTTTATTGTGAATATCGTTAAGGTTGACCCGTTTCACCTATAAAAATTCGTGAGACCGTCACAAGAGACCTACTCTCAATAAATTATCTGACAATTATCATATCATTCAAATCAAACGTTACCTAAATAATATTATTTGGGTGTGATACTATTGTTTGTAAACCCGACTGACCGATCGGGAACCGGCCACAAGTCCGATCCAGACCTAGTTTAAAAATCATATCTACGATCAAACTGGTGAGAACATGTCAATATCGGCTAGGGGTGAGCAAAAATTCGGTTAAACCGATTTAACCGAACGAACCGAATTAATTAAAAAAATCGGTTCGGTTAATTCGGAAGTTCGGTTTTGAGATTTTAACAAATCGGTTAATTCGGTTAATTCGGTTCGGTTTCGGTTGTATTATAAAAATTCGGTTTAACCGAAAAAACCGATTTGTAATTTATATTAATTTAAATTATAAATGGGTAATTAGAAATTAATGGTAATGAAGCCCAACTTTTAATGTATGGGCCAAACCGATTTGTCAACCCATTATCATTTCATTTGACCTAACCTAATTGAATTTGAGAAGGCATCGTCGCATCACTTAAATTCCACGCAGATCGGCAGACGGGCTTCGAAGGTGACGGATGACTGGATGAGTGCGGGAGAACAACGAAAACAATCTGGCCAGAGCCCAGAGGTGACAAACTGACAATGTTGGTTTTATTTATTAGTACAAGTGTTCTTGCATCATTTCTTTTCATTTTTTGTGGACTTTCAATTTCTTGAAGAAGTATGTTTTCTTCTGAAATTTTTTCCGTTGATTTGCTCTTCATGTGCTGTTCTAGTGTTCTTGCATCACCTCTTTGCTGCTTCTTCGGGCTCTTGGATCGGTTTAGTCATCGAAAATTCGAAATTGATCACAGCACTCTGATTCAACAGCTATAAAACCCCAAAAGATTGTCCTGTTTTAACATAATATAAAAAAATTCCATTGGGTGTTTCTGCCTGACGAATGCTTCCAATAACTTAGGTAGAGGCTGACTGTGTTAAAAAAATGTTTCCTAATAAAGGTGTTCTGCTCCAGAGTAATGGTTAGGGCAATCCCCAAAGTGCATGCGCCTATGGCTAGAATACTGAGAAGAATAATGTTACAAGATAGAAAATTATGTCTGAGTAGCTATGTCCTTTTAGAAAACAGAGAACCGAGTCCATCTTCGGTCTCCTCCATGATAAGTTAATGAAGCATGTTGGCTTCTAAGCAGTGTGTCACCATAGAACCAAGATTACACAACCAATAAGCAACGAATGCTTCCAATTCGAAATGACTTCCTGTAGATAAAGTATTAATTACAAATATATTCAACCTTGGATATAACAGCAAGAATTCAGATTACACAACCAATAAACTGAACCCAAAATGTAGCAGTAGCACCTCATTCGTAACAACTTTTGAGTGTTGTTCTATACTTTGTTGAAGTTATTTTTCTTACTTTCTTAGTTTCATTCCCACTCTTAGATTCAGTTGCAGCTTGTGCATGGTATCGTGATACATCATTTTAAATAATGTGTTGCATAAAGTTTGATTCGGTAACCATTAAGTCTTTGAGGCATAAAAAAAAATTCAAGATTGATTTGTTATTTGTTATTTTGATGAAAAATTTTATAATTTAATTGTAGATGTCAAGGCAAGAAGATATATCAATTATGGATATTGATGATAGTTGTTCCATTCCACAACCTTCAACTGGAACAGAAACATGTGTGAATTCTAAAGTGAAGGCAACCAAACGAAAAGCAATGAAACCAAGAAGTGAGGTATGGGAGCATTTCACAAAATTTTCCACTTCTGAAAATGAAATTAAAGCTAAATGCAAGTATTGTGAGAAGGAATTTTATTGTGATCCATATAAAAATGGAACAGCGAGTTTGAGGACACATATGAATTCTTGTAGAAAAAACCCACGTGTTATTGAGACTAATCAAGCACAGTTAAGTCTACAACAAGGTGCATGTTTAACTACTTGGAAATTTGATCAAGAAGTATGTAGGAAAGCTTTGGCTAGAATGATTGTGGTTGATGAACTCCCTTTCAAATTTGTAGAAGGGGATGGATTTAAAAAGTTTATGGCTATAACATGTCCAAAGTTTCGAATCCCTTCAAGATGGACAGTTGCACGTGATATTGTTGATTTATATGAAGTTGAGAGAGAAAGGTTAAAAAGTTTCTTCAAAAATTCATCACAAAGAGTTTGTTTGACAACAGATACATGGACATCGATTCAGAAGATCAATTATATGTGTCTGACAGCTCACTTTATTGATAAAAATTGGACTTTACAAAAAAAGATTATTAATTTTTGTCCGGTTACAAGTCATAAAGGTGAGTCCATTAGTTTAGCAATTGAGACATGCTTAAGGGATTGGGGAATTGACAAAATTTTGACGATTACGGTTGACAATGCAAGTTCGAATGATGTCGCAATCAATAATTTGAAAAGAAAGATGGCAAATTGGGATTCTACTATCTTAAAGGGAGAATGCATTCATATGAGGTGTGTAGCTCACATAATCAATTTGATTGTTGTTGATGGCTTGAAAGATATGAGTGAGTCGGTGACAAGGGTCAGAGATGCAGTGAAATATGTTAAACAATCTCCTTCTAGATTAAATAAGTTTAAAGAATGTGTGAAGATTGAAAAAATTGAAAGCAAGAATTCTTTATGTCTTGACGTATCAACAAGATGGAACTCAACTTTCTTAATGTTGAATGTAGCTCAAAAATTTGAAAGGGCTTTCGAAAGATTTGATGAACAAGATCCATGTTACAAATTGGATCTTCAACTCACAAAATGGATTGATGTTGTGAATGATGGTGGGGAGATGGTACTCGGTGCAGATGGTAGACCTAAAAAAGAAATTAGAACTTTTGATGGGAGGCCTACTAGTGTCGATTGGGAAAATGTTAGGACTTTTGCTGCTTTATTGCAAGTATTTTATGAACTAACTTTGAAAGTTTCAGGTTCATTATATGTCACATCCAATACTTTTGCACATGAGATTAGTTTCATTCACACAATATTGAAAGAGTGGAAAGAAAGTGACGATTTTGGTGTATATTCTATGGGAGTTAAAATGAAAAAAAATTTGACAAGTACTATGGAGATCCCGAGAAAATGAATAATTTACTCTATGTTGCGGTGGTGCTCGATCCAAGACACAAATTGGATTTTGTTGAATTCATGTTGTTAGAGTTGTATGGAGATGAAATGGGTGCCAGAGTAGGAAAGACAGTAAAACAAACTTTGCTTTCTTTGTATAAAAATTACAAGGAGAAGATGGAGCCTCAAGGAAGCAAATCAAAAGTGTTATCTATTCAACAAGTAAGTGACGTTGAGCAACAAAGTGCAAGTCAAACAGATTTAAAAAGACAATCAATTCTTGAGAAGTACAAAAAGCAAAAAGCACAGAGTTTTGGTGATGATAATATTTCAGAATTGGACAGATATCTAAATGAGATGGTTGAGGAGTATTCTGAAAATTTTGATATTTTGGGATGGTGGAAGCAAAATTGTCATAGATTTCCCATACTTTCTGAAGTTGCTCGTGATGTGTTGGCTATTCAAATATCAACTGTTGCTTCAGAATCTGCTTTTAGTACTGGTGGCCGAGTACTTGATTGTTTTAGGAGTTCATTGACTCCTAAGATAGTGGAAAGCCTTGTTTGCACACAAGATTGGCTCCGTTCATGCCCAATATCAATCAATGTTGAAGAGACTTTGGAGGATATGGAAAGTCTAGAAGATCGTAAGTTTTTTTTATAAAAATGTTATTGTCATTATTTTTTTATTTCTATAAACTTCTAATTTATTTTACTTGTATGTCTTACTTTCTTTTTCAGATATAGAAAAACTTGGGTTGGACTCATCTTCCTCAACAATACCTGTGGATAAATCATAAATGAAATACGTAAGTGAGAATGATAAATGAAACGTTTTGTCATGTATTTTATTATGCTCTCTGTTTCATCTCTGTATTACTTTTTTTTTGTCATGTATTTTGAAACTGCATAATGACATTCAAAGTTGTGGATACGAGGACGTGAAGATTATGTGGGGATTGCAATATGTGAATCTTTTCATGATCAACGTGGGATATATTATTTTAGCTGGCCAGGCTCTTAAGGTAAATTTTCCCTTTGTTTTGGTTGATTTCCCCAATCACAGGCATTGATTCTTGAATATTTCAATGGTCCAGTACATAGGCGGTTTTGGAGGAATATTTCATGGTCCAACACCCATTCAAACCATGAAGGAGCAGCAGTGTCCTTTTCTTAAAATCAAACTTGATGAAGAGAAGCTCTCCAACTATTGCACAATAATATATATTATGATGCGAGACTTGATTTCCTTCGAGATAGTCATGCACTCATGCTTACATTTTGGTGATTGTAATATCTTCAAGTTTGTATCGTTTATGTTTTATCGTAATATCTTCAAGTTTGATTGTAATATCTTCGAGTTTGTATCGTTCAAGATAGTCATGCAGTCATGTTTTCTTTTTTTTTTTTTTATAATTCACATTTTTTAAAAAAAAAATCGGTTATTTCGGTCACCGACCGAAATAACCGAATTAAAAATCGGTTCGGTTAATTCGGTTATTATGTTCAATTCGGTCGGTTCGGTTTTCCTGAAATTAAATCGGTTAAATCGGTTATTGGTCTATTCGGTTCGGTCGGTGACCGAATAGACCGATTGCACACCCCTAATATCGGCCAAGAGGCGATACAAGTTCACCACCTTTTTAATTTTTTAAGAATTGATTATTTTCATATATTTATTTTTAAAAAAATTATTTTTCATATTTTAAATTGTATTATATATATATATAATTATTTGGATTTTAAAATTTGTTATATAATATAACATTTTTTCGATTCGACTATCTCGTTGAACGGTCAACTAATTGAACTATTTTAATAAAATAAAACGATTCGATTCAATTATAAAATATGGGGAAATTGCTTAAAAATTTCTAAACCCAAACTTAACTTGCCCCTAACTCCCTATACATCAAAAACTCTCTTTTAACTCCCTAAACCTATAAAATAGACAAAATTAACCTTATTCTCTAGTTTCTTTTAATTGATCATCCGCGCTTTCAAAATGGTATCAGAGCTTTAGGTGGATTTATTTCAAACACAAATTTTATTATCACTAGTAACTAATTGTATGAGAAGGAGAATTTTGAAAAAATTATGAATACGAACTTCGGTTCGAGAAAAATAATTTACAAGGAATATTTCAGAATTTTGGAATATAAACAAGTGCATCTAACTATTGTTAGATATCAGAAATAGAAAGGGAAGCTACTGCACCCTCAGGTAAAATCTCAGGTAAACTTATGATTCAAACAAATAAGTTTCTGGAGATAGTTCCAGATTCCTCTAAGTTCTCTTCAGATCTTAGAAAATTCAGAAGACAGTACAAAATTATGGCAATATGCTATATTTTGTACCACAACGAGTTGAGAAAATCATTGAAACACATGAAGAAATTCTTGAAATATTAAAGGATATTCAAACAAGAATTCAGAAACTGGAACAACAACCCAGTTCCAGTTAGTTCCAGTAGACGAACTTCAGGAGGTTGGTTACCACCATCCTTTGGTACTGAACCTTTGTTACATCAACAAGGGAAGGCCAGAGTGGTGTCAAAACTTTTGACTGAAGAAGAAAAGATGATCAATCTAATCAAGTCTGTCTCAGAAAAGAAATTGATCTGATGACAACTTTAGAAATGATTGGTTTAGAAGATCTACAAGAGCTTGCGGAATCTTTCGCAAATCTCAAAGTAGTAGATCTAAAGATGAACACAGCAGTAGGTGAAACACCACCTGCTATAACCTGGTCATCTTCTCAAGAGCCACCCAGGGAAAGTGTGGGATCTCAGAATGTAAACATGAGAGAATCTCAATCTGATTTCCATACTGGTGGAGGATCACACCCAGCAGGGACAAGAGCAAGGAGAAATCAAATCCCTTTGCACCAAACACCCTATGGGAAAACTGTTTTGGATCCTATACATCCTTACGGGGTTATGCTTAACCTTGATGTATTAGACTTCAAAAACAGAGAAGATCTCATAGATGATTGGACATCTGCTATGAGAATTGCAGCAGGTACACTCGATTTCAACAAAGAAGGATTCATTAAACTTTTGGAAATGAATCTTATGGGATCAGTGAAAATTGCTTGGGACATGACCTCATTAGACATGAAGGAGTCAGTCCTAGCTGGTGAGTCTCTTAGTGAGATCGCTGGAAAAATGGCTACCCTATTTAAAGCACACTTTATAGGGGTAGACTATTTCAATAGTCAAGATACAGAGAAGAAGAAGAATTATACTCAAGCTCTGTATAGTCTGAAATTACATGATATATGTTTGGTTGATGAATACATTATGTTATTCACTAAATATAGATGGAATTCAGGAGTCGAAGAAGATATAGCTATGCAGCTTTCTTCGCAAAAATGCCGAGTCCCTGGAGAGAAATGCTCATGAGGGAGTACGTACCTGGAAATCCAGATACTTTGGCACGAAGAGCCTCTTTCCTCAAAGGAAAGTTGGCAGAATGGTGCCATATGGCAGCATTACAAAAGAATTACAAACGCTTAAGGGGTATCAACAAAAGAACTCCTTTGTATTGTAAGGAAAATGATCTTCCAACAATTATTGGAAGTAAACCACAGAAGCATAAAAGGAAGAGTTTTAGGACTCATCCTTATGCACGAAGTGGAAGAAGTTCTTGGAAACCAAGAATTGTATGGTCTAGACAGAAAGCCAGATCTTATAAAACCGGACAAAGAAGCGGACCATCGAGGAGTAGGATATCATCCCAAGCATCAAGTACATCTCGAAGCACATGAAGAACACCTACAAAGAAAACTTTCAGAAGAGCTCATACTCGGGCTAATGAAAGTTTCAAGGACTGTAATTTCTGGACATGTAGAGCAAGAGGTCATATCTCAACCGACTGTCCAGAAAACGAAAAGAGAGGTATTAAACGCTTCAACCCAACCCCGGATATCGAAGAAGCTGTTTATTACCAAGATCTAATTCAAGTATACCGATTTGAGGACATCGCCTCAGATGAAAGTATATATGAAGAAGAAGAAGTTTTAAGTCAGGAGGAATCTGATGGAACAGAATCGGAATCTGACTGAAGACGAGGTGTTTCGACACGAAACACATGAAGATCTATCTGGGTTTTTCAGCCAGACAACAATATCTCATAACATGGTTCAAAGAATCATGAGAGAAAATCCGAGTCTACAGAGATATCAAAGTTTCTCTGCAGGACAGATAGAAAAGTTCTTAGGAAGTCTTGGCCTAAGAAACAGAAAGCATCATCTAATCTATAAAGTTTCTAGAAAGGAAATGGCAATCCCAATGGAACTTACAGGAAATAGAATGGAGATGCAGTTAATTTCTTCCGAAGAAATTAAGGAGGAATTACAAAAACTCAAGATAGAAGTAGCAAGGACTATGTCCTGGATTCATATTGGAGCAATCCAGATTATGATAAAGGCTACTTTCAAAGAAGGAATAGATTCACCTATTGATATTGCTATTTGCGATAAAAGAATGGGAAATCTACAAGATTCAGTACTGGGAACAATCTCAGGAAATCTTTGCGCGGGAAAGATTGTAGGAGTAATCTATCCAAGGATAGCCTAAAACCTGGCAGATCGAGATTTCAGCCAAGCCTTGACATTGCATCAAAACTTCAAGGAAAAAAGACTGATGAAAGAAGGTAATAGGCCATACTCTATTACCTATCAAATTTCATATGCTCTATCTAATACACATCATTCTGAACTGTTTATTAGAAATGAGTTTATTGAAATCCCTGAAATATTCGGAAAAGTTGCTCAGGTAATTTATCCGGAAAGAGTTGAGTTTCCTTTAATACAGGAAACCGATATCCAAATACAAGACAAACCGATTCTACAAAGGAATCAAAGTCTTAGATTGGAATCAAGAAGACTATCTTTTCAAGAAGATAGAATTACGAGTTACAGATGGGGAAAAACATCTGTTATAGAAACCCAACAGGTGCTGAAAAGTTTTTCTACAATAGGAAAACTTCGATGCCGAGAAGGGTGGAAGGAAATCGAAATAGTATTTGATATTACTAAGCAAAAGAATCAATTTTCTTGTAATTCAATATACTATTTGGAACAACCTATGATAGGAACTTACCAAGGACTGATTAATATCGGAGAATTGGAGGTTCACATTCAAGGAATTCCAGGGAAAGAATCAGATCGACTGATTCTTGGACTAGAGTTTCTTGAGGAACACAAACCTTGGAAACGTCTAGAGTATGGAATGAAGTTTATGGCAGAGGATAAAATGTGGAAAATCCAATGACCACAAGTCCATTCTCCATATACATTCCAGTAGGAATGTTGTATGAACAATATAAGGCAGAATACTTTGCTGCATATATTGATTCAGGTGCTAGAATATGTACAGCAAAACGAGGAGTTTTTTCAAATAATTTGGAAGAAGAACTACCAAAGATTGCTGGAAGAGATTTTTCCAGAAGAATCTTAATCTTATGTAAAGGGATTAAGATGACTGAAATTATGATTGGCGGTGCTGGACAAACAACTTGGTACAAGGTAAAGATACCACCAATTTATTTTCGTGATACATGAGCTGATATATTGTTAGGAAATAATTTCTTACAAATGTTCAAGTCCTATACTCAAGAAAATAAGACTAGAAGATTAGTATTCACAACACCCTGTGATCACAAAATCATAGTCCAGAGACTACGAGAGGCATTTTACAGAAAATTGCCAATCCAGTTTCGCAGCAAGCGTGGTGATTCAGGAAAACTTCTGAACCCAAAAATGAAGGATTCAAGACGGTTTGGTGAAACAATTCTCCAGTTGAGAGCTGATAAAGAACTCCAACCAGAAGATATAAAATGCCTTAAGATAACTCTACATACAAATGAAGTAGAGTTTGAAGCTATGGTATCATTGGAAGATGTCAAGAAGAGGATCATAGAAAATTATAATGAGGATCCCTTGGCATGGTGGGACAAAAATCAACTCAGGGTTTGCTTTAAGATTAAGGAAGGCAAAGAATATGAATTTGTCCGTTGCAAACCCATCACAATGAACATCATTGATCAAAGGGATGTGCAGATTATAATCAAGGAACATTTGGACCTTGTTTTGATCAAAGCAGATATGTCACAATATAGCAGTCCAGGTTTTCTGGTAAGAAATCATGGTGAGATTAAACGAGGTAAACCCAGATTAGTTATTAATTATCAAGAAATTAATAAGATTCTGGAGTTTGATGGATATTTTATACCAAGCAGAGAACATCTAATTAGTTGCATACGCAATGCCAAGATATTCTCTAAATTTGATTGTAAATCCGGATTTTATCAGATTCGGATGGAGGAAGGAAGCAAGAAATTCACAGCTTTCTCCACAGCTCAAGGACATTATATTTGGAAAGTATTACCAATGTGATTGGCTAATTCACCCCAGATATTTCAAAGAAAGATGTATAATCTTTTTAAAGATTATTTTAAGTTTATGTTTGTTTACATCGACGATGTTTTAATAGCATCCAAAGATATGAATGAACATGTTAAGTATTTGGAGATTTTCTCTAATGTTTGCAAAAAGAAGGACTGGTTTTATCTGAAAAGAAAACAAGTCATTGCAACAAGAAAGATTGAATTCCTCGGAATTGAAATCGATGAGTCAGGAATAATTCCGCAAGATCACATAGTTGAAGAGGTGCAGAATTTTCCAGAAAATCTTAAAGACAAGAAGCAACTTCAAAGTTTCTTAGGAGTTGTTAATTTTGCTGGAATGTTTATCAAAAATCTAGCAAAACACAGGAAGGTGTTCAGTCCATTATTGAAAAAAGATGCAAGATTTATATGGACAAAAGAACACACAGAAGGACTTATCCATTTAAAGAAGGTTTGTAAAAATCTTCCAAAAATGGCTATTCCTCAAGACGAAGATGAATTGGTATTGTATACCGATGCCAGTGATCATTGGTGGGCAGCAGTTCTTACTAAGCTCGCACCAGATGGAGAACAACCATGCAGATATTGTAGTGGATTATTCTCAGATGCAGAAGCCATAACATGGCATATCAACGAAAAGGAATTTTATGCAGTAAAGAGGGCTTTTGAAAAATGGTCATTATTTCTACTTGCAAAGAAATTCACTTTGAAAGTTGATAACACATAAGTTAAAGCTTTTTAAGGAATATAATTGAGTCTAAACCTGAGAAGGCTAGATTATTACGATGGCAAGCACTATGTCAGAATTATATTTTTGACACTATGATAATAAAATCTCATGAAAATATTCTTGCATATTTTTTGACAATAGATGGACATCATTGACATTGATGCTATTATCAAGATGCAGAGGCATTTAAGGGAACACCTTGAAATGCTTCAAACCGAGTTCAACAAGTTGGCCGTTAACGCAGAAGTTGCGGGAAGGCTACAACAAGCTGATAAGAGAATTGTCTCTGATCGAATTACAGGTTGTTTACAGGCATATACTCAGTTATGGTCTGTAATGCAAAGGCCTATCTTCCAGGGCATTAAGAAGCCATTGGTTTCCCAAATGGAGAGTTTTCGAGTACAGGACTCTATACCTGTAGCGGGGGATTCAAATACCCCTTGCACAAGTGTTAAGTCGGGATCATCATCAGATGAGTCGGCTAAAACAAAAATTGAGACTCCTGATCCTTATCTTGAGTCTTCAAGTCAACCCTTCACCTCCGGGATTGAAGAGGGAGAGATCAACCTTAGGCCTCGTTTTGACAAAGGCAAAACTAAGGTTGATATTAATGAAAGTGCAATTTCTCCATTTCAGGTTTATCAGCAGAATTGGGAGAAATTGAAAACAAGAATCGGAATCAACCCAGCCACTAACAGGGTTGATGTTTCAGGAAAATATCCAAGGGTATGTATGAAACAAAATTCATATCCAAAGGAGGTTAAAAGCATGGTATGAATTCGGGGCACTTGCCTTAGTTTATACTACATCACCCAGCTTTCCAGAAATATCAGGTCTACCAAAATGGATTCAGGAAGCTGTTCACGAAACTTGGGCGAATAATGATTATTTGTCCAGAGGAGTTGTTTTGGAGCTATACTTCTTTAGTGCAGCACCAGAACCAGCAGGAAAAAGCTCCCATGAAGCCTTTCATTTTATTAAGCTAAGGAGGCCGGATACAAATGTTCAAAAATTTATCAAGGATCTTCCAACAGAAGAAACACCCCTGGTTGCTTCAATTTCTGAAGATGATATGTCTACCAGAAGAGCTTGGGGTCTATGGGTCTGTCTCACTGAGATGGACAAAGTCAAGTTCCCGTTCAAATTTTATAATCATTCAGTGAACGGATCATTCCTGTTAAATACAATGACAGGAAAAACAACAAGTTTTGCAGAAGATTTTTTTGAGAAAAAGAGAAATTTTTTGTGGAATAGCAAGCTGCCGGCAAGTAAAGAAACTCGTCGGAAATTCTGTAACATGACACATATAGGAAGATGGTCTGAAAACATCTGTCCAGAATGCCAAAACCAGAAGGAACCGGAATTCGGTAAAGGATTCAAGCCGAGATCTGATCGGAAATACTTTACCGATACAAGTACAAGTGGGGATGGACCACATTCACGTTTTCCTCGAGGAAACCGAAAGCCAAAGATTCCTCGACAAAATTAAAAAGAACATGTGAGCATCCCACCAAGAAAAGAAGGACCACCAAACTTGGAAACAAAATGTATTTTGCATATCTCAGAGTTTCCAGGAAAAGGATTAAGGGAACAAGAAAAGAGCTGAAAAATTTCAAAGAATTTCAAAAGAAGCTCGAAGAAACAGGAAAAGAAATACAAGCTGATCTGATCCAGGTGCATATAAACTATTTATGCAGACAGATAAAATTGCAAGAAATGACTGTTTCTAGATTAATAATCTAGAAGAAGACAAATCAAGTGGAGGGACCATCTTAAAAGGACCACTCAACCACTACATGGTCCATATGCTTATCAAGATTTGAAGTTCGAGTTTCAAATCCGAAGAAAGCCTTCTATAAATAAAGAAGCAGAAAGAAGATGAAGGCATCGATCAACCTCTTCATTTTTCTTCAAAATCTTTTGTAATATTTTCTTTCAAGTTTATGTGTGTAGAAAGTTCAGCTACTATTAGTAGCTAACAAGTTTCTCCTCCTCTACAGGAGGTTACTATGTAATAATAAATGTTCTGTGTTTGAATAAAGAGATCTTTTGCTCTTAGCCCCTCTCATGTATTATTTTCAAAATTTTATCTTTTACTGTACACTCTAAGGTAGGAAACGAATTAGAGTTGTGTCAAGTATTGCTGAAGGAATCTGCTTAGGAACCATCGGTTGCGATCGCGTGGTTGGACTGTGAGGAGCAGTTCGTAAAATCCGGTGGATATAACCCGGTGGTACTCCGGTCAAAGAGGTAAAAGATTTGATTTATTTTTCGGAAGCATGATGGGCCATTATTTAAAAAAGAAAAAATCAATTATTTAAAATGAAGATATAATGGCAAATTTGGAAATTTGAGAGATATGGGGAGTTGAAACAAAGTTTTAGTGGGGTATGGAGTAAAGAGAAGGTTGAGAATGGAAATAGGGATTTATTGACAAATTCCCCATAAAATATTAGATACTTTTATACAAATAAAATCGAATTTCTGAATTAACTACACCCAAACAAGAGTGTTATGGATTCTTTTCGGGTGGGCTCGAGAACAAACCACGTTGTGTGATCCGACCCGTACTGGGGTTACGCAACGGTCTAATTCCAACATGGCCAGTTGCTAATTCAAATCCCCCATTTTCCCGTTCACAATCCATTTTGAATCGCCAACATTGCCCTAAATTCTTCGATTACCCAATTGCTCGTCGCAAATGGCTCCTCATCCCCCAAAACCCCCAAAAAACCCACCCAAAACTCCCAAAAAGCAATGGACAATCGACGATTTTGAAATCGGGAAACCCCTGGGCAAAGGTAAATTCGGCCGAGTCTACCTAGCTCGTGAAATCAAGGTAGGTGATCGCATTCGTAGTTTTATTGAGTAACTGTTTCGAAATTTTTATATTTTGGGATTTACAGTTTGCTCTTTGGGGTTTTAGAGTAAGTATATAGTGGCGTTGAAGGTGATATTTAAGGTGCAAATCGAGAAGTACAGATTGTTCCATCAGCTGAGAAGAGAAATGGAGATCCAAATAAGCCTCCGCCACCCAAACGTCCTGAGACTCTACGGATGGTTCCATGATGACGAACGGATTTTCTTGATCCTGGAGTATGCTCATGGGGGTGAGCTGTACAAAGAACTGCGGAAATCACACCTCCTTCCCGAGAGACAAGCGGCCACTGTAATCATAATGCCTTCTCATTTTATGTTTGTGCGTACGCTTCTATATTTTTAATGGAGAAAATTTAGCATTTTGATCCACCAGGAATGTGATATAGAACGGGGAGATTTTCAAATTTGATAGCACAAATAAATGATATGGTTCTTGAAGCATCTAAAACTTGTTTTGCATTTGAAGTGAGAAGGAGCTGTAGACTTCTAATGTTATGGAGTAATTTATTCAAAAGTTTATTTAAAAACTGGGAGTTTGAAGTCCTTAGAAATCTTGGGAGGATATTACTATACACGGAAACCCTCTCTTAAATACCATTTGTTTTTTTTAAAGGTTTGAATGGCATAAGTAAATGTGGTTTATGCATTTATGTGTGGTGTATAATTTGTTTTCCATTTATGACGGATCTAGATATTACCGATGTCTTTTTATCTTGTGATTGATCATTAAAATCTCTCTTAAAACGAACAACATATGTTATGAATAGCACGGTACATAATAAATTTGGATACAGCTATTGTTTACCAAGCATTTCTGAACTTGGGTTCTTCAGTAGCTCTTTAATTTCTGGTAATGTGCTATTTACTATCTACTACATGTGTTTTTTAACATTAAAATTGTGTTCTGACAATTGATGATTTATTTGAAAATTAGTACATAGCAAGTCTCACACAAGCTTTGGCGTACTGTCACGAAAAGCATGTGATTCACAGGGATATCAAACCGGAAAATTTGTTGCTCGATCATGAGGTAATGCCCTTTGTCAACTAGTGGTCTATGAGCTTTATTTCCCAGAACAAGTACCACCACTTAGTTGGACTAAATGTGGTGCACAAATAAATGCTAAAATGGGTGCAATTGTAACAATTTAAACTACATAGTTTATTGACAGAATCAGATTGCATGTTATGAATATCAAAGTTATGAACAGGAAGCTAGTGCATATCAGTTGTAAGGCAAAATAAAGAAGTGAACTTGCTGGACTATGAAGTAATTTCCGAATTCCCCCCCTTTATCTTCGCCACGAAATGAAAGAAATTTTGGAATCTTCAAATATTTGTTAACTTTATGCATCACTCATAGGGTCGGCTCAAGATTGCAGACTTTGGTTGGTCTGTACAATCCAGAAGCAAAAGACACACCATGTGTGGAACTCTAGACTATTTAGCACCAGAAATGGTGGAGAACAAGGCCCATGACTATTCAGTGGATAATTGGACATTAGGTGTTCTCTGCTATGAATTTTTATATGGTGTGCCTCCATTTGAGGCTGAAAGTCAGTCCGACACATTTCGAAGGTATGAAATAAGCTCTTTTTTTATTTACCTAGTAGTTACATGTATCTGCCATTGAATCAGTAGATTATAATAATTTTTCTGGACCTTTTTAGGATTATGAAAGTTGACCTTAGCTTTCCTTCCACTCCTGAAGTGTCTGCCGAAGCCAAAAATCTCATTAGCCAGGTAAAATATGGCATTGATTTAATGTCACTTTCATGATGAGACAACGGCTAAGTAATCAAGCCAAATTTGAATTCAAAGCACAAATTTTTTAAAAATAAACACGTGTTTTGTTGGTAAAAAATTGGTAGATTTTATTATGTAAGCAATGATGTATATATTTTTTTCTTCTTCTCCAAACCTCACTTATAAATACTCATCTATTCTTCATTCTCAAATCACACTAAAACACAAAATCTTCTTCTACAATCATAAGTGTAGAATTGAAATAGAGGATGTATTGTGAGATTTTCTTGAGGATTGTTTATCATTGGAAGGAATATGATTAGTGGGGAGAAAATGAACATTAAAATAAGAGTGTTTTGAGTGAAATATTTTGTATTACCTTGAGAGAAATATCTTGTCTTCTTTGTTATAAATAAAAAAGTAATTCCCTTGAGAGTTCTAGAGTGGACGTAACCTAATATTGGGGTGAACAACTATAAATACTGATGTCTATCTTATTCTACCCGATATAAAGCAGGTTTATACCAAACTACGCACTAACTGCTAAGCCAAAAAAACAAAACTTGATATCATTAAAGAGTTCATGCACTCAGATCTTGTGGGCCAATCGCCTGCTTGACCGCACCGAAAAGGTTCTAGGCTCTAGGCGCTAGTTTGGAGTTTTAGAACACTGCAGAAAGAGTCAAAAGCATGCTCTCACATGCAAAGTTGTTTAAAGAATTCTGAGGTGAGGTCGTGGTTGCTGCCACATATATATTGAATTGCTCGTGTTATGTTCCTCTCCATTATGATGTCCCCGAGCAAGTATGACAAGATAACGAAGTTTCCTATAATCATTTGCGGATATTTGAGTGTGTTACTTATGTTAATTGTTATATATCAAATGATGAAAGACAGGAGTTGGATGCCAAAACAACAGAGTGGATCTAAATGATTGACCCTCAACAATATATCATGCTAACTTGATGGGGATAACCGGAGAGCTTCCAAGACTCTATTACCGGTGAACACATGAATAAGTGGATGAAGGTCATGCAAGATGAAATGCAATCCTTGCATGAGAATGTGCTAGGGTTAGCAGCTGAGTTGAACTGGAGGTGGAACAAATGGATGTTAAGACTGCATTCATTCAGGGAGATTTGGAGGAAAAAATCTATATGGAGCAACTAGAGAATTTTGCAGAGGAAGGGAAAGAGGACCTCGTGTGCAGACTAAAGAAAAGTACGTACGGTCTCAAGCAAGCACCGAGACAATATTACAATTAGTTTGAATCTATAATAACTCAACAAAGATTCAAGAAAATCACTATAGACTATTGTGTGTTTGTTAGAAAAACCTCTGATGATGATTTGATGATGCTTCTGTTCTACGTAGATGACATGTTTATAGTTGACAAAGATTCTTCTGAAATCAAAGGCCTAAAGAAGCAATTAAAGCAAGACATTTTCTATTCAGGAGTTTGGGCCAACAAAAAGAATTATTGACATGGAAATCCATCGAAATAGATATGCCAAAAATACCTTGTTGTCGCAGAAGAAATATATGGAGTTGCAAAAGTTTGTTACATTGTCAACCACTGAAGCGGAGTTCATTGCAGCAATTGAGGCATACGAGAAGTTGGAATACTGTAGAGTGCAGCTCTCATCGAATTCACAAAATGTGTTTGATGGAGAATTGATAAGTAATCAAGCCAAATTTAAATTCAAAACATTTCATTTTTTAAAAATAAACTTGTGTTGTGTTATTCAAAAATTGCTAGTTAGGTTTGATTATGTAAGCAATGATGTATAATGTTTTGTTTTTTTCTCCAAACCTCATATATAAATTCTTCACTCTCAAATCACACCAAAATACAAAATCCTCTCCTCTACAATGACAAGTGTAGAAGTAAAATAGAAAATTTAGTGTGAGATTTTCTTGAAGAATGCTCATTGTAGAAGTAAAGTAGAAGATTTAGTGTGAGATTTTCTTAAAGAATGCTTATCTTTGGAGAGAATATGATTGGTGGAAAAAAAGTTAGTGTTAAAATAACAATGTGCTGAGTGAAATATTTTATATTGTCAATTTTCTTGTACACTTTGTTATCAATAAAGAAGTAATCTCTTTGAGAGCTCTAGAGCTGATGTAGCCCGTATTGGGGTGAAATACCCACAACAAATATCGTTTTACATCTTATTCAATAGTTGATTATACTTGTAATGTTCCGTTGCGATATTACCTCAAAGTTATATTTATTTCCTTGATATTCCAACAATGACAATGTAAATATTTTCTCCATCCTGCTTGCTGCTTTAACTGGGCTTAAAAACTTGTGCAGCTTCTTGTAAAGGACTCGTCAAAACGGCTCTCTCTTCAAAAGATCATGGAACACCCTTGGATAGCTGAGACTGCTGACCCCATGGGCATCTGCCCAAACTAACGCAGAACGTCCTATTCTATCTTTATAGTCCTGACTTTAGGAATCTAACTCGTAAAATCCTATGTTTAAAGGTAAGAACTTCGCAAGAAAATGCGACATTTCTTTCATACCAACTTTGCAGCATCGCGTTTGTGTAATAGATGCGAAGATGGTTTGTGGAGGTACATTAAATGTCTTTTCATATGATCAATTTGTAGCCAAACTGCATGCTATTGTAGATTAATTTTGACAGTATTGTGTAATGCGCAAATTGCCTATTTTCATTTATCTCGTATCATATAAAATCATACAGAATTGATTATTTTATTTGAATATGTAATCTCAAATGTAAGCTTCATATTTTTAGACCTTCTATGTTCCATTGAATATCTTCTCCAGAAATTAGGCTAAAGATAAGTGTGCTTACCGATTTGTATAATCAAATATGCAGAAGTGCAATTGGGAGCTTAAGAGTTTTTTTGCATTTTTAATATATTTTCAACTCTCAAACCAAAAAATAGAAAAAAAAAACTATAAAAATATAATAAAATTTTAAGTCTAAATACATTAAAAAATATTATGTTCTACAAGAACTACAATAATTCTAAAAATCACAATCATTAATAGTTTCCTACGATTATACTATATAAACTTAAAAGCATGAACATTCTCTAATTTTTTTAGACTTTGATTCAATATTCTCTTTTTCATCTAAATCATCTTCCTCATTATATGATAAAAAATAATTTTTTTTTTAATGAATAACCGAAATAGAATATGTGTCTCATAAAACTGACCCGTGAGACCGTCTTGCATATATTTTTGTTACAAAACAATTGAAATTAGTACTCACCTTTTTAAAGACATCCAATTTCTTTTGCATCCTAATGAACTATAAAAAATTTAAAAAGAAGAAAGTTTCACGGGTATGAACTATAATATCAATCATTGTTCTAATGTTTTCTTCTTCCTTTTTTTTTTCCAAATTTTTTTGTTTTTTTAGCTCAACTTTTGAACTCAATGTTTCGAAGAACTTTAAGTCTTTCACAAATGGAGTGAACCACGTTTTAAAAAGTTTCATTACAATTTCTTTCTTTTATCTAAATCTTTTAACTAAAACACTTTATTACAAGGGGCTTTGTTTTTTTATTTGAATAAACAAGTTTTCTCCCTTCAGAACCGTGCTTGTATTCGATCAGACTTGATGCAAAAATTACAAAAAAGTTCTCTTATTGCAATAAATAACTTTAAAGTTTATTTAACTAATAAAAAATATAATAAACAATATATAAATATACCAAAAAAAATATTACATCAATAACAAGTCAAAAAATATTTAAAATAATGTTTCTAACTATTTTAGAGACGAAAATATTTATCAAATACGTATAATCCAGTTATCGGACTATTTATTTATCAATCGACAATATAACTAATTTATTTAATATATCTTGTGATATTGTTGATCGAAAATAGTGTTTGTTAACTTTAACTTCGATAATTTATTTTCTACTGTTGCAGTTGTTACTGATATGATTAACAAAATTTTATAGACAACATAAATATTAGAGAATTAATCATTCATTTAATAAAATAATTTGTGGTTGATCCGAAAGTTTATAAATGCATACATACATATATGTATATATATATTTGAAATTTGCCCAATATTATCATTTACAATCAGCCTAATGAAATCATAAACTCATGAAACAATAAAAAATATTAAATCCCAAAATAAAAATAAAAAACTAGCACAACTACTTAAAGAGTGAGTTCCATATGAGACCGTCTCACGGATCATAATTTATGAGACGAGTCAATCTTATCCATATTCACAATAAAAAGTAATACTCTTAACATAAAAAGTAATACTTTTTCATGGTTGATCCAAATAAAAGATCCGTCTTACAAATACGACCCGTGAGACCGTCTCACACAAGTTTTTGTCTTAATTAAAAATATATTTATTTTAATTTTTACATAAACATTATTATGTAATATTTATTTCGTAAACATTTTATTTATATTTTCCTAATTTTTTTTATTGAAATAGGAAGAGATGTTTGTTTTTAATGCCCTCATTGTGGAGTATAATAAATATAATATAAACTCCTCACAATTCCACGACAATGGCCACCACTGGCTCGTCGGCCGTCTCCTCCTCTTCCGCCGCCGCCGTGTATAAACCAACTAAAACGCGTGCTGGAAAGCAGCACAATCAAGACGAGCAAAAACGCCATCGTTCGGTCTTCGAAGTTTCGCAGGATTTCTTCGATTCCTGCCTCCTACTCAAGGGTCCTTCCTCTTCTTTACCGGATTCCGATTCCTCCCGTCTCTCCTTCCTATCCTTGGAAGACGTAGAATTGGAACTAGAATCGAGAGAGAAACTTATTGACAATGATCTTGCTGGTGTTCCTTACAGTAATAACGTGGATAGCAATATTAATTTGAAATCTATGCAGAGATGGTCTTGCAATACGTGTAAGGCGGAGTTCGAGTCTCTCCAAGACCAAAGATTTCACTTTAAATCCGACCTACATCGTTTCAATGTATGTAATTGATTTTACTATTGGTATTTTTTTTTTAATTTTATTTTTGCGGTATATCAAGGGTGAGAGGCTTGTATAACTACGTGTTCGGAAGTATTCTTTTAAGAACAATGATAATAATGGAAGCATGAGTCTGTGTGTTGTTGAAGTACCGTAATTCTTAATTTGATGAAATGAAGATGATTTGCATCATGTTTGAGAATTTAATGATTGTCACCTTATACGATACCTTAGTTTGATGGTAAGAAAATAATTTACGGATGTATGAGGTCTCACGTTACTAGGTATTGGTATCAGTGTGCAAACGAACGCGAAAGTGTCCGATATAATTGGATGGATTCAATTGTGATTTGGAAATTAGTTAAAGGAAAATTCCATTTGGTTTTTATTTTTTTCTTGTGCTCTTATTGTGAAAAAGGCATGGAGCTGATTCATTTAACCCTTTTATGTTTGCTTCTGGTATGGGCTTCGGAATTTTTTTATACAAAATGGAATTGACCTTGTGATTGCACACGGGTGGACTGGATAAATTTTTATGATCCGCTGGAATTGCCCCCATGACGATTTATTTGTTTTGCCCTGTTCAAGTGCCTGTGAATATAAATGTACTTATTTAACCTCATTGGTGCCCAGTATTCCATTCTGGTTTAACCCCTTGATTTACTTTTTTGGCTATCTGATCTCAGATAAAGCTAAGTATTTCTGGAAAAAGTAGCATCCGCGAGGAAGATTTTGATGAAACGACGTCTGATTCTCTATGCAAAGACTATGACATATCAAGTATCTCAGGATCAGAAGATGAAGAAGAGAGAGAGAATGGTGTTATCGTTGATAGACAGAGTGGAAACAGTGGAGTTTTGAAAAGTAAGATATTTATGCAGTTACAAACAGGGGAGAGAGTTTCGGTTTGGAGATGTCTAGTTCTCGTTGAGTCTGAAAATATTTCATTTGAAAATGACCAAAAGCTTGACATGGATGGTGGTTGGGGAGTGCTGCATTTGTCTCATAAGCAAGTGATTGAAAAGCTGAAATACATAGTTCATGAACCTAGAGATAACACCTGTTTGCGGATTGTTTTACTTGCGAGGGGCGGACATTTTGCTGGCTGCGTCTTCGATGGAAACTCTCTTGTGGCTCATAAAACATTCCACAGGTTAGTGCCATCCCACAGCTATTCACTTTATAACTGTTTAGCAAATTTAGTACATTATTTCTGAAAATAATTCCGTGTTTTTCATGATAAAGTTCATTTCCAATCTTGTGTAAACTTTGGTGAACTAAGAGAAGTTGATTAAGTGAAAATAGTTTCTTCTGGTTTGTTGGTTAACACGTTGATATTTTTGGAGCTGTTTTTTGTTAATTTGTTGAAAATGATGTATAAGATATTATTTGAGCTGAACGTTTTGGCCTATAGACATTAGCCCGCTTTTGCATATTGTAAGTTGCTTCACATCCTGCAAAGTTAATGTATTTCTTTATGGTCATGAATGTTATATTTTTCTAAATTTGTGCTTTTGTGCATGAACCTGCAGATATGTTGTCAGGGCCAAGGCCGGTAAAAAGCAGTCATCAAAAGATGCAGGTGGGCGTGGTATTCATTCTGCTGGAGCTTCACTTCGTCGATATAATGAATTTGCTCTTAAGAAGGTATGAGGTGTTGATCGTTGGCCAGAGTTGAGAAATTTTACTACTTTAATGCTATTTTATGGTATCTACATCCTCACATTCCAAAGTAGAGAACTTTATAAATTCCTTGACAAGTGTGATTAATTTCTGTTTGCTGTCCGTCTTCTACATCCTTCTACATAGCTTGTTGGATGATGTTCTTTAGCTGCCAAGTTTAGTTTTGCATCTGTCTGGTGGAAACACTTACAACCTGCATTATTGTCCATTTGACTTTGTGATAAAATTTCTTTTTCCCACATCATTCTATAAAGTCTTTATCTACCACGTTTGTTTAAAATGTTGTTAGTACTTTTATTTAAACTCAATTCAATTCCTCAAGAAAAGGGTCTTATTGAGTCATATTCAACCTCGTAACACTTCCTCCTGGACATAAATATGTATATATCAAACTGCGAACCTTTCCAATACTTATATCGTTGGGATAATGTTGTAATTCCTTTTTTGCCATAACCAGGATGTTCAAGAGTTGCTTACTTCATGGAAGCCTTATTTTGCTGTTGCATCCTGTATTTTTATTCACGCTCCTTCGAATAATCGTCAACTTCTTTTCGATGGAGAAAAGCCTTATTTTGTATGTCTACATCATGCCATTAGGAATATTCCATTGTCTGTTAGGAGGCCTACCTTTAAGGAAGCTAGGCGAGTATATGGCTTACTGACGCATATTGCTTATGAGATTAGTGAGGAAACAGCCCCCTCCAGTACACAAGAGGACTCATTTTCTGGTGTAAGCATTGGAAATGACAGCTGTGTTGAATCCAGCAACACAGAGTCAAAAGAAAATTTGGAGGGTACTTGTATCTCTGAGACCTTGGCTGTTTTGAAGGAAATAGATGGTTTGTCTGTATCTCTGGAAATAAAAAATGAGGATGCTAATATAGATGGTTTGTCTATGTCTCTGGAAACCAAAAATGAGAATACTGATATCAGCACAGCTACGCCTTTACATGAAGCAGCAAAGTCGGGAAATTCTCAGAAAATTTTAGAACTTTTAGAAAATGGTCTGGATCCTTGCATCAGAGATGAGAGGGGTCAAACACCATATATGCTTGCCAGTGAGAAAGAGGCGAGGAATACTTTTAGACGGTTTATGGCATTAAACCTTGAGAAGTGGGATTGGCAGGCTGCTCAAGTGCCTAGTGCGTTGACAAAAGAGATGGAAGAAACTCAAGCTGCTAAGCAGGTAAAATGGCATTGCTTCACAAAATCTTTTCAACTTTTCCATTAAGTTGTATTGACTTAATTTTATGATCCCTTAAGTTTTATTCGATAGTTGCTTGCGGATAACTGATGTCATATTTTATGAACTTTGTCTACAATTTGTGTATCACTCTGGCTTAAGAGTGCTACCAGATCGAATCAAGCGGAATACATTTTTTTTCAGGCTTAAGTCGAACCTTGTACTAAACGAGTCAAGCTTAAGCATGGTTTGATTTTTTGAAAAAACTATAGTGTCGTGTTCAAGTTCAGATAGAGCCAATATTCAAGCTCAGCTCTTTCTAGAACATATTAATTTCATTGAAACTCTGTCAACATTGAAAAAATGAGCAGGTTTTTGTTGCTCTAGTCCAGCCATATGTGTAAGGGTGAAGCAACAAGACAAGGGGAGTACAGAAATCTTCCAAGGATTAAACGGAAATTTCTTTCATTTGTCAATTTTGAAAGGGGAGGACAAAGCCCTAAATGTGGTAATGAAAGAGAGAGGAAATAAGACAGATTTTCTATGAAGATGCAAAATTTAAAATATAAATAATTTAGAAAGTATTATTACGTTAAAAAACATACAAATGGTTCTTGTCTTTTCTAACGAAAGAAATTAAACTCGAAATATTCCTTGTGTTTGGACCAAGTGTTACTAAAGTCTACTCGATTAATTAACACCTAGATTCTCAACATGTGGATTCAGCTGCCTGCTGAAGTCTTTACTCGTTTTGACTGGTTTGCTCGACATGTTTCCCTTAACCTTCGTCCATAGATGGCTTTCATCATTGGAAACTCGGCTCCCACTCACTGTGAGAGTGAAATTCCCATCAGGATTGGCCCTAAAACATATATGGCATCAATAATCAAAATTTGATGATAAACCACTTAGAATATCAATCATCGCCATCCAGATGCCATCATATTTTACCTGTTTTCATATTACGTTGCTTGTTAAGGTTATATTTTGACATTTTGATCAGGCTGAGAAAGATGCTAAGAAAAAAGCCAAAGCGAAAGAGTTGAAAAAGCTACGGAAAGCAAGAGAGAAGAAAGCTCAGGTTTATTTCATTTCTGTTTATATTGTTACTTTTTTAAAAAATTCACAAGTTATACAATTATTTTGGTAATAAAACAACAATTAAAATCAATAGTTGTATATGTACATCCCCCTTGAGTTACATTAAGATAAAAGTCTTTTGGCATTTGTCGCATTGTCAGTGCCACTTTCATGTGGTGGATTGGTCCTTAGCCCAAGGTAGTGGAGGTGGGATTCGTCATTCAAAATTGTTCATGTTTTAAAATTTAAATGCTCAAGGTTGTAACGTCTAGTTTGTTTCAATACATATTTTGCTGCTGTTGAGTTATTTTTGCTGTGGGGACGAATTTTCTGTTCTTGCTAGACTGGTGGCAATGTTAATCAGTGACTAGTGTTGAGCATGACGCTGGCGATGCATCCTGTTTACTGGGAGCAAAATAGTTCAATACTGATACTGTGTAGTTTTCTTAATTTGATTGAGTTGGTTGAAACAGTTATAAATCTTATTCTTTTTCATAAGATCCGTGTGGATTTTCTTTCTATAAAATGTCAGAAGTTAATCTGTCGTTTATTCTTCTCAAATAATCACTGAGAATCAAAGGATTTTGCTTCAATTTCTAATTAAGTGTCCCATGACAATAATGAACAGGCTGAAGCTGCTCAATCCCAGAACGCCCCAGTTACATCGAAGACTTTCATTGGTCAATCCAGTGGTTCCGTGACAGTGTCCAAAGAGGTTCTGCTCTTTGTCTATGTCCTCTAATCACGCTAGCACAAATTTCACTTTGGATTATCCTCTGTTCTCATCTTAGTTTGTGTCTTCGCAGGAAGAACACAAAAGAATTCAAGATGCTGAAAGAGAAAAGAGAGCTGCTGCTGCCGAGAGAAGAATAGCAGCAGTGACAGCAGCAGAAGCACCAAAAACTCTCGGCACAGGGCCAACGGCTGCTCCAACTGGAGCTGAAATGTTATGCTCATGCTGCAACGTTTCCCTGTCTGGTATAGTACCCTTCCATCGATATCATTATAAGTACTGCAGCACATCATGCATGCATGTACACAGAGAGGTTCTCGAGGACGGGTGACTTTAATTGACTGCATTAATTTTGAGTTATTTTTTTTTTAACTATCTATTGATTTTGATTTATGTTTGAAGTTGATTCCCAGTCATCTTCTTCTCCATATAATAATTAGAACCAAAACCTATCATTTCTATGCAATTCCAGAATGGGAAAAGTGTGGAGTATTAATTAAGTTAAAGACTGATAATTATATGACTCTTTTTTTGGTATTATACATGTCTTTTTTAAATATCATATTAACTTTTAAAACTCTAGATGAAGGAATGACTCGAAGTTTTTTTAAGTTATTATAAATTATAAAACTGATCAAATTTTAAAATTTTTTTTTGGAGTTAAATCAAGTTGGAATCCCAATTCATTCCCCCATCAAATCACTCAAATTCAACTTTTGAATAGTCATGATTTATTTTTGAATTTTGAGAAGAGTTTTAGGCGGCTGTGGTTTATTTTATATAAATGGAAAATCCCAATTCATTCCCCCATCAAATCACTCCACACTTGGTCAGTTGCATCCTAGCATTGCATATTCTAATATTTGATCCAATAAGTAAGATCAAATAATTTTTTTTTCGATGGTGTTAAACCTCTCATATAAGTCAGGGAAAAAAAAATTTACGGATGGTGTTTAACCTCTCATATGAGTTAGAGGTCTTTTGACTCAACAGAAAAGTAAATCGAAGGATGTGTAAGAGTAAGCAGATATACGGAGGAGCGGACAACAAACACCGATTTCAGAACATATCTCATTATATTTCATTGAGAAATACTCCGACGATTATCATTCTAAATTTTATCAACTCGTCTATGCTTATGTGGACTAAAAATCACATAATTTTTTTTCATGTGACATAATGCATAAGTAGTGTGGAAAAATAATAATCGTGATTAATTTATAATCATTGGATTAAATAATGAAATATTATTTTAAAATAGGGTGAAATAGATCCCCTTGATAGAATAGTGTCCGACCTCGTATACCTCTGAGTTGTTTTTAGCAGGCCGTAGAATAATATTGAATAAATAATAAAATATTTGGTTTTATCGGTTAAATTTTGGATAAGATGATAAATAAGCAAGAAGCGGAGTCCATCGACTAAGATTGATGAGATTAAAATTAAGTGAATTAATTTGCATGAAATAAATTCGATCAAACGTTAAAACAAAAAATGTTAGTCCCACTGAATAATAATAATATTATTATGAAAAAAACATTTGGAAACTATACCAACCAAAGCGGATGATTATCGTGGTTTTATTATTTCACCAAACAAGGACGCTTTTCTGGATACGTCGAATGTCGGATCGATTAAGGAAAAAGTCGTCTAGTTAATCTATGTCACCTTTTGCATTTTTTTTTGGAAGAGACATTTCATATGCTTTTGAGACCTTTCACATGATCTGACTGTTGATGCTCCATTTGTTTGACTTTTGGTGCTTCGACTGCCCTATTAATGACAGCTTTTGACATTTCGTATGGATGCTATCTGCGTGTATAAATAGAAAATGTGTCAAGACCATAATACACACTAACAAACAAACATCCATTCTCCCTGGCTTTTGCATTCTGCATATTACTTGTTTTCTCTGTTCCTGCGTATCCCACTGCTTGCTTAGCTTTTGAAAGAGCATAATTCCATTGGAAAATAAATAAATAGAGTTGATTATTATGTTTGTCCTTTTTATTTGAGGATAATTGCATATTTTATTTATGTGAAAACACGAGATTGTTAATCTAAAATTTTATAATAAATAAAAATACGAATATTTAATTTTTCAAGTACAATTAAATATCATTAATTAAAGTAATTTTATTATGAATAATTTAATTGCTATTTAAAGCGATTAAATGGACTAAATTCAATATAGCATTTGAAATTAATTAATACTTCAATATAGATATTTGTCCTTCGGGGTTTACTATTTGAACAACCGATCTATCATTATCTTTATTAATATGCAATGATGTTAAAATAAATTTTATTTGAAGTATATGCAATTTATATTATTAAAAAATAATGCCTCAACCTACAACTTTTTTAGTAAAAAGTTATTTTAACATAAATTTTAGCCCCAGAGACAAAATGTTGGATCCAAATTTTAACATAAATTTCAAGAAATCATATTATGTATGTTTCTCTTTATTGTCTTTTATGATATGATCTCGTAGATCTTTATTCATGAGACGAATCATTTTTGTCTTTATTTACAATAAAAATAATATTTTTCATGGATATAACCCAAATAAAAAAGATATCTCATAAAATTAACTCGTAAAATCGTTTCACAAGAGTTTTTGTGTTATTTATTTGTTGTGAGTTTATTCAATGTGGTGGACAAAATCTTTGGTTTCCAATTTTTTTGGCAAAAGCTTGTGTGAGACGATCTCACGAGTCTTATTTTGTATTACGGATCTCTTATTTGGGTCATCCATGAAAAAGTACAACTTTTTTATGCTAAAAGTATTACTTTTTATTGTGAATATTGAAAGGGTCGACCCGTCTCAAAAATAAAAATTCGTGAGACAGTCTCATAAGAAATCTAATAATTTTTTTGGGGGAAAGTAATTATGTGGATATTCAATCATTTTTTTTTTCATTTATGACGTAGTATTTATCCGAGTATTTTTATTAAGATAAGAGTGGGTCTAATGTGAGACCGTCTCAAGAATCTTAATTTGTGAGACGAATCAACCCTACACATATTCAGAATTAAAAGTAATACTCTTAGTATAAAAAAAATTCATGCTTTTTCATGGATGACCCAAATAAGATATCCGTCTCACGAATACGATCCGTGAAACTGTCTCACATAAGTTTTTACCTTAAGATAGACATTAAAGAAATATTTCTTATGGAGCTTGGAAGATATAGAATACTTCAAGTTTATTGTTCTCTGCTAGTTTGTTTTGTTTTAGATTTTAATCAATGCTATTATTTAAATATTTTAGTCTCAACACTTTGGGATGATGTTTTTGGATCGAAGAAATTCGATATAAACTTGAAATCTTCTATTTTAAAATTATAAAACGAATGACCAAAATTACAATTTCTTTTATTATAAAAAAACGAGATTAAGATTCGTTTTAATTGACAAAAAATTATTGAGAATTAAATATAATGAGGAAGAAAAAAACAACTTTCCAAAGAAAAAAACTAAAATATTGTATTCAAACTGTCAGCAAGTTTTCAACTTTAAAAAATTTAATTTTTTTACCGTCATATATTATTTTGTTCAACACTAAACAATTTTATCCTCTCTCAATAATAATTAAACTTTTTAGGAAAATCCTTTTTATTAGGTGAGATGTCCTTGTTATTTTTATTATTTTAAACTAAATTAAGATCCAAACGTGTCGTAAGAAAACAAACTCTATTTAAATAATTGAAGTGATGATGAAAATTGAAACCCACAAAATATACTTAATCTTTCACTGTAATGACAGATGACATAATATTCCATTCAATAAAAATATAATACAACATAATATCTTGTAATAAGAAAATATATATATATATGAATTAATTAAGAAAAATAAGAAAATGGTATAAATTATCCTATTCACCTATGATATAGTAATATTATTATTAATAATAATTAGAAAAATCCCATTTTCCAATATTTATGTGCTTACGTATTATATAAAGAGTATATATCTTATGAGACAGTCTCACGAATCTTTATTTGTGAGATGACTCAACCCTACTGATATTCACAATAAAAAGTAATACTCTTAGTATAAAAAGTAATGTTTTTTCATTGATGACCGAAATAAGATATCTGTCTCACAAAATACGACATGTAAGACCGTCTCACACAAGTTTTTGTCTTACATAAATTATAACCTTTTTGAGTTTTATACACACAAAATCTAGGCCCTAATATATCATCCAAAAATTATTAGAAAAACCATATTTATTGGAAAAAAAATCTTATAAATAAAATATTCTCTATATTTGTTTAAATTTTTTTTATAGAAAATTAATTAATATAAAAATTTAATGTATATGAAAGCATCACATATCATATTTGTCGAGGAGTTGAAAGAAATCGATTGAATCGACAAAAGATGCAAAAAGCTTGGCTCTATGAAGAGTACGGTCCCAAAGAAGTCCTCACGTTTGGCGACTTCCCAATTCCTACTCCGACCAAAAATCAACTCCTGATTAAAGTACGTGCTGCGGCCTTGAATCCCATTGATTTCAAGTTGCGTAACAAGCCACTAGCCCCTCTCGATTTCCCGGTGAGTCCCCGTGATCACGAAATCTTGGAAAAGCTACTGAGCCAGCTCGATTAGATTAAAGCTCGTCTTGAGCTCCATCTTAAATGAATTCAAATAAATTTGGAGATTCTAAGAATGAGATTGAATACACATAACTCATATGCAAGGTTGCACCGAACCATGCACTTAGAATTCACACAAATGTATAATTTTTTTTTTTATGTTCTTTACCGTGAAGAGTGGTTCAAACGTGATATTTTACAATATTAAGAGAGTGTTTGACAGATTTCTACGAAACACTTCTTATAATCTAGCTGGGGAAAAGTGTTTGAGCCTAAGCTCGAGTGATTAGGTTATTCTACATATTCGAGCACGAGCAGTTGTGGCAAAGCTCGGGAAGTCCTAAATTTTTTTAAAAAAATTTAAAAGTAAATTTTTGTATGATTTTGGATAAATTTGATATTAGTCTGGATAAACCAATTTAAAATATTAAAAGATTTTAGAGTTTAAAATTTTAGTTCGAGCAGAGTCGTATTCCTGGTTCCGCCACTGATCTTAGAGTTATATCGATATATATTGTTGAATTTTCCAAGATAGATTTCAGGTTGTTCCCGGCTGCGATATGTCTGGAACTGTGGTCGAAAAACACGATCAAGCCAGAAGATTCAAAATCGGGGACGATGTCTACGGAAACATTCAAGACTTCAACGCAAAAGGGAAGCTAAAACAGCTTGGATCCCTGGCACAATTCGTGGTTGTGGAGGAAGAACTGGTGGCAAAGAAGCCGAAAAACGTGTCGTTTGAGGAGGCGGCCAGCCTTCCCGTGGCGGTCCAAACCGCCGTAGAAGCATTCAAGGCTGGTGGTTTCCAAGAAGGGGGTTCAGTTTTTGTAGTTGGTGGGGCTGGTGGAGTAGGGAGTATGGCTGTTCAATTGGCGAAGCATGTGTATAGAGCTTGTTTGGTTGGTGCATCATCTAGTGGTGGGAAACTAGATTTTGTGAAGGCTTTGGGGGCTGATAAAGTGGTTGATTATACCAAGACCCGCTATCGCGAAATCCAAGACAAGTATGATCTTGTTATCGACACCATAGGTAAATTATTTTTCTTCGACCGATTAACTAATGGGATAAAACACATCAGTATTTTTTGATGTCATATCAACCTTTTTTTTGATGTCACATCAGCATTTTTCGAGGCCAATTATCATTTTAACATAACTTACAGGACCAAAACTCCAAAATTAAATATTTACAAAATCAAAAGTCGAAAACACAAAATGAACAAACTTATTAGAATACTATCCCTTGGTGCAACAAAATAAAAAATATTGGATAATTGAGTGATTATTATCTCATCATCGTGGTTATTATAAAGCATGAATCTTCAAACTCAAAATTCAATTATTCCAAACTAGAATAAAACTTGGCATAATCGAGTTTACATATTTTTTCCAGGTGATTCGACGAATTCGTATGTGGTGGGCAAGGAATACGCCCCGATCGTCGACATAACATGGCCTCCATCAAACCCTAGAGCTATACATTCGAGCTTGAAGGTATCAGGAGAAATCTTGGAGAGACTCAACCCATTTTTAGAGTGTGGCAAGGTGAAAGCAGTGATCGATCCAAATGGTCCATACCATTTGTGTGATGTTTCTAAAGCATTTGAGTATTTAGAGACAGGGAGAGCCAAAGGAAAAGTTGTGATTTCTCCCTTTTAGCCCTGACATGTAATATGAATTTATTTCCGTTCAACTCGATTCTCATGGTTCATTCCATCCTACATGTAGAGACACTACCCCATGATAGAATCAAGGCTCCAAATTTAACCACACATACATTGGGTCCACTAAATTTTTTAAAATCACATATGTATGTGAATCTTGTCCATCCAAATCATGTGGAGGCAGTACCCCACATGTAACATCGAATCTACCGATTCTCATTGTGTCGGAGTGGGGGTGTTTGTTTGCGATGATCAAGTAGTGCTTATGGCACTTGCGACTCGAATGGAAGGCGTATAATCACCTCATTTGGCGGAAGGAATTGCTGGGTGTGAAACGTTGTTATTCAATATCAATGGAAACCAGGGGCGGATTTAGTGTAGGGCGAACGGAGGCCACGGCCCCCCAAAAAATTAAAAAAAAAAATTTAGTATATATTAATTTTTTTTAAACTAAATATATAAACAGATATATATATACATGGCCCCCCCCCCCCCAAAATGAATGATCCCTCTTTTCTTTTGGCTTAGCGACGGTTGTGACGAAAACCGTCGCAAAATCCGCGGCGGTTTCTTATAACCGTCGCTATAGAAAACCGTCGCAAAATAAACTAAGCGACCCCCAGTGTCGAAATCCTAGATCCGCCCCTGATGGAGACAGGGAATCGTGGAGACGTATGACATCAATGTAGTCGAGTCCATTTCTCATGCATCCTTCCCAATTTGATGTTGAAGCCCCTGTCGTTTCGCCGATCTTATTGCCGAGAATCAAACCTGCCTCGGTCAATTATTTAATTAAAAAAAATGATCTTTTTATGTGTATTTCAAATATAAATGAAGAAGTCATTTTTTTAATTAAATAGTTGACCGATGTTAAAAAACATAAATACCCCGAAATTTATGGAGTTTAATGAAATTTGTCCTTTATTTTTGAGTCATTTTGAAAAATTGGACTAGCTTGGATTTTTTTTTTTTTGAAAACATGTTGGATGTTAATGAAAGGTAAAAGTGTTTTTCCTAAAAAAATCGAAGAAAGAAAAATCACATATCAAGTTATCAACATAGCGAAAAAAATGAAGTGTGATGCAACTACATCCTAATATTTATTTAATTATTTTTAAAATTGGTATCTAGATTAAAAATATAGATTTTAAATAAATAATCCAAAACATTATTATTTCATGTCATACCTCTTTTCTTCTATAGTTTCAATTTTTTTTATTCACATTTCTTTCAATAAACCAACAGCCAATATCTTTGTTTGTACATTTAAAGACTAGGTCTAAAATCTCACGAATATATTTCTGTGAAATACATCATACGATTCATGTTTAAAGTAAAAATTAATATTTTCATCATACAAAATAGAGTATAATCTTGTGAAACAGTTTCGCGAATTTATATAAGTGAGACGCGTCGATTCGATCCACATTTGGAGTTAAAAATAGGACTTCTGACATAAAAAAAATAATACATTTTTATGGGTCTAATCAAGTAGAAAATTCGTCTCACAAAATTGACCTAAAAAGTTTCACCAGAATGTTTGTAAAAAATAATTTTTTTAGGGGTGATCACGGTGCGGTTTTACGGTTATTTTAAACAAAATTCAAACCGAATTGCTATATGCGGTCGGTTAGTACTTTGAAAAATTAATTACGGTTTTACATGAAAAAATAGCCTTGCAGTTTTGAGCAATTTCAAATGGTTGCGATCGATTTACAGTTTTTTTAATGAAAATATTAGAACATATATTCTAATTTATTTGAAAACAACAATAATATATTGTCTTCAATTATAAAATATAATTCAAAGCATATAAAACTCAAAATATATAAAACAATAATCAATATTTAAAATTAAGTTAATAATTTAACAACATAACACATTCACAACAAAAATGACATTTACATTATTTTATCTTTTTTTTTATTTTCAAACTTCAAACAAAATATTTTAACAAAAGAAATAAATACTTTAATAAAAAACTAATATGAAGAATAATTAAGAAAAAGATAAGTTTTATTTGTAAAAATAATAATTTTGAAGATAGTTGTGATATAATGAACGATGACTTATTTATTTGAATATGTTATTTACAAATTATTATAATTCTAAGCCTAATATTATGACAAGTGGTTTAGGCAGTGCGGTTTGATGCGATTCTTGGCCAAAAAATTAACCGAACCGCGTATTCGATACGGTTTATGATTAATATTTTTTATCGCGTTTTTTATAAAATATTATAAAAAACGGTGCAATGTAATTCGTTTCGTGCGGGTAGTGAAAAAATTTGATCACCCCTAATTTTTTTCATGAAAAATTGATTTCACTAGAATTTTTGTAATATTTCTAATGACTACATAAGCAGTTAAGAGAAAAAAGGCAATTAAAGAGATCAACAGTTCTATAAACTAAAATTTGGAACCCATGCCAACCGTGTTAAACATATGACTTTAGCAAGCCTATAAACTACCAACAGCTCGTTCGCAAAGATAATAATTTGATTTCGTGACAGGAAAAGAGCCAAAAACAATATTGCATGAAAACTAACAATCTCACTCCAATCCCACATAAAAGAGCAGAGAGAACCAAACCTCGTCATTGCATTGGAATCAACTACTCTTAACAATTATGTAGTGACAAGTGAAGGAAGTTGAGCCCCTAGCCTTGATGCCCAGCCTTTGCGTTTCCGGTAGGCGTCGACTGCCTGTAATCGCAGCCTTTCTTGTGAAGCATCCTGTGTCGTCTTCAAAACCTGCACCAAAAATAACCAGATCATACGGTTTAATTACATAGAATCATTATTTTTCTTGCAATTGAAATGAGGGGGATGGAACCTTGGGAACTGCAACTAACTTAGGTGGAGCCTTAACAACTTCTCCGAATTTTATTTCTTCGTGGCCCTGGAAGTCGTCAGCCTCTTCTGTCCTTGCCTTTTTGTGTTTCTTCTTTCTATCGTCCAACCGCCTGCATTTGTTTATGGTTACGTCGTGTCTGTGAATTTAAACCTCTATTCTTCTCGTGGAACCAAATATTTCCACAGTAGTCAGTACATACTGAGTTAGAAACATGAACCTTGACACAACACGTAACACCGAGTGTAGATGTTCGGCTAAAAAAGTGTAAAAAGAGAATCTAATTTTATCCATGTAAGACCCATTTTAAGAGGCAAAAAATAGCAGAGGAACTGAAGATCTTGTGATAAAGACATGAAGGCTTACTGTTTTTTGCGTTCTTTTCTTTTGGAAACAGCAAGGCTCAATCCCTCTGAACCTTCAAATCGGAGGTCCTTCACTCCCTTTCTTTTCCTTTTCTTCTTCTTCTCATGTGAGCTATGTCGCAGCACTTGATCACCATGTTCCATGTGTTGTGCCTCCAAATTAGAATCATTTCTGACCCTTTTCATCCCTCTAGTTGTAGAATCACATTCTCCCCCTGAAAGATTTCTCTACAAGTAAATCATATATCAGTGGCAACAAAGAACAACACACAACACATGCATATAATTGAAGATCTTAGGAGAGGAAGCAATCACAGTTTTCATGAATGGAAAAATCCTTCAAGCCGACCCCTCAGTTAAGGTACTTTATACTCTCGGTTAATCACTTCCCATCACAATGATGTTATACATACTGAAAAGACAAAATCTCCAGGAACCCATAGTCACGAATATAGATTCCCATGAGCCTCTATAGCACAGCAGCAGCAGAATTTGAATTCAGATTTTATTGTTCTTGCATAAAAATTAATTAACCCTATAAAAGTATTGACTGCTTTTCTTGTTATTTGTTTTACCTGTCTCCTAATAAACAACCAAATCGGACAAAAAATGTTGTTTACAGAGCTTTAATCTAATTTCATGTTTTTACATTTCCATCATCCAATTTCCTTCATTTTTACACCACTTTGAACAAGTGTAATCAAAAGTGCTCCAAGGCGTGCCTCTCGTGCAAGGCACACTGGTGGCAAGCCAATGAACACCCAAGCACGCTGGTGCCACATGAGTGCCAGCCTCAGAGCAGACCTACAACAAGACTCTGGCATGCCTGGGATTTTATTTTATTCAGGTCTGGGCTGAGTTTTATCTATATTTTTTCCCCACTAATTTAACATTAAAGTATAATTATAACATACCTAGGGTTTTCTTCACTCACTCGCCATAGTAGCCCAACCTACAACCAAAACCCACAGAAGCATGCAGCCGCAGCAAGTGACAGCATCTCGCGCTAGTTGTATTTTGCATTATCTCAGACATTTAGTGTAATCAGGGTAAATTTAATTCATTTATTTTAATATGCTTTGGTGAAAATCTTTTAAATCACATTTAGATCTCTAATAGTACCACTGAAATTTATTACTTTTTGCAAATTGTTTTCGTTTTATTGGACAGGCTTTCTTATTGATTACTAAAATATAGGAGAGATCGCTAAAATGGGTATTTAAATTTCTTTTATTCAAATGCTTGAAGAGGTGGATGCCTTTGGTGATTACTAAAATAGTTGTATGTTAGATTGCTTATCCTAGGAGGTCATGGCAATTACAAAATCTACTATGCGGAAGAAGCAAGATGTGAAACGGCCTGTAGTTTCATGCCTAGTAAAGAGCAAGTCGTGCACACAATAAGAATAAAATGTAAAAAACTGAGTATGAAAAAAAGTAATGCGTTGGAAAACTTGCAGGGATATAGCTCAGTGCAAGTGCGATGCACCATTTCCATTCAATGGTGTTAACTACGACAACTTTCAAGTTTCAAGCGATAATTGATTGGGCAATTTGGCATTGAAATGAAAGCTCCTACCATGATATGAGGGGCACAATTTGATTCAAGTTATTACTGATAATTCAAGTAATATGGTTTTTACATGTAAATTTCATATAAATTCTAAAATATTATTTCATTATATAATTCTCAAATCTTTTTCTGCAGCTAATTTATAAATTTAATTCTATTTCATCCATGCTTAAGAAAACTTTTTAAACAAAGTCGCCGTATTTGTTTTCGAGCACCGTAAGAACATTGTGCTGATCTGATATTGGAAGATAGCAAATTATTCATGGTTGAACCAGCCTTGGACAAATGCAAGACAATGAAGTTGAAAGCATATATATGTCAGACCGAGGCTGTACTGAACATCTTGACATCATCAAGCCACTGACATTTAATGCGGGTGAACATTATTTAAACCCTGTGTTCTTTACTATAATGATGAGGAGGTCATTTATTGGTGACTAAGTGTCTTTGCATCAACATAGTCAAGGAGTTTTTGAAATAGCCATAAGACGAACAATGACAGCTCTTGACAAATAACTTTTCTAGTAGACCGAGTTTCAATTTTAATGTTTAATCGCAGTAATTTTGAGTAACTTGTTTAATGTTGTTACCAGCTGAAAGGTGGAGATGTTACTGATTTTCAATCATCGAACTTGAAAAAGAAATTCAATAAAACTTCTTAGTCTTACTAATAAGACACGTGGTTGTGAGAGTAATGGAGCATTTTTTAACATGTAAGTTACGCCGTCACCATGAAATTTGCTATACATTCATCAAATATAAGTTAAATACTTTTCCAGATTCATAGCAAGAAACGAAAAAGGCTTTGCTCAAAAAATGCTCAAACAATTCAGTGTCGAAGAATAATCGAGCATTCGACCGAATTGAACTGATCTTTTTGAAGGAGATAGATTATAGCAACAAATGGCTGGTGGGCGGAAGGGAGAAAAATCAACTGGAGAAATTGATTTTGTATATGATGATTTGCATGATTCTTTTACATTGAATACAGTTGACAGAGCATATAAAAAATTACACCACATGAATATCCAACAGGTCCATAAATAAAATTTGACTCACATTCTACAGATTACAACTCAACACAGATAAGAACAAGCATGCACGTGTGTGTGTGAGGTGGAATAACAAAATTTGACAAGGACTCACCTTCTCAAAGCCACCCCGAGCATTTATTTTCGTAGCATTTGACGGCTTCCTGGAAATCCCTGAAACATAAAGAAAAACATCCAGCACGGCCACCAAAAACATAACATAGCTAAAGAAACAATTTTTAGGTAAAACTCCAGCTCATATGTCATTCGAAGCAAACACTTGGACCATATAAAACAAAAATGGACCAAAAAATAACGAAAATGAACCTGCATTGAAATAGAACACACAACCTCATGATCCACGCAGAAATTAAAATTCGCCCCCAAATCACACTAAAATAGAGTAGGGACCCACCAGAGAAAGACAGGATTTTACGAAGTTTGGAGGGGAAAACATCGAGGGATGAGGGATCCGGCGGTGGCGGGAGTCTGTTGCTTCCTCCATGCGCCGCTCTGTAATTCTTTTCCCTTCTTCGCTGCCCCTTCCCACCCATAGCTGCTTGCGCCAAAACCCTAGCTATAAATTATTATCTACACCAATCCTGAATTATGCCTCGTCTCATCTGTAAATTTAATTAGACCATTCGTTTATTGTTTTTTTTTTTTTTTTGTAAATAAATAAATACGATTAATTTAAAATAATAAAATCAATAATATTTTTAAAAAAATGTCTACAACTCGTAAATCATTAATTTTATTGATTAAAAAAAACTGGAATGTAAATTGTTAAGACAATAATAAGGAAAATTCGACCCTGCCCCTGCAGGCACTGCCTGCAGGGGCAGATCCAAGGGCCAGAATTTTTCTGGCCTTGGTTTTTTTTTTTTTTAAAAAATTCCCCCCCCCCCCATGAAATGATCTGGACCATTGATTGGGTGTGGGGACACTGCCCCCATACCCAGCGTCGACCAAACTCAATAATAAAAAGAAAATTTCGTTATTATGTTAATCCGAAATTTCCTCGTATTCATACAAAAATAACTGTTATAGATTTTCTCATCATCATAAAAAATTTACGTCAATCAATTGCATCATTTTTTGTTCAACATTTATATCACATTTTACGATAATTAAAGTTAAAATTATTTATAATACGTTCATATATTTTAATTTTTTATCATCATATTATAAATCATTATTATCTTTTCTCAATAATATACAAAATATTATATATATGATTGAAAATAAAATATCATATTTTTTAACTTCGGTCAAATTTATTTTTTTTTAAAAAATAACCTCCTCAAATATATTTCAAATACGATCGTTTTCTTAAAAAAAATAGTTTCATATCTTCTTTCGTTTTAAAATATAACACCTCTTTCGCTAAAGAGAGTCATCAAATTTGAACCAATTCAAACATTTGCCACAAAACCAATTTGGGGGCCGGAGGTGTTATATAAAGAATAAAATGAAATAAAATTACACGAAAAATATTTGAATTCGAGACAAATACAATTTTTTAAAAAACTTGGATGAAAGAGATACTTTGTTACGATTGAATCTTCAACCCGAAAGTTCGATTCAATTAAGCAAAGATCGACATAATAGTACTGTTATGATTCATAGGTTTATTGTGAGATGATATTGGACGGTCTTTGTGTAAAAGAAAGAGACTGAGCATATAATTACAGAAATCCGTTGTAACGTGATAGCGAAGCATCAAAAATCAACATTATTCCACATCCTCCCTAAGCTTTTAACAATCTTGAAACACAAATGAAACCCCATAATAATAATTAAAAAAAAAGAATGGAAGGAAAATTGCCCATTGACCTGACCATATCATATTAATCAATCAGCAATATTTCAAGCAAAACCTACAGAACTCATTGGATATTAATTTCCAACAGCAACTGCTGATGAGCTTGATGACAATACATAATAAATAATTACAAATGAAGTAAACTATATATGCACATCAATTCTTAAACAGGAGGCACCTGATTCTGGCCTCAGGCAATCCAATGAACAAATCAGTCTCCACATGATCGTAAACTTCGCTAATATCCGCGAACCGTGTGTTAGCTCTATCCCCATTCGTCCCTCGTTCGGGTTCGAGTTTACACTACAGCAATGACATTTGAGGGTCAAGTTTATACCTCTGAGTGAATGTTAAACTTAAAAGACAACGGGGAAAAAAAGTTCGAATGAATCGTCAGGTTTTCTTTATTTCATAATCGGTTCATTTCTCATGAAATTTGATTGATCACGTACCTTCTCAGTCAGACTAGCATTTTCAGCAGCTAGGGCATTTCCCTAAATATATATTTCACATAAACAAATATTTAAGGGTATCCATTTTTACTTTCCAGAAAAATTATTATATAATAACCTGAAAACAACAGGTTTTCATGTTTTAAACAGATGTACCTTTTCTTTTAATTGATCCGTCTGTCGCTTGTACACTTGCATCTGGGAAAAAATACGGTATACGTATTACTCGAATCATTCGATATATTTTATGTTAGCTGGTCATACTCTACTAGAAATTTAGCAAGAAAATACTCGAACACGAAAAGAAGTTTGCGCGACGCCCTACTGCCTTTCACATGATACCAATAGTCCAATACAAAACAAAGGGCATCAAAATCTTTGAACCATTAAACTTAAATTTCTGCAGCAAGACTTTCTTTCGTTCTATAATCTTGGTTCAGTCCTTGACTACCATTTTTTAAAGGAAAACTATGATATAAGCGCGCGATAAAACCATGCATGAGAGGGGATTAGGCCAAGACAGACGACTGCAATCTTTACCTTCTTTGTTCGGATGTTGCTTACGCTATGCTCCAACTGTCTTTCCAGCTGTTGCAGTTCTTCAATGTTGCATGTTCCAAGATTTTCACCGAGTAGCTTCCTAGTTACATCGAAAGATTCGTCACACAGAAACAAGAATCCTGTTTAATAGAAGCTATGTTTTTTTTTTTAAAATATCCTGCCTACCGTTTCGAAGCTTCAAGCAGCTCGATCTTTTTCATCATAGCTGCTGTTTCATGCTTCAACTGCTGCAAAATTTTAACAATTTACTACCATGAGCAAATTATATACTAGTATAAAAAAATTGATAAGAAATTCAATATCAAATATGATACAACCTCAATATTTTGTTCGTCCGAACGGATATTCTTAGATTGAGCATCTTCAGTATGCATTCGATATCGTGCGATCGACTCCTGCATTCTGAGAGATTGATAACATAAAACCAAAAATTCTTCAGTTCTGTGTAGCAATACTCATATACAAGTCATACCACGTTATGATATTTCTTGTTTGGTTTTGTTCATGTTACCCATATGGGTAGAGCATCTATCATACCTTAGATATGAAATTTTACCTAAAAAATTCTTGAGTAATGATTACAATGTTTAATTATCATACATCGTTATAGTGTATGTTTGAGTATGAAATTTCACCTCAAAATTCTTCAGTTCTGAGTATCATTACTCATATACAAGTCATACATCGTTATGATACTTCTTGCTTGGTTTTTTTCATGCTACCCATACGGGTAGAACATCTATCAGGCCTTAGATATGAAATTCTCAAAAATTCTTGAGTAATGATTACAATGTTTAATTATCATACATCATTATAGTGTTTGTTTGAGTATGAAATTTCACCTCAAAATTCTCCAGTTCTGTGTATCATTACTCATATACAAGTCATACATCGTTATGATACTTTTTGCTTGGTTTTTTTCATGCTACCCATACGGGTAGAGCATCTATCAGGCCTTGGATATGAAATTCTCAAAAATTCTTGAGTAATGATTACAATGTTTAATTATCATACATCGTTACAATGTTTGTATGAGTATGAAATTTCAGCTCAAAAATTCTTAAGTTCTGTGTATCACTAATCATTTACAAGTCATACATCGTTATGATACTCTTGCTTGGTTTTATTTATGGTACCCATACAGATAGAGCATCTATTAGGCCTTATATATGAAATTTCACCTCAAAAATTCTTGAGTAATGATTATTGTGTTTAATTATCATACATCTTTACAGTGTTTGTCTGAGTATTAAATTTCACCTAAAAAAATTCTTCAGTTTTGTGTATCATTATTCATATACAAGTCATATACTGTTATAATACTTCTTGCTTGGTTTTGTTAATGCTACCCATACGGGTAGAACATCTATCATGCTTTAGAGATGAAATTTCATCTCAAAAATTATTGAGTAATGATTACAATGTTTAATTATCGTACATCTTTACAATGTTTAATTATCGTACATCTTTACAGTGTTTGTCTGAGTATTAAATTTCACCTAAAAAATTCTTCAGTTTTGTGCATCATTATTCATATACAAGTCATATACTGTTATAATACTTCTTGCTTGGTTTTGTTCATGCTACCCATACGGTTAGAGCATCTATCATGCTTTAGATATGAAATTTCATCTAAAAAATTATTGAGTAATGATTACAATGTTTAAGTATCATACATCGTTACAGTGTTTGTATTAGTATGAAATTTCACCTAAAATATTCTTCAGTTCTATGTATCAATGACTCACATACAAGTCATACATCGTTAAGATACTTCTAGCTTGGTTTTTTTCATGCTACCCATACAAGTAGAGCATCTATCATGCCTTAGATATGAAATTTCATCTCAAAAATTATTGAGCAATTATCACAGTGTTTAATTATCATACATTGTTACACTATTTGTCTGAGTATGAAATTTCACCTCAAAAATTCATCAGTTCTATGTATCATTACTCATATACAAGTCATACATCGTTATGATACTTCTTGCTTAGTTTTGTTCATTCTACCCATATTGATAGTGCATCTATCAGGCCTTAAATATGAAATTTCACCTCAAAAACTATTGAGTGTTTGTCTGAGTACGAAACTTCACCTAAAAAAAAATTCTTCGGTTCTGTGTATCATTACTCATATACAAGTCATAAATCGTTATGATACTTCTTGCTTGATTTTGTTCATTCTACCCATACGGTTAGAGCATCTATCAGATCTTAGATATGAAATTTCACCTCAAAAGTTCGTATTTAATAATCATACATCGTTACAGTGTTTGTCTGAGTATGAAATTTCACCTAAAAAATTCATCAGTTTTGTATATCATTACTCATATACAAGTCATACATCGTTATGATACTTCTTGCTTGGTTTTGTTCATGCTACCCACACGGGTAAAGCATCTATCAGGCCTTAGATATGCAATTTCACCTCAAAATTTGTTGAGTAATTTTTACAGTATTTAATTATCATATATCGTTACAATGTTTGTTTGAGTATGAAATTTCACCTCAAAATTTCTTCAGTTCTGTGTTTCATTACTCATATACAAGTCATACATCGTTATGATACTTCTTGCTTGACAGTGTTTGTATGAGTATGAAATTTCACCTAAAATATTCTTCATTTCTGTGTATCATTACTCATATACAAGTCATACATCGTTATGATACTTCTTGCTTGATTTTGTTCATTCTACTTATATGGGTTGAGCATCTATCAGGCCTTAGATATGAAATTTCACCTCAAAAATTCTTGAGTAATGATTAATGTGTTTAATTATCATACATTTTTACAGTATTTGTTTGAGTATGAAATTTCACCTAAAAAATTATTTAGTTCTATGTATCATTATTCATATATAATTCATACATCGTTTTGATACTTCTTGCTTGATTTTGTTCATGCTACCCTTGCTTGGTTTTAGAAACTTTCACCTCAAAAATCATAAATAAAATTTACAGTGTTTAATTATCATGCATCGTTACAGTGTTTGTCAAAGTATGAAAAAATTCTTCAATTCTGTGTATCATTACTCATATACAAGTCATACATCGTGATGACACTTCTTGCTTGGTTTTGTTCATGCTACCCATACTGCCGGCCCAATTTTTTTAAAAAAAATTATAGGTAAATTTTGGATTAATTTGATATTAGCACAGGTAGATCAATTTAAAATCTTAAAAGATTATAAAGTTTAAAATTCTAGCTCGGGTAGATCCATATTCTTGGTTCCGCCACTGCATACGAGTAGAGCAAATATCAGGCCTTAGATATGAAATTTCACCTCAAAAATTCTTGAGTAATGATTACAGTGTTCAATTATCATACCTTGTTACAGTGTTTGATTGAGTATGAAATTTCACATCAAAAATTTTTAAGTTCTGTGTATCATTAGTCATATACAAGTCATACATCGTTATGATACTTCTTGCTTGGTTTTATTCATGCTACCCATACGGGTAGAGAATCTATCGGGCCTTATATATGAAATTTCACATCAAAAATTCTTGAGTAATGATTACTGTTTTTAATTATCATACATCTTTAAAGTATTTGTCTAAGTATGAAATTTCACTCATATACAAGTCATACATCGTTATTATACTTCTTACTTGGTTTTGTTCATGCTACCCATACTTCTTGCTTGACATTCCCGGGCATCTTCCATTCACCGGGGTCATCCACAAATCATTTTTGATCCAAAACACAACAAGTTTTAACCATTTCTTGACCTATCGATGAATTTATAAGTTTCGAATTCATGCATGTGATATGAAAAAGATCTAAGAATCTCTCTTGACTTTCTATCATGGGGGTAAAGATTTCTTGGCGTGTTGCATCCCGTGCGTCCAGTGCACACACACACACACACACACACACACACACACAGAGATATATATATATATATGCAACGCGATTGTGTAGGCCTTGGCTCTTAAAAACTAATCTGCTACCGTGTGTTAAACATTCAAGGATAAATTAAATGGAATTCCCCTGAACTAGATGGCTTGAGCGCGACCCCATGACCGTTCCATTCCGTCACTCCCCGACTTTCTTGACTGCTCTTGAGACGTCCCATATTGCTAAGGAAATCAAAACTTTTAAGAAGAAGCAGAATATTTTGGTGTGTTGAGTGACTGACTTTCTATGTAAAGCTTGTGATAAAGGAGGCTTTCATTTTCAAAGAAGAAAAAAATGGAGAGTTGCGCGGCATCCACCACACAAGATTTTAAGGGGAAAATATTTTGAGAAAAAAGGGATGGATCGTTTCGAAAATCCTTATCCTTATATATACTATATTTTTTGGCAGATTTATGCTGCACGTGAGACGGGTGGTGTTGCTTTGCCATCATTACGGGCTTTAGACGTCGACCTTCGGGCTAAAAGACAGTCTCCTATATCCACCATTTCATGGAAATTGAAAAATCTTTTGTGGGTAAGTAAGTGTATAAATTATGACTTCAATGTATAGCCACTATCAATCTAAGGAATAATTGATTATGACTTCGATGTATAGCCACTATCAATCTAAGGAATATTAACGTTTGATTGGGGAATCAAATCATGATGTCTTATAATGTGATACCCTTGTCCCACATCTTAAAAAATGAAAAATTTAAATGAGTTTATAATAGCTTACAATGGACTTCTATAGCAATTTGGGTTAATCATTTTCGTAAAACGATGACAAATACGAAGTAGTTGCTATAGGGGCCCATTGTGGAGTCACGCAGCCGCGGGCGTGACATATATGCTTATTTAGCTTATAATGTCTTTCATACTATTTGCTCCGCGTTCGTCTCTAAACGGAGAAATATTAGTTTTTATTGGCATTTAGGGTTGGATTGCGAGGTTTTCCGGGATCCTTGAAAAAGGCGGGTGTTGGACCTTTGATTACAGTTGGTCTCTCAACTCACAGTACTGTAGGAGGCTTAGCTCCCTGCTAAATTAGTCACTGAATCAATAATGGATATATATAGAAGATCAGACTTTTTGAGATTCATTCTTGTTTTCAAGTCTACTCTCCTTTATGTCTTTGATTTCCACTACTTGACTTGGGACTTACGCCCATTGAAATTAAGTCATTTGAATCTACTTAGGGAAAATCATCAGCAATGGATAAGCCAGCAGTATGCAAGCTGCTTGCTCAAGGTGAAAAATATAGGCGCTTTAAACGTACTGGAGGGGAGCATTATATTTTCTTTTTTCTGCATGTCCTCTTATTTTCCTAACCCTTTTAAAGAAAGAACAACAAGTAGGTATGGAGAATTGAGTACGTATTTAGTCCTTTTTTCTCGTCCGATTATCGACATATCAGAAATGATTAGAATAATAAATAAAATAAAAGACAAAACTTAAATTTGACTACACGACTAAAATTACAAAAAAAAAAAGAATATATACGAATAAAATTACGATTTTCCCATGATAAAAATTTAGCACTGAATGATTGGATTCAAATTGTAGGAATATATATTTCAAAATTCTTTATGTTCTTCCCATGTTGTAAAATAACCAAGACTCTGCCTAACGCAATGTGAAACAACTGTTTTTATTAGTCTCAAGAGGACAATGGCCTTTCATTTGTTGAGTGAATCCAAGAGCAAACTGTGTTCTACGAATGGTGAGACTATCTCACAAGAGATCATTCTATGTGAGTACGAGAGAAAAACTCAAATCTAAGAGATTTTTTATGTTATGTGTGATCTAGATGAGAATGCAACATTGCTCACACCTCAATGTTCACATTGATCTATATCAGAAGTGCGCCGTTTCTCACCCGTCAACGTTCATATATCTATATTGATCTATCATCTATGCTCCACGACTTTAATTCACTCGTTAATATATATTCAATATTGCTTATATCTTGATACAATGAATATGCATTATGCAATATTGTATAGCAAGTAATTAACAACTCGATCGACTCTCAACAAGTACATCAATATTAATCAGGTCATTCAGAAAATCCAAGTCCAAAATATTTGTCAAGCTCCTTAGATTATCTCCTCCTCGATCTACAAAATATATGGTCGTTGAGCATTTATTTCACCTTCAAATATCTCAAAACCCCAAATCTTGATTTCCCAAAGCATTACATGACATAAACTTTATGGATCACCGTTATAATTAGACATAGGTAAGTACATAGACAAACCTTTAATTAGTCTAACTAAAACATGCATATATATATTTCTTTCTTGGACTTAAGATTTAGAGGTAGATTAAGTTCTAATATCCCTCGTCAAATTGATCTTACTGTGGAGAAAGACAAACACAACCAGATCAAGTGCACAATCCACATAAAAGTAAATGAAAGAAATATTTCATTCAAGAACTTGTATGTATGTGTGTGTGTAGATACATACCTTGAACTGGCAAATTCATAGAGTTTTCCTCTTGGAGAAAAGATGATAAGTGCAACCTCAGCATCACACAGTACAGACAGTTCGAATGCTTTCTTGAGAAGGCCATTTCTTCTTTTGGAGAAGGTGACTTGCCTGCTCGTCGCGTTCTCTATTCTCTTCATCTGTGTCTTCCCTCTCACCATTTCTTTTTTAGCAAATCAAGAACCACCTGTAACATTGAACTAAATCAGGAAAAATCAACCAGATTCACAATTCTTTTGAGATAACTCACAGACTTTTTATTTGATGAAACAGATTAAGAAACTGCGACAATTATCATGATTTACTTTACTGAGTATGTGATTCAATATTTACTAATATTGTAAACAAAAGAAAGGGAGAAAAAAAATTTGCTGCTTGGGAGTGAAATCTGACAAGGGTTGGACTTACAAATTTGGTAAACAAATATATAAAAACTAGACTCAGATGAATTCACTTTAGGTTGCAGGTTTGGAACCAAAAAGGACTGGAAAAGGCAAGAAAACAATCTGAGATAAATAGATGCGATGAAAGGATAAAAAAGGAAACTAAATGGGAAAATTGTACGCTAAACTTGGAAAGAATTTACAGCTGTGAGTGAGTGATTGTCTGGTTGATTGATGGCCAATTTTTTTCTTCTTTTTTTGGGTTTTTTTCCCTTAAAATATATTTTTGGCCTCAGTATATGAACTTGTTTCCTTATTCATACTATTTTTTACCAATAATATTTCCTCCTCGAACTCCACCAAGCATAAGGAAGAGAATAGGACCCAACTTAATATAGAAGATTAGATGTAAATGGAAATCATTAAAGAAAGACTTTGACTTTGAAAGACATCATTATTTTATTCCAAAATAGAGAAAATGGGGAACAAAATAACAAATATATAATAGATACATATATATATATATATATATGTATATATATAAATTGTTCGAACTATGGAAATATATTAACAATATCCACAACTTTTATGTTTTAAGAAAACTGATATAAAAATTTGTGATTTAAAATAACATAAATCTCTCATTATTACTACTAAACATCTTTGAATCCATTGAAATTTTCCATTCTCCGATGCCTTTGAATAATTTCTCGCATGCAATTGTCATTTTAATTTATACCCTCTTCCTTAAAATTAGGGAGGGTGTATTTTTATATACAAATCACAATCTTTGCTCAGTTTTGGTCATCTGTGTTTTAAAAGTTTGGTTTTGATATTCAAATTTTAAATTTTCGACTATTTTGATACAATTGTAACAAAATTTGAAAACTCGACTAATAAATGCCAAAAAGTCTTGTTTCTTGGGGGCATTGCTCCTCTCATTTGTAAGGGTGATCAAAAATTTTTATTAACCGTTCGAACCGCCCGAATCGAATTGCACCGCACTGTTTTTCATAATATTTTATAAAAATCGTTATTAAAAAATATTAATCATAAACCGCACCGCATACGCAGTTCGATTATTTTTTATCCAAAAACCGCACCAAATCGCACCGCCTAAACCGCTTGCCATAATATTGGGCTTAAAATTATAATAAGTTGTAAACAACATATTCAAATAAAGAATTCATCATTCATTATATCTCAAGTCTCAGCTCTCTTCAAAATTATTATTCTTACAGATAAAACTTATATTTTTCTTAATTATTCTTTATATTAGTCATTTATTAAAATATTTATTTCTTTTGCTACAATATTTTGTTTAAGTTTGAAAGTAAAAAAAAAAAGATAAAATAGTATAAATGTCATATTTGTTATGAATGCGTTGTGTTGTTAAATTATTAACTTAGTTTTGAATCTTGATTATTGTTATAACTATTTTGATCTTTATATGCATTGAACTATATGTTGTGAATGTTATACAGTTGTTCTCAAATAAATTACAATATATGTTCTAATCTTTTTCATAAAAAAAACCGTAAACCGACCGCAACCGCTCAAAATCGTAAGGTTAATTTTTTTTATGTAAAACAACGATTAATTTTTCAAAATACTAACCGATCGCATATGACAATTCGATTTAATTTTTTTAAAAAAAAACTGCAAAACCGTACCGTGATATATCCTACTCATTTGAGTAAAAGATTGTAGGTTTTAATCTTTCACGCCCGATGTAATGTTCCCAAAAAACAAGTACTAATAAATTAATCCAAAAAAAAAAAAACTAACCAAAAAAATTGGTGTTTCGATTTAAACAGTTGTGTCCGTACATCAGCATCTGCAGTACTATGTTAGAAACATAAAAGCAACCAATCAGAGATCGAAAACACATTTGCATATGTACCGATTCTTTTGCCCTGTATGTATATATGTATGTATGTAAAGGTGATGGGATTGAGGGGGACATATATATATATATATATATAGATACACTATATAAATATGGGTCCCATATTTATTTCTTGCTGGCCTTTTCCCAATTGGTGCACCTCAAATCTTGTGTTTGTTTGAACATGATAAATAAAATTCATTTTTCTATTATATAATCATTTAGTTTTATACAAACTTTTTGATGATCATGAGATAACCACCAATTATTTATATCGTGAGGTTTGGTTTGGTTCGGTTTTTTTTTTTTGTTGGAATGGCTTTTGGCATAGTTGGAAACCTCGTTTAGGGATTAGAGTGAAAGTTATGAATTAAAGATTTTATCGTGTTAGACTGAATCACTCGAATAAATTGTTCTTTATCTGAAAATGATAGTTTGATATAATATATTTTTATCCATCAAACATTCTCCAAAATACAATGATCGTGTCGAGTTCATACTCATATGGTTTCGAATTGAGACAATTTTTTTAATAAAATGTCTATTTATCGGGAGCAGATATCTTAATATAGCATAGTTAAATATGATTTTTGGATGGCTGCTCTGCATGAACTTTTTGATTTTCTATGTATATCAGTTGTTCTTTTGGAAGAATCTTGATTAATTTCACTGAGGTTTTTGCAAGAAGTACTAAACAAATTTGGTATTAAAAAGAACCTTAGAAAGGGTTTGTTTCAACCTGTCCGTGCAGGCAAACAAACCCTGCAGGCAGTGCCTGCACGGGCAATGAACGGCCCAGTTCACTCCACATGAATGGTCCGGGCCCATCTCCATGTAAAAAAAAAAAAAATTACTCAGAAAAATCTGAGCCGTTGGATCGACCCTTGCGAGTAGTGCCCGCAGGGGTAGAGTCTAGTGAACCTTTAGAAAGTGTGGGTTGGAAGTTTGGAGCAAGATATGGCTGAGAAAGGCAAGACATGAAACTATTTATGTTGGGAAGAGCAAAGGAAAAGAAAAAATGGGAAAGAAAATGAAAGGAAACTTGGAAAGATTTATTGAAGAAAATTTAAGATTCAGTTACTCACAAATAGAGTGTCTTGTCATTTTTTCGGGTTGATCTGAACTTAATCCAATCATTTTTTCGAGTTAGTTATCAAGTCCAACTCGATCTGATCTGATCCACAAACCCGAAAACCCAAAACTAAACCTGATTTTTTTCGAATTAAAGTGTGTTGAGTTGATGGATGATATCTGATTTTGACAATTAATGTTAGTGAATGGTAGTTTGATTTCATGAATATTATTAAAAAAAATTAGTTGTGCTCGTACGGCGAAGAAGTCGTCGACGTCAGCTGTACGACACTCAAAGCAACCAATGACGATTCGAAAACACATTGAAATTATATAATTATTTTCGAATCAATAACTAAAGCATGGAGGGGCCAGCAAGCAGTCTCTCTCAAACGGGTGTATGTATCTCTGTGTGTGTCTATATATATATATATATATATATATATATATATTTGATATTCCTATGTATGTTAAGATCTCGAAAAATTTATTAAACGCTTTTATGATATTCACGTGAATATCTTGTGGAATTCATTAATGATATTTATATGAATATTTTTTGCGGTGTTCATGACTAGATGTCCACCACATACGCTCATAATATCTAAATTATATATACTCACATGTAAATATAAGTATGCATTCAAAGGCTACCGCTAGGGGTGGGTGTTTATTCTCGGTTATGGGGTACTCGGTCGGGTATTTAAAAAAAACTCGGATTCATCGCGTACCAAAATTATCGGTTCTGGGTTCGGGTATTTAACCGATGCCTGATCGGGTATCGGGTACCCGACAAATTTTTTTTAAAAATTATTTCAATTTTTTTTTTGCGGCTAATTATAATCTGATATGATGACAAATGATTAATCGTAAAATGAAGTAATGAGATGATTTTTTTGTGAAATGTGAACTACACTTCAACTCATATTTGTCAATCTAAATGTAATTTTGCCATAGACTGTGTCCACTAACAGGTTGAACATATAAATTCTTTAAAATAGTTTATAAAAAGTGATTTATGGAAAACTTCGTTAAAAAAGTTAAATATCAAAACAAGTTATTTGATATATTATAATAATTTTAAATTAATAAGTAATTTTAAATAATTTAAGTGACTATGACGATGTTTTATAACTTATTTGACATCAAAGTTCTTGTAATAAAATCTTTGGTTCAAGACTCGAGAATATCGAACTCTGCTTAGAAAAAATTAATTTAGTGACCCGAACTTATTTATTAAGATTTTATTTTGGTATTTGAAAGACAGAAATATCTCCAAAATTGTTACTACATCTCACATGTACTCTACCAAAACTCAATAGCACGTTTAAAATAGGGGAAATTGCTCATAAATCCCCAAACCCAAACTTAACTTGTCCCTAACTCCCTAGCCATCAAAAACTTTCTTTTAACTCCCTAAACCTATAAAATTGACAAAACTACCCTTATTCTCTATTTTCTTTTAATTGATCCTCCGCACTTCATAAATGGTATCAGAGCATGGTTAATTTATTTCAAACACGAAAATTTTATTATTACTAGTAACTAAATGTATGAGAAGGAGAATTTCGAAAAAATTATGAATCCGAACCTTAGTTCGAGAAAAATAATTTACAAGAATTATTCCAATACTTTGGAATATACACAAGTTCATCTAACTATTGTTAGATATCAGAAACAGGAGAACAAAGGTATGTTCCAATGGTGACCATCAAGTTATGGTACAGATCTGATGGAAACATCAGACATATGACAGTATATGTCATGTATCAAGAAATGAAAGGATTTAGGTATCCCCGAAATCATTTCAATCTCTATTCCAGAAACACTAGTTTCCGAATAGATCTATTCAGATGTTCTATAAAACATCTGCAACAACTCATTGAATCAGGGAATTTATCTCCTGATGAAAGACAGCAGTGTTTGCAAAACCTTGCATACACAAAAGGTAGACTCTTACAGGCAGAAAAGACCAGATCTTCAATGATCTGTTAAATATGCCGGGAACTACCATCCAGTTCGAAATCGAACTTATTTCCCTGGAAATAATTCAATTAGAACAAGAATTACAGCGAAGTACATGCTTCACTGAATCCAGAACAAAAGGTATGCGTTTACGAGGACTAAAGAACCGTAAAAACATACTTCAAAATCTACTCAGAAGAAATTCTTCAGAGAACAATGGATCTGTATAAACAGAAGATCTACGAAGGGAAGCAACAGCACCCTCAGGTAAAAATTTATGTTTCAGAATAATAAATTTCTGGAGATAGTACCAGACTCCTCTAAGCTCTCTCTGGATCTTAGAGAAATACAGAAAACGGTACAAAATTATGGCAATATGCTATATCATGTACCTCAAAGGATTGAAAAGGTCCTAGAGAAACAAGAAGAAATTCTTGAGATCTTAAAGGATATTCAAACAAGAATACAGAAACTAGAACAACAACCAAGTTCTAGTAGAAGAACTTCAGGAGGTTGGCTACCACCGTCCTTTGGTACCGAACCTTTGTTACATCAACAAGGGAAGGCCAGAGTGGTGTTAAAACCCTTAACTGAAGAAGAAAAGATGATCAATCTAATCAAGTCTGTCTCAAAAAAGAAATTGATCTGATGACAACTTTAGAAAGGATTGGTTTGGAGGATCTACAAGAACTTGCGGAATCTTTCGCAAATCTCAAAGTGGTAGATCTAAAGATGAATACAGCAGTAGGTGAAACACTACCTGCAATAACCTGGTCATCTTCTCAGGAACCACCAAGGGAAAGTATGGGATCTCATAATGTAAATATGAGAGAATCTCAAACTGATTTCCATACAGGTGGAGGATCACACCCAGCGGGAACAAGGGCAGGGAGAACTCAAATTCCTTTGCACCAAACACCCTATGGGAAAACTGTTTTAGATCCTATACATCCTTACGGGGTTATGCTTAACCTTGATGTATTGGACTTCAAAAACAGAGAAGATCTCATAGACGATTGGACATCTGCTATGAGGATTGCAGCGGGAACACTTGATCTCAACAAAGAAGGATTCATTAAACTTTTGGAAATGAGTCTTATGGGATCAGTAAAAATTGCTTGGGACATGACTTCACCAGACATGAAAGAGTCAGTCCTAATCGGGGAATCTCTTAGTGAGATCGCTGGAAAAATGGCTACCCTATTCAAAGCACACTTTATAGGGGTAGACTATTTCAACAGTCAAGATACAGAGAAGAAGAAAAAATATACTCAAGCTCTGTATAGTCTTGAATTACATGATATATGTTTGGTAGATGAATACATTATGCTATTCACCAAATATAGATGGAATTCAGGAGTCGAAGAAGATATAGCTATGCAGCTTTTCTTCGCAAAAATGCCAAGTCCTTGGAGAGAAATGCTCATAAGGGAATACGTACCTGGTAATCCAGATACATTGGCAAGAAGAGCCTCTTTCCTCAAAGGAAAATTGGCAGAATGGTGTCACATGGCAGCATTACAAAAGAATTACAAACGACTAAGGGGTATCAACAAAAGAACTCCTTTGTGTTGTAAGGAAAATGATCTTCCAACAATTATTGGAAGTAAACCACAGAAGCATAAAAGGAAGCGTTTTAGGACTCATCCTTATGCACGAAGTGGAAGAAGTTCTTGGAAACCAAGAACCGTATGGTCTAGACAGAAAGCCAGATCTTATAAATCTGGACAAAGAAGCGGACCATCGAGAAGTAGGATATCATCCCAGGCATCAAGTTCATCTCGAAGCACAGGAAGAACACCTACAAAGAAAACTTTCAGAAGAGCTCATACTAGAGCCAATGAAAGTTTCAAGGATTGTAATTGCTGGACATGTGGAGCAAGAGGTCATATCTCGACCAATTGTCCAGAAAATGAGAAAAGAGGTATTAAACGTTTTGATCCTACTCCGGATATTGAAGAAGCAGTTTATTACCAAGATCTCATTCAAGTATACCAATTTGAGGACATTGCCTCATATGAGAGTATATATGAAGAAGAGGAAGTCTTAAGTCAGGAAGAATCTGATGGAACAGAATCGGAATCTGACTGAAGACGAGGTGTTTCGACACGAAACACATGAAGATTTGTCTGGGTTTTTTAGCCAGACAACAATATCTCATAACATGGTTCAAAGAATCATGAGAGAAAATCCGAGTCTACAGAGATATCAAGGTTTCTCTGCAGGACAGGTAGAAAAGTTCTTAGGAAGTCTTGGCCTAAGAAACAGAAAGCATCATCTAATCTATAAAGTTTCTAGAAGGGAAATGGCAATCCCAATGGAACTTACAGGAAATAGAATGGAGATGCAGTTAATTCCTTCCGAAGAAATAAAGGAGGAATTACAAAAACTCAAGATAGAAGTAGCAAGGACTATGTCCTGGATTCATATAGGAGCAATCCAGATTATGATAAAAGCTACTTTCAAAGAAGGGATAGATTCACCAATTGATATCGCCATATGCGATAAAAGAATGGGGAATCTACAAGATTCAGTACTGGGAACAATCTCAGGAAACCTCTGTGCGGGAAAAATTGTAGGAGTAATCTATCCAAGGATAGCCTACAACCTGGCAGATCGAGATTTCAGCCGAGCCTTGACATTACATCAGAACTTCAAGGAAAAAAGGTTGATGAAGGAAGGCAATAGACCATATTCTATTACCTATCAGATTTCATATGCTCTATCTAATACACATCATTCTGAATTGTTTATTAGAAACGAGTTTATTGAAATACCTGAGATATTTGGAAAAGTTGCGCAGGCAATTTATCCAGAAAGAATTGAGTTTCCTTTAATACAGGAAACAGATATCCAGATCCAAGACAAACCGATTCTACAGAGAAATCAAAGTCTTAGACTGGAACCAAGAAGACTATCTTTTCAAGGAGATAGAATTACAAGTTACAGATGGGATAAAAAGCCTGTCATAGAAACCCAACAGGAGTTGAAAAGTTTTTCCACAATAGGAAAGCTCAGATGCCCAGAAGGTTGGAAGGAAGTAGAAATAGTATTTGATATTACAAAACAAAGGAATCAATTTCCTTGTAATTCAATATACTATTTGGAACAACCGATGATAGGAACTTACCAAGGACTGATTAATATCGGAGAATTGGAGGTTCATATTCAAGGAATTCCAGGAAAAGAATCAGAACGATTGATTCTTGGGCTAGAGTTTCTCGAGGAACATAAACCTTGGAAACGACTAGAGTATGGAATGGAGTTTATGGCAGAAGATAAAATGTGGAAAATCCAATGACCACAAGTCCATTCTCCATATACATTCCAGTAGGAATGTTGTATGAACAATATAAGGCAGAATACTTTGCTGCATATATTGATTCAGGTGCTGGAATATGTACAGCAAAACGAGGAGTTTTTCCAAGTAATTTGGAAGAAGAGTTACCCAAGATTGCTGGAAGAGATTTTTCCAGAAGAATCTTAATCTTATGTAAAGGGATTAAGATGACTGAAATCATGATTGGCGGTGCTGGACAAACACCTTGGTACAAGGTAAAGACACCACCAATTTATTTTCATGATACAGGAGCTGACATATTGTTAGGAAATAATTTCCTACAGATGTTCAAGTCCTATACACAAGAAAATGAGACTAGAAGATTAGTGTTCACAACACCATGTGCCCACAAAATCATAGTCCAGAGACTTAGGGAGGCATTTTACAGAAAATTGCCAATCCAGTTTCGCAGCAAGCGTGGTGATTCAGGAAAACTTCTGAACCCAAAAATGAAGGATTCGAGACGGTTTGGAGAAACAATGCTCCAGTTAAGAGCAGATAAGGAACTCCAACCAGAAGATATAGAATGCCTTAAGATAACTCTACACACAAATGAAGTAGAGTTTGAATCTAAGGTATCACTGGAAGATGTCAAGAAGAGGATCAAAGAAAATTATAACGAAGATCCCTTGGCATGGTGGGACAGAAATCAACTCAGGGCTTGCCTTAAGATCAAGGAAGGCAAAGAGTATGAATTTGTCCGTTGTAAACCCATCCCAATGAACATCATTGATCAGAGGGATATGCAGATTATAATCAAGGAACATTTGGACCTTGGATTAATCAAAGCAGGTATGTCACCATATAGCAGTCCAGGTTTTCTGGTAAGAAACCATGGTGAAATTAAACGAGGAAAACCCAGATTGGTTATTAATTATCAAGAAATTAATAAAATTCTGGAGTTTGATGGGTATTTTATACCTAGTAGAGAACACTTGATTAGTTGCATTCGCAATGCCAAGATATTCTCTAAATTTGATTGCAAGTCTGGATTCTATCAGATTCGGATGCAGGAAGAAAGCAAGAAATTCACAGCTTTCTCCACACCTCAAGGACATTATATTTGGGAAGTATTACCAATGGGATTGGCTAACTCACCCCAAATATTTCAAAGAAAGATGGATAATCTTTTCAAAGATTATTTCAAGTTTATGTTTGTTTACATCGACGATGTTTTAATAGCATCCAAAGATATGAATGAACATGTTAAACATTTGGAGATTTTCTCTAATGTTTGCAAGAAAGAAGGACTGGTTTTATCTGAAAAGAAAGCAGTCATTGCTACAAGAAAGATTGAATTCCTCGGAATTGAAATCGATGAATCAGGAATAATTCTGCAAGAACACATAGTAGAAAAGGTGCAGAATTTTCCAGAGAATCTCAAAGACAAGAAACAACTTCAAAGTTTTTTAGGGGTTGTTAATTTTGCTGGGATGTTTATTAAAAACCTAGCAAAACATAGGAAGGTGTTCAGTCCATTATTGAAAAAGGATGCTAGATTTATATGGACAGACGAACACACAAAGGGACTTATCCATTTAAAGAAGGTTTGCAAAAATCTTCCAAAGATGGCTATTCCTCAAGACGAGGATGATCTGGTATTATATACCGATGCCAGTGATCATTGGTGGGCTGCAGTATTAACAAAGCTCACACCAGATGGAGAACAACCATGCAGATATTGTAGTGGGTTATTCTCAGATGCAGAAGCCATAAGATGGCATATCAACGAAAAGGAATTTTATGCAGTAAAGAGGGCTTTTGAAAAATGGCCGTTATTTTTACTTGCAAAGAAATTCACTTTGAAAGTTGATAACACTCAAGTCAAAGCCTTTCTGAGGAATAGAATTGAGTCTAAACCAGAGAAGGCTAGATTATTACGATGGCAAGCTTTATGTCAAAATTATATTTTTGATATTATGATAATAAAATCTCATGAAAATATTCTTGCAGATTTTTTAACAAGAGATGGACAGCATTGACATTGATGCTATTATCAAGATGCAGAGGCATTTGAGGGAACACCTTGAAATGCTTCAAACCGAGTTCAACAAGTTAGCTGTTAACGCAGAAGTTGCGGGAAGGCTACAACAAGCTGATAAGAGAATTGTCTCTGATCGAATTACAGGATGTTTACAGGCATATACTCAGTTATGGTCTGTAACGCAAAGGCCTATCCTCCAGGGCATTGAGAGGCCACTGGTTTCTCAAATGGAGAGTTTTCGAGTACAGGACTCTATACCTGTAGCGGGGGATTCAAATACCCCTTGCACAAGTGTTAAGTCGGGATCATCACGAGATGAGTCGGCTGAAACAAAAATTGAGACTCCTGATCCTTATCTTGAGTCCTCAAGTCAACCCTTCACCTCGGGGATTGAAGAGGGAGAGATCAACCTTAGGCCTCGTATTGACAAAGGCAAAGCTAAGGTTGGTACTAATGAAGGTGTAATTTCTCCATTCCAGGTTTATCAGCAGAATTGGGAGAAATTAAAAACACGTATTGGCATTAACCCAGCTACAAATAGGGTTGATGTTTCGGGAAAATATCCAAGGGTATGGATGAAACCTAATTCATATCCCAAGGAGGTTAAAGCTTGGTATGAATTTGGGGCTCTTGCCTCAGTTTATACTACATCACCCAGCTTTCCGGAGATTTCATGTTTACCAAAATGGATCCAGGAAGCTGTTCACGAAACTTGGGCAAATAATGATTATTTGTCCAGAGGAGATATTCTGGAGTTGTATTTTTTCAGTGCAGCACCAGAACCAGCAGGGAAAGGCACACATGAAGCCTTTCATTTCATCAAGCTAAGGAGGCCAGATTTAAATGTCCAGAAATTCATCAAAGACCCTCCGACAGAAGAAACACCCCTGGTGTCTTCAATTACCGAAGAAGATATTTCTACCAGAAGAGCTTGGGGTATTTGGGTCTGTCTCACTGAGATGGACAAAGTCAAGTTTCCGTTCAAATTCTACAATCATTCGGTGAACGGATCATTCCTGTTGAATACCATGACAGGAAAAACAACAAGTTTCGCAGAAGATTTATTTGAAAAGAAAAGAAATCTTTTGTGGAACAGCAAGCTACCGGCAAGCAAAGAGACTCGCCGAAAGTTCTGTAATATGGCACACATAGGAAGATGGTCGGAAAACATCTGCCCTGAATGCCAAATACAGAAAGAACCAGAGTTCGGTAAAGGTTTCAAACCAAGATCTGATCGGAAGCATTTTACCGAAGCAAGGACAAGTGGGGAAGGACCACATGCACATTCTCCTCGAGGATACAAAAAATCAAAGATTCCTCGACAAAATTAAAAGGGACATGTGACCCTCCATTACAAAAGCAAGATCACTACCATATGAGTGATAGAAACAGGACAACCACTAATCAGTGGTAAAAGACAAATGGACCACCAATAACAAATGGTGGATGACTCAGCAAGCATTGGATACCCATCTAAAAGGAATCCAATGAATAAAAAATTAACTGGTCCCGAAAAATTCATCCATAAATAAGGACAGAATGAAAACCAGTTAACACACCAGAATCAAAACTTAAAAATGTATCGAGTATATTTGAAAGTTTTGAAAAGAAGGATATCATACAAGAGGAAAGAGGCAGAAGCTCTAAAATGGTTAGTAAATCATTTTAAAGAGTATAAAAAAGATGAAATTACTGCCGATATCCTAGAAACTCATCGTCATTGGTATCTAAAAGAGATAAAGGAAGATGAGAAGTTGATGTCCAGATTAATAATCTAGACAGGGACCCTTCAACCACTACATGGTCCCCTAGCAAGCTGTAAAGGCTAATGAAGGTTTGAAATCCGAGTTTCAAATCCGAAGAAGCCTTCTATAAATAAAGACGGAAGAAGGAAGTGAAGATCATCAAATATTTTCTCCATTTCTTTCATACAAGGTTGTAATATTTTCTTCAAGTTTTATGTGTGTAGTAAGTTCAGCTACGAGGAGTAGCTAAACAAGTTTCTCCTCCTCTACAGGAGGTTACTATGTAATAAATAAATGTTTGTGTTTGAATAAAAGAGATCTTTGCTCTTAGCCCCTCTCATGTATTATTTTCAAAATTTGATCTTTTGCTGTACGCTCTAAGGTAGGAAACGAATTAGAGCTGTGCTAAGTACTGCTGAAGGAATCTGCTTAGTAACCATCGGTTGCGATTGTGTGGTTGGACTGTGAGGAGCAGTTCGTAAAATACGGTGGATATAACCCGGTGGTACTCTAGTCAAAGAGGTAAAAGATTTAATTTATTTTACGGAAGCATGATGGGCCTTTTATTACAAAAGAAAATCAATTATTTGAAAAATAAGGTTGAAGGGTAGGATGGGAAATTTTAAAGAAATGGGGAGTTGAAACAAAGTTTTAGTGGGATGGGGAGTAAAAGAGAAGTTGAGAATAGGTATAGGGATTTTTTGACAAGTTGCCCTTTAAAATATATACGGAAATATTTATTGACATTATTTTTCGTAGTAATAAATCATTTTACATTTAAAAATAATTATAATAATAATTTTATAATCCAAAATATAATGCTATTTAAGCTTCTTTATATTATTTTATTCAAATATTTTAGCAAAGCTTTTTCAAAAACATAAAGATATTGCCATTTATGAGCTTCTAAAATAATTTATAAAAGAGTAGGTCTCTTGTGAGGCGGTCTCACGAATCATTATCTGTGAGACGGGTCAACTCTATCGATATTCACAATAAAAAGTAATACTCTTAACATAAAAAGTAAGAGTAGGTCTCTTGTGAGACGGTCTCACGAAACTTTATCTGTGAGACGGGTCAACCCTACCGATATTCACAATAAAAAATAATACTCTTAGCATAAAAAGTAATACTTTTTCATAGACGACCCAAATAAGAGATCCGTATCATAAAATACGACCTGTGAGACTGTCTCACACAGCCGAATGAGAGGGTAAAATAGGAAAAGGTACGTCGGATACAAAGCCTGACTAATAATAATGAGTTGGGCCATAGGTTTATTTAAGCCAACCTTGTACAGGATAGTCCATTGCATAGGGGATTGGGTGGGTTTAGTTAAAAACCAACCAAGCAATGGATTGTGAGGGACAAACTTAAACAATCATCCCTAATCACCCAAACCAAACACTACCTAAAAGTGATATAATCACATTAATGTGAATAATTACTAATTTTTAATTAAGATATTTCGATTCAATGGTGGTTATATTGACACGTGACAGTTATTAATTGTAAAGTAGCGTAATTCGGAAAAAAAGTTAGATTCCCTTCTTTAGTAACAATAATTGCATGCTTAAATGTGGAATTATGTAAATGTGAGAATATTTCCCTCAAATGGCTTGTACTTATATTTCCAAAAGAAAAAACAGTGGAGTAGATTGCCTAATCTTGGTTTCTGATATTATTTACCAGGTGATTATTGTATGGAGAAAAATTCTCTGACACATTTTTTGTACCAGATATTAGAAGAAGAACGGGAAATTTGGGTTCAGTCCCCAGCCGCCATTTTCTTTTGTGTTCAGTCCCTAGGTACTTTTTTAGTACCACATTTCCACATGAAGTGTACCACATTTCCACATAAAGTGTACCACATTTTGTATGACATAGTACCACAATTTTGTGGGCAGGGAGTGAAGCCAAAAAAAATTTTTGATTGGGGATTTTTCAATAACTTCCCCGAAGAAGAACGTCTTAATTCAAAACAAACATATAAGACTCGTCGATATTTTTATTGTTTTCAAGTGATATGTTCGCACAAACATCTTACATCCGATTTAACATAAAATCACCCTTATTTACCATATAACAAATTAAATCTATTTAAAGTCAGTGCACTATGATAAGGAACAAGAGCTAGTGAAATTCTCGTTTGAAGTGGCTATGAGTGAGAAGGTTGCCGGCCATTCTATTAGCCAAATCCTCCGACGCTCAAATCATGATCTATTGTCGAAGAAAACAGATGACAAAAGAAGAATATATATAAATACCTAATAATGACTCGAGTTTACCTGCATGATGCCCAAGTTTTTTTTACCATTATCTATTAGATTTTATTGGACTTGTCTGTTACATGCATTTCTTTTCACTCAAGAACCTTATCGTCGGATGTTCTAGACTACAGTGAGGCCATTTCTCTAAGAACTTCCCTGAGTTAGGCTATTCCAAGTCATCCTGCTATAGGCCGCGAATGCGCCGTGTCGATCACTCTTTATATGTGAATCACTAGTCCCATTCACCAAGTTGGGTCAAGCGTGCAAAAGAAACACATGTAATAGATAGGTGGAAAAAATTGTGTGCACTACACAACAGAAAGCAATAGATTTTTCAGTTGATCTAGTTTGAGGAATGAGTTGATATTTCTTGCAAAACCAATTTGATCTATTCTACCATGTCCTCACAAATCCATAGGATATTCTTTTACAACAATATGTTTATATTTAGCATGTTAGACTAAATATCTCCGACAATTGTCATTTAATTCCATAAAATGCTGCTTACTCTACATCTTAACGCATTAAAATTTGATCTGGTAAGTAGGGGTGTTCAAACTTCGGATAAAACCGAAAATCAAAACCGAACACCGAACCGAAAACGAATTTTATAATTCGGATACAAATGTTAAAACCGAAGTTTATTTGGTTCGGTTTTGAATTATATATGTCAAAATCGAAAAAACCGAAATTTCATTAAATTGATAATTTTTTTTATATTTTTATTTATATTATATATTTTGATACGATATTTAGTAAATGAAAAACCATTTTGACAATTTTTAGTTGATTGATGTTTGTTTAATTAATTTAGATCTTATATTTAAATATTTTACTAAGAAAATATATAGAAAGTGAACATATTATATTTTACAATATATTTATATTATTAATTTAAATAATTATAGCAAAACCAAAATAACCGAACCATTTTGGTAGAAAACCAAACCGAACCGAAGAAATATGGTTCGGATTCGGATTATATATTTCTAAAACTGAAATAAAAAGCCGAAAATCGAACCAAATCGACCGATGAACACCCCCGAGTCACTTATAAATTTCAAAGTTGGATTATGAAATTTCGAAACAGAATTTGAATTGGAACTGGTAAGAATAAAAAAATTTCATAACAAATTGAGAGCACGCATTATGCTCATCCAATAACAACACAAGCCAAAATTCAATACATGTACATGTCAAATTGAAGCCAAACACACGATACCAACCACAACATTTTCAGAAGTGAAACTTGGACACACACATAAGGAACGGCACTCATGACTTAAGTTCCTAATCCAGTACAAATCAACACAAAAAATCGCTTGAGACTCCTAATCCAGCACAAATCAACACAAAAAATCGCTATCATTTGCCCGTCATCCATCCGTCACAAGTTACAACACCTCTATTAAAGTAGGATCCAATATAGACGAACCTATATGCAGCAGCAGAGGTCTGAAAAGCGCTATTAGCAACGGATGTCTCCTCAAACACGATACAAAATCGTTCTTGCTGATTTTTCCATCACTATCATCATCGAACAAACTAAAAAGCCCCTCGATCTGCGAAGATCAAAAAGTGACAATTTCTTAATACTAGTGTTGAGAATATTAGCATCAATTTTCATAATCTGACTCCCATTAAGAACAATCATGTGTCATTGACAGAGAAAGTTCAGTTAATTCACAAACTAACCTCATCAAGGTGCAAATTCGGAACACCTACTGAGATGGCAATATGTAACTGTCATGAGAAAACTCACAGATCATGATGCTAAACATAGAAGCCAAACAAATAACCAGGAACTAACAAAACTAATTGATGAAAAAATACCTTTGATTTTGAAATGTGATTCTTTCCATCAGCGACACATTCACTAAATGCTAGTTCACAAGCATGCCGAAATAGTGGCTGCTTCAAGACATGGGCAGATCCAAGCAGAAACTGACATAATAAGTGCTGTTAATAGTGAAGATTCTTGGCCGGCAGAGATCGTTATGTTAGCAGTATTTCTGCACATGCGTGCATCGCATATGCACACTAGAATGAACATGGAAGTATTAGCTTACCTGTTTGAATGTTATTTTACCAATCTTGTTTGTATCGATAAACCCAAAAATCTGTGATATTAAAGAATAGAACATAAAATTCAAGTAAATTACGAAAAACTACAATCCAAATTAGATGCCATTATGAAGACTAAAACCAAGGCCAGACAAAAAGTACAGCACCAAAAAGACAAAGTCTAGCACCCAAGTCCTTTCTCTGTTTGATACTTTAATGTAAACACCAACAGCTTGTTCGTATATACTTACCAAAATAAGTAGTAAGTGATTGCTAACCGTATAAGATTACCTCCAGACAGATTAAAGATAAAATTTGGACAAACTGACAGTGCATACAGGAAGAAAAGCAGGTTTTCACTAAACATATGAAGAAAACTAAGGAACAAGGACAAAATTACAACAGAGGTGAGTTCAATGCTAACTTTTTACAAACCTTTATTTGGTTATTTATCACCCTTATTCTCAAAAGTATCATGACGTACATTCTCTTTACCCATACGCATAAGAGACAAAAACTATACAAGCCAATGAAAAGCTAGAGTTGGCAGCTAACCTTCTCAGACAGCATGGAAGTTTTCAATCTCAAAACCTTTATGAAGTTGTGGAACTCGACATATCCGCTGCAAATAGTAAGAAACTCTATAAGAACCATTCTTCGCATTTACAACTAGATCTTCAAAATATATAAAATAACTGCAATGCAAGAACTTAACAGAGAAATCCCCATCTAACTTCTTTATCAGTGTCCTAAAAAGCGCTACCTAGGATCGCCTAGGTGTCGTGGTCGCTCATCATCCCAATTTTTAGAAGCCACCTAAAGTAATATATAACTTTTTTATTTTTAAAAAAAGATATTTTGACATATTTTTCAATCAATTTGTATCTTATAAATAAGAAGAATATGTCATTGATTTTGAGTTTGAATCCAATATAGAGGAATTGTTGAAGAAATACTGCGATAAACTAGAAATATTAGATATTTTGGTATAAAATAACCGCCTCGGCGGTAGGCGATGAGTGGTCGCCGGCCTACCGCTTTGTATAACACTATTCTTTATGTTCAACTAGCGCATGGCAACATATAACCCTTAACCCAGCAACCACAATGTGAGAATCATGAATAGCATAGGAAAAAAATTGCAGAACATGGGCAAATTGTACTAAATATACTCATTTTTCTATTCACCGATCTTTATGGTGTCTACCAATTAAACTGATACTCAATAATTTTCAATTTGTTATTGTTTAAAATAACCCCAACTTTCATTGTTAGCCTAGAAGCAAAGCTAGAAAACCTCCCACTTGTCACTTTATGCTAAATTGCACTATATGCTAAAACTGGTATCGTTTATTAACCAAGATGAAAAGGTCACCCTAATAAAAGGGAATGGAGGCGATCAAAATTATTTTAATGGCTTGATTTTGAGATGCTAATTGATCGTCTAAAAGTCATCACGGACCACTACTTGACTTCAAATAGTTATACAGTAACTTTAATTTTTTAATCCATTTTGAGCAAAATAGAACAAGTGATAAGCTGATACAACGTACTTCAAGCATATATAACACAGCGAAAACTCAAATGCTTTCAAAATACCTGGCATCTGGGTTCATTGAAAGATATATCTCCAAAAATTCAACAGCCTCCAAAACCCTTAGATGTAAAGACTGAAGACAAATGGCAATTATGAATATTATTTTCAGTAATTTTTTTTTGATAGAGAACTATTATATTAGAATAATATCTCTGAGTTACAATAAAATGAGGATAAGTAATCCTCTTTGAGCTAACTGCTTTACTAACTTAACCTAATAGAAATGAACTTGACACTAATGGTGTTGCAATACAAACTTCCAATCTCGAACCAAATCACTTATACATAGATGACTAAATTCTCTCAATCTTGTCGTCCATATTGCCATCCTGAATTTTACTTTGTCCCATACTTGCTCAGCCGCTTCATGGTGGTCTTCAAAAATTCTCCTATTCCTCTCGAGCCATAATGACCAAAATACGCAGTGAACAATCATAACCCAGAAATCATTAAGTGAAGATGGTAATGGGCAATCAAAATCATCCTGTAACAGCTCTCTAGCAAAGTTAGGAAATGCCCATTGAATTCCCATTTCCCTCTGAACTTTTATCCAAATGTTTGAAAAGCAGAATCTGGGAAGAAAGAGTTATAGAAAGATTTGACAGAGAACAACCCCGAGGAATCCCCCAACCAGACTCTACGATCCCCCAAACCCAACCGCAACGTGACTCCATCTAAGACACCTAACAAAATTGTGAACTCTTGTAACTCTTCATCAGACAGATCTCTCCTAAACCTTACATCCAAAGTATAAGAAGACACAACACCAGTGTTTGCGATTTGAATATAATGGCTGATAGGCTTATTAATTAAGATACAAATACGAAACAATGATGGAAATTTGGTTTTGAATGACTCCCCTCCCTCCCAAACATCCTCCCAAAATCTAATGATGTTTCCCTGATTTGGCAATACTCTAGTAAGTTGATGAAAAGCCCGGTAAGACCTAGAAATGAATTTCCAAGGACTTTTGAACGTTGATCTCTCCGCCAATCCCAAGTCCCACCCGTTATCCTGTAATCCGTATTTGCTTTTGATAACATTTTTCCACAACGCCTCCTTCTCTAACGAACCTCTCCACCACCATTTTCCAAGAAGAGCCTTATTTCTAAGACCGATATTCCCCAATCCCAAACCTCCCTTTTCTTTTGGTTTGCACACCTGCTTCCAACCTATCACATGACAATGTCTATCTCCTTCATCACCATCCCACAGGAAGTTCCTCATCAACCTTTCCATTTTTGCCGCCACTTGTTTCGGAACTTTGAAGAGGGACATGAAATAAGATGGCATGGCGCAAAGAACCGAATGTATCAAAATAAGGCGGCCACCTCTGGATAGAAAGGCTTTTTTCCAGCTTACTAATTTCTTAGCCATCTTTGAAGTCACGGGCTCCCAAAACTCCAACTTGTTCGGATTTCCCCCCAACGGCAGACCTAAATACTTAATGGGCCATGATCCTTGAACCCCTCCGAATGATGCAGCCATTTCCGCCACCTCTTCATCCACAAAATTCAGACCAAGCACGACACTCTTACCCATGTTTATTTTCAGCCCTGATTTCATTGAAAAAGTTTTGAGTATGTTTATTATCTTCGTCACATCATTATCCGAATCCATAAAGAACAGAGCATCGTCTGCGAACTGTAAGTGTGAAATTTCCAGCTTGTCTTTTCCAATTTGGAAACCTTTAACCTCTTTATCTTCCCTAGCCTTATCCACCATTCTTCCCAACACATCGGCCACAATATTGAATAGAAAAGGTGATAATGGGTCGCCTTGTCTAAGCCCTTTTTCCCCTCTGATTTTCCCACACGTTCTACCATTCACAAATATAGAGAAAGATACATTAGAAATACATCCTCTAATCCACCTCCTCCACCTCTCGTCAAATCCCTTGTGTAGTAGAGCATAGTCCAAGAATTGCCAATTCACATTATCATACGCTTTTTCTAAATCAACTTTTAGCACCCAACCCCTCTTTTTCTTTTTACGGTATTCATCCACCATTTCGTTCGCAATGAGACAACAGTCGAGTATCTGCCTTCCTTTGATAAAAGCACACTGGTTATCCGCAATGGTGTTAGCCACAACCTTTTTCAATCTGTGAACCAAAACCTTTGCCAAAATTTTGTACAAACTTGTAACCGTAAAACTAGCTAGGATTCATTAGAAATTGGGCTGGTAAGGAAATTTCTTGTTGAATTACGTACGTACATTACTTGTTACATTATATTAAAACGTGACTCGTACACTTACGATAAATATCGAGCAAATTAGAGATATTTAATTGTTCTAAATTAATATTTTAGAAAAGTTCGATCAGTCAATACACATAGTAAAACGGACCATATGCTAGAAGTATTTTAAGTTGCACGACAAAAAATGTCAAACCATATTGACCCAGTGGATAGCGTCAAAGCAGTTTAAGTAACTTTTCAAAGGATAAATGAATTGAATCCAACTTACCGATTGAACCCAAGCCATTTCAACCATATAAGCTGAGGGGTTTTCCTGACGAAATTTTGACATTTTATCAGCAAAGAATCCAGCATTTAGATAAGCATGTGAACATATTATGTTCCTGGAGTAATAATCTTCATTTGAAAAATATTTGAGCCAGTATAGAGCCTTCGAGAAAAGTTACGGAGTAAAATGGAAATAAGAAAGAAAAATCTCGATGAGAGAGGCATTTTCTAGTAATTTTTTTCCAACAAAAGTAGCATCTTTAAATGAATATAATATATTAGTGGCTTTTCAACTTGACTGACCACTGCAACATGCTTGATAAAGGATTTGAATTCTTATAGCTGAAATATTGTGTACAATAGCACAAATTAAGATGTAGAATTAAGAAGAAAAAAAAGAGGGTAGTGTAACATGATGGTAACAGAAGTCTTAAATGCATAATTTGCAAAAGAGTTGAGCATTGTAGTACTATGACAGATGTTCTCTACCCCATAAGGTGCACAAATTGCATGACTATCAACATAATAACAATGTAAATTAGTCTCTCATGCAAAATAAGCTATGTGAAGATATGAAGGATGATGCCCAGTATACTGCTATTTATTCCTTCAAAGTTCAAACTTATCCAAGTAATAAAAGAACAAAATTAAGAAACAAAAAGAATAAATTCAAGACAGCGACACACTGTTGATTGTTTAAAGCATGCACAAGTACTTTTATAACAAACAGCACATTCGTGAACAATAACAACTGAACGAATTCTCAGGTACAAAATCTAATCACAGACCTGCTTGAACTCAGCTGCCTTTGCAAAAAGCATGAAGTCTCCATAAGTATGTGATGTTTGTGGGACATTGAGAGCACTAGCAATGACATGACTTGTCTGCGTTGAATAACATAAACAATTTAATCAATGGAAATAACAATAACAATTCAGTAAAATAATGATGAAAAAAAAATTGCAATATACCAGACTCAATGTTCGAAAGCCAAAAACAAGAGGATCTAAAGATCAGCTTATGACTTCGAAGGGAATTTGTCCTAGGATCCCTTGTCTACTATTGTAATGTTTGCTTGTAACATTAAAATAAAAATTTCAATCACAAAACTCAATTTCTAAACATGGCTGCTAACTTGTTTCTCTACTTCATCTGATGAGAGAGTTCTAAAATTTCTACATCAAATTATTATTTCCAGTAAACCATAGCCCAAACCATAAATAAATTCCACAAACATGTATTTCAGATGTTGAAATGCCTTCACAAGAACATTAATGGCTTGATTGGAATGCATATCATACTTAGAATTGTGATGTTAACACTGAAAATTACATGAGCACAAGTTGAAAGGTATCAAAACATATGACAGAGAATCAAATCTAGGTAAACCAGTAAGACAAGACTCACTCTCTGAGCAAAACAGATTGCATTTTCCTTCCGATTTTCGTTGGGCTTCACAACAGGAAGATATTCAACCTGTGCAACATAAGATTGATATGACCATACTAAACCGCCTTAACACAAAAAAAAAGTCAAGCTTAAGAGAGCCTAAAAATGACAATGCTGGCTGAGTGCCCAAAGAATCATTTCCAAAGCAAGACAGTAATACAAATTCTGAACCTGGCTGCAGCAGGTTAAAAGGTTCTTCATTTAGGTTATAGCAGAATCAATGATACCGGTAAATTATTAAATTCCTTCTTTCTTATATCCAGACTTCAGAGACAATGAGAAATCGATGCATACCTCCATGAAATTGTGAAACTGTGTAAACATTCTGAACATCAATTTCCCAAGAGGTATATTCCCCCTGAATGAGATAACATTCATTTTGAGATTATAAGGAAATACCATAGATGTTGACAGAACACCAGTGAAAAAAATCAGAGGGCCGCAATACCATGATTGGTCAAAATGTATGTGGGGATAACGGACAATGACTGGCTGAACGGTATGACCAGGGATGAATGCACCAAGTTGAAAGGATATAAGAACTCTGCCATTGCTTGTTGTTCCCTCGGGAAATAAAAGCACTCGAGGAAATCGACCGGAAGAAGCCTTTCTCTGTATTCAGATTCTTGAATAAAATTTATAAATTTAAATTATACTCCAAACTTGGGACATGAAATAATAATGCAGACATTCAGTCATTATTTGGCATCCTACATTTGGTTCAAACATAGAATAGAGTGCACACAGAAGCCTTCTACCTTTATTTCATTTACAGCATGCTTCCGGGATGATTTTGAGAATCTATCAACATAAATAACCTACAGAAGGAATCAGGGTCTTTTGATTAAACTTTTGGCGAGATTCCTTGTTCAACAGAAATAAGGACAAATGTATCAATCAAGAGTTTAAAAATTCCTATGAATCTATGACAGAAATTACTCTGAACCACCACTCTTCGAAAAGACTCGCAGAATCACAAACTGAAAATGAAAACACATTATAGCAAGAATCTAAATTACCTGCATTGCCCTGATGATGGTTCCAACAAAAGGCATGGAATCATGCGATTCAGAGGAAACTATTGTCGGAAATAAATCAAAGAAAAAGAAAATAGGTTCGATATATGACACATGATTCGAAACAACAATAGGAGCAATCTCCCTCGATGCAGGCTTCCCTCGTCTTTTTATCCAATGGTAGCTGCAGTATGACAATCCAAAGTGATAGGAATGAGTTTTCCCACTCAAAATAGGACTCATATGTCAGAAAAGAAAAAAAAAACATCAACACCTAGAGGAAATCTAGACAAACAATTATAATCCTACAATCCAGAATTAATCATTTTTATTCTGTTTTAGGATCATCCACAGTTGATAATCATGCTAGTAAAATAAAAGCCTCTTTCATAAATGCTCAACTTTTGCTCATCTGCCAATCAAACATAAAATGATACCTGACAAAAAGATCAATCAATTAAAACACACAGCAAGCTAAATTAGCTGGAATCTTTCCGATAAACTAGATTTACTAATGTTTTGGCTGAACAAACTAATGTTCTTATCTCAACAAGTGTCATGCCAACAGCATTTAAAATATCTCAAATGTAATGCTTATATTTTCATTTGGTTTCTGTTACCGTAACTTCTTGTTTTTTAAAATATTTTATTTTTAGTACGGTATAATGGGTTCGTCGATTAAAAGAATAATTAAAGCTTAGAAAGTGGTTTTTCATCAAAAAGACTTCCCAATCATGTGTAACATGTGTGTATATATACATATATATTCAATTTCTTGTATCTACTTGTTATTGTCAACATACATCGATTCAAGTTTTCTGACTTTTAACATTATTTACAAGAAAAGAAAATATATATGATAACACTAAAAGATTATTAAATATGTATAATGGTGTCTCAGAAGTACATGAAATGATGAAATATTAGCAACTCTTGTTCTTTCTTCAATTATTCATCTCTTATTCTATTATAAACTAAAACAAAAATAGACTTACATACTGATGCATTTCTGTAGTACACGGATTAGATTGGTAGCATACAATTCCAATATCAACTTTGACAATCAATAATCGACCTAAAACACGTTCAACTTGCTCAATTATTTACATCACTAGATGTTGCTAAAAATTATCATATTTGAGTCAAATCACATTTTCCATGATGCACGACACAAGTTCACAAGATAGTTTATCTAAGGTATGAGAAAAGTCAAACAACTTCGTGCACGAGAAACTTGGATGAAAAGGAGGAGAAACACTGTGTTATTCCCATATCAATTTTCAAGAGCAGAACATTTGATTCTAGACATTGCAAATATAATATAATCTTAAACTTCTCAATACACATAAAACTTAAACCCCCACAATATCAAACTACTTTTTATAATAAGTATTAAGTAACATGATTTTTCAGAAGAACGGCTCCCACAATTTCCTGTCCGAGGCTATTGTTGATTTTAGAACAATTATTTATTAGCATTTTCATTTCAAGATTGAATTGGAGTACAACGTTTTTTTATAAGCAACGATATTTCATTAAATACTTAATAGCTTTTAATTACCATAAGCGGACTAGTAATCCACTCATGACAAAATATTAGACAAGACACTGGTGCTATAAAAAATCACAGAGCCCGATCTCTCAATAAATATGAGATTGAGACATTCTGAAAGTCTACAATAGATCCAATCCAAATTGATATCTTGATCTTGATCTTTTCCTAACACTTTTCCCTTGTATCTTAGGTTGTCAAAAATCTTCTATTTTTCTCTATCCACACAGACCAACAAATGTCATAAACCACCACTTTCCAAAAAAAATTCTCTCTTGCCAAGAAATTCGGCAACACCCAAACCAATCTTAGTTCTTCTAAAGCTCTAGCCATAACCGACTCATGAATGGACAATGAATCAACATGTCATTCCGACACAACACACACCAATTTGGACACAGAGCACACATGGATCATCTCTTTTACATCATCCGAAGTTGGCAACTTGGTTTGGTCATCATTTCCCCTTGCCACTCTCTAGTTCACCAAGGACATTATGAAACTCCACCGAGGAGTTTTGTAAGCTACAGCAGCCATGTGGATTCAATTAGCGTGGGAGTATAAACCTGTTATGCTACTTAATGACATCAAAATTATGTCTGATCCCATTTAATTTCTTCACTTCTATGCTTTGGGAGCGACATGCTTCAGTCTTCACATATTGAAGAGCTTGATTTGTTAGGAGCGGCATGTTTCAACACTCTTTACCCACTCTACAGCATGCGCTACCTGGAGGACAAAGAGGTTCCAAAGGGGTACGGAATTATATGATCATTAAAATATAAAATAGTTTACATATTTTTAACTAGTTTGATACATTAGCAGTTGCGATAGCTTTAGGGCATCTACAATGGTGGATATAATCCAAGCCATGTCATTCAAATATCCTCTCCATCTAAATATTCACCATTGCACACCATTGATTTGTGTGCACAGCAATATCCGGTTACAAATTTGTAACCGGGTATTGCAGTTTTTTTTATTTCTTCACTCACGCTGCCTTGAGACGCACGCGTGCAGAGCTTGGGTCTCGAGTCTGGACCCAAACTCTTCACAAAGTGAAGAGATTGGGTCGAGTCTCGACCTGGACCCAAGAGCTCTTCACAAAATTGTGAAGAGCTCTTGGGTCGAGCTCTTTACAACCCAAGAGCTCACACTTGGGTCGAGCTCGACCCAAGTGTGAAGAGCTCGACCCAGGTGGGTTATTTTTTTTATTTTTTTTAGTGAAAACCTCGACTCACTCTTATTATTATTTTTATTTTTTTCCACTATTCTTATCGTGGTTGAATGATCTCATAAATGATACATATAATTTGTATAGATTTCATAATTTGTATAGCTTGACTCACTCTTCTTAATAAAAATATAATACTAAATAATAGATGAAAGTAATTAAAGTGATGAAATGATTTTATTTAGATGAAAATAAAATATTAATTAAAACGACAGTGAGACCCATAAATATTTGGTCGGTGTGATATTTGATTGTGAAATATGAGATATTTGAGTAGAGAAATATTTGATTGATGATGTGGATTAAAGGGTCTACAAATATTTGAAAGAAATATCCTTCTTATTGTGGACGGCCTTAGTCACTTCATCAGTTTTGTCAGTCATTGAGAACATATAATAGATGCCTAGTACCTATAAATATGACACTTGTACTCATACACTGAATAATAATGAAAAGCAATTTCCCTGTTCATGTCCCTTCTCCTATCCGCTGAAATGCTCTCGGAACTCAGCTCCCTCCTCCGTTCTTCGCCTCATATCTTCGTCAGTTCTTATAGTAAACACTCGCTCGAAGAGTAATAAACAATACGTTCTCATAATTTTGACTTTCGAAAATTTGGATCGTATCATTCAAGGATTCACTCTCAACTGATGAATTATATTTATGCTAGATACGTTAATATGTCGGCCCCCTTATACATGTACGACGTACACAATTCGTGTACAGCGGTTGCATCCGTTTGCATTCACTGTAGTCTGTAGATTATAACTTTCTCAACAATACGAAAAGTGCTTCATTTCAAGAAGTCGAGAAGAAAGAAGCAAACAAGAAACGCAAAGATAAAATTCCATAGATACAGCAGCCACAGCCCACAAATAACAAATTCATCCAAAAAAAAAATAAACTTTTAAAAGATAGAGTAAAAAAATATGAGAAAGCGCATACCCAAATGAGAAAAGGATTGCACGGGCACACAAACGGGTGACCCACATAACCCGGCACCGCCATCTCGGAAGAGGATTCTGCTTATCCTTCCAGCCATGCAGCGCCAAAACAGTAGCCACATACCCCACCATCAAACAAAAACCAAAGAGCACAAGCCTCACGGCAGCAACAGGCAGGCAGATCACAATCTTCAGCCACTCGTACACGCCGTCCACTCCAGGAGTGCTGTTCCGAAACGGGTCGACGGTGTTGGATCCGGGCACCTCGAATTCTTCATGAGCTCCGATGAATTCAAACGGGTTTTGACACGCAGATTCGGTCCCTGCTGGGTTATCACACCCGTTTACGTCGAGGACGACGTGGGAATGATGATCGGACGGACGGGTGACGAGGAAGGGAGTGGAGAGAGAGTCGTCTGCCGCCATGATTGACGAGTATTGGTGGTGAGGTTGGCAGCTTTATGGGAATGGTGGTGGACTCGGCCACTCGGGGGTGCGGTGCAAAATATTATAATATTCAGAGAATGGGCCCAAACAGGCCCACCAAGAAAACGGAACAAAAATGGGAGGGAAATCTGAAGCCACCTCCACGTGAGATCCACGACGAATTAAATATGACAAATACTACATTTTTATGATATTATTATTATTAAAATAGTTACAAAATATGATATTAATATATGAAGTTTGAATATCAATTATTTCATATAAGATATTAGTATATGTTTTTAGTACTCAAACATGAGTAACAAATATTGATATTAATAAAGTTGTTCTAATTTTATACTCAAATTTTATATTTTATATCATATTTAAAATAGTCAGTACTCAAATATCATATATTAGTACCATAATTTCAATATTTTGTTGCATTTTTCATCCGTAAAGATAATATGTCATTAATATCAATATTTGTATTACATGTTCGGTAGTAAAAAATAATATATTAGTATCAGATCTGAAATAATTAGTACTTAAATATCATATCATAGAATGTCAGTATAGAATAACTTGGGTAAACAACCTTTGGTCAATTATAATTTTTAAACAATGACTTTAGTTTGTAAACATACGTACTATGATACAGTTGGACTCAAATTCTGCAATTCACACGTTTAAAGGCTCATTATGTGAGGAGATTTGGTTGGTTTGAGAAGTTGGATTTTTGTCCACACTTCGAGTAAGTTGAAACAAAAGATTGGTCCAACTGGTTGAAGGAGTTGGAACCAAAGCGATGATAGAGATCAGAATAATACACAACTCAAAATTACAGCAAAATGTTCTGCAAATTTAATCAACTCTAAGTCAATTTAGATAGGGGTGTCGGGTGGGTCGGGTTTTGGGTCAACACGGAATTTTTTTATTTTTTTCAACCCGAACCCAACCCGGACCCGAAGCAACCTGAGAACCCCCAACCCGAACACAAACCCGACTTAACCTGCCTAACCCGAATTTTATTTTTATTTTTTAAAAAATTAATGAAAAAAATTCGAAAAAAATAATAATATTTTAATTTAAACACATAATATCAAAATTTCCGATTTAAATTTAAAAGTTTAATTGTAGAAAATTAAAGTATATTTACTAAATCAAATAAACAATTGTTTAAAATAAAAATATACAAAATAAATATTAAATGATGAAAATTGATCATATAAATATACAATAAATTTTGTTCAAACATACAATATATAAAAATATAGGTAATATTTCAAAAAAAAAAAGTTTTCGGGTCAACCCGCGACCCAACCCGAACCTATTTTTTTCATGTTGGGTCGTGTCGGATTGACGGGTTGTATTGTATTTTGACACCTTTAAATTTAGATCGCTTGTTCTTAGTTTTTATATTCTAGCTTTAATTAGTTTCAACAAATTTGGTTTAGATTTTATCCTCGATTTCTTCGTAAATACGTTGAATCCAATTTACAATTACAAAATTAACTTTTTCATTGTGCATAAATTTTTCTTTAATTTCTTGATTTAGTTTCCTAGTTTTTGTGATTCACTGAAGGAATTATAACTAATGGTCGGAATTATAACTAATGGTCGAGTCAGGATCCACATTGTTTAATTTTTAGAACTCGGAATTCTATTTGGTACAATTTCGTGCCTGAACTCCCACATATTTTTCTATGAAAACAGTTTAGGTATGCTCAGTAGAACCATGCAACCAAGGAAGCTAGGAAACATAGAGAGTGGTGAAAGGATATTGTAAAGTCCAGTAGGTTTATGGATAATTGGAAATGGATGCACTCGGTAAAACGAAATAGATTTCATATTATATCTATTTTGTTTTACTTAATCTCAATCGATAGTTTGCACCCATAATTATATATATATATATTTATTTATATTATACATAAAAGCCCAAGATTGGATTAATAACTCGAGTTACTCAACAATGAAGCCTCTGAGAACATATGGGTTTAACCTTGGACCAAAAGTTTTCAAGATGAATATGATTATCCTCCTTTATATATCTTTATTTATTGCTTGCAATGAGAGCCATTTTTAGTGGTTTTTTGTCAATAAAATAAACCTATGTCCTACAAATATATTGTAATAAATAACAGAACCTTAAATTCTACTCATTATTACAAGACAATGCAATTTGCAAGCAAATCCCACCAATCCAAAACTTAGGACACACCACGTGCTTCCATGTGTTTCTCTTTCAACTGGCACCATGTGTTGTAAGATCAACACAAAAATAATGCATTATATGGCCAGATTTGGATATAAAAAATTACATACAAAAATATAGTTTCTTATTTCCTAAGACACCAGTTGATTCATAGGATCAGATGATCAAAAATATAAAATATAAGGATAACAAATCAATTCGTTGAACTTTAACAAAACATTGAATGAAACAAATATATCCATCAATCACACCAACCGTGCCAAAAACATTGTTATTGTTGTTATGATTTTTGCTGTTGTAGGCTAGCAAAAACTGTTGCAGTTAGAGCATATCAATGTAAAAAACACTTAAAGCGAGCCAACTAGATCAAAGACATCGTGGTTCAAGACACGAGAACAGCTTCTGTACATAAACACCCTCTAACGGATACCATCCACAGCTATTTCAGGTGATCAAATGCACATATCATAAATTTTTCGACCAGCATTACCAGAAAGTGGACAACAAGATAAAATTAATCTGCATAAGTTGTCCAACTGAAGTCCAGTAATACTTTCCAGATTGTTCTTCCGCTATCCGGTGAACCAAACACACAGAGCACATTACAGAGTTTCTGCAAGAACATTTCTTCCTAAATAATGATAGACCTTATTCTTTATTTTTAAAAACTCCGTCCCAGTGAATTTTTTGTTGAGTTAGTTCTTCCAAATTTCGGGTGGGACAAATTTGATTTCCCTTGGAACTGAGGTGTGCAATGCAATTCGCATACAGCTCATAACAGGAAAATTGATGCGTTTACTACATACTATGGAATAAGCAAACAGAGAAATTAAAATGGCAAAGGAAATTATAAAAAGTAAACATTTTATTAAAAAAATATTACAAAGAATAAACATATATCACCTACAAAAATGTAAAGCTCGTCAGGGCAATCTAACCCAGGTTGTTCATTCTTCCACAATGGTCCAAATCATCCTGAAAAGTGTAAAATGGTAGTTATCAGCAAATCAAGGAGCGGACCAGATTTTGAAAAAAAATCAACAATGCAAAACAAGATTTTATCATACCAGAATATTGATAAAGCAAGAAGGATGACCAGATATATGAGCTTGTACAATCTTATCTTCTTCGCCCAATGAAGTTGGTTGAAGATCTCAGTTACATCTACCAAGTGCTGCCGCTGAGAATATCTGGTCATTAACCAAGAAATGATGGGAATTATGATTTAAAAAACAAAAGAAGACTTTACAACCTAGAATTCAAATCCATTACAAATAAGACACATTGAAGTCTCTTTGCCAAACACATGACAAGCAATCAGCTAATGGCTTCCGTAATCTCACTTGACATTGGGATAGGAATGGGTATTTTTTATAAGGTGATCATTCTCACATCTGAGTAAATGAATGCTTCATTTGAAAATTAAATCAAATAGTTCTCATAACTTTTTCAAAGCCTTTTGTATCTTCCAGCACAAGACTGTTCAACCGATCAGAGTGCCAGTTAGATACATATTACAATGTGTCATCCGGACCCATAACATAATTTAAAGTACTAATCAATGCATCCCTACTGATCTTTCTATAACCAGCATTTTCAATGTTGAAGTAGCTGTTTATTGGATAGTTTCTCAGGTAGATCATTGATCACTATGCTTTTCAAGTCACACTGTCATGGTACCATTGTTCGCTAACAGGGACCAGAGATCTATTTGTGAATATAAACAAGATTGAAGGATACACGCTGTAGACATCGATTCTTTCATTTTCTCAAATCATTCTTTGTTTATTTTTTTCACAGAGGGGTTAATGATTAATGATTCTTTCCTCTTCGTCAAACTCACGAAATTAAATTTCATGCTCAAATTGCAGTACATAGCTTTAACACTCGGTAATTCTCATACTCACGAAGTCACGATTCTGGATTACTCATTGAAATCTAATATTTTAGGGATAAATCTTTAAAATCGTTTTCATTAATCAACACTAGTCAAATTTATGTGAAGCATTCATTGTGTTCTGACAAAAGAAAATATCATACTGATAAAGTGAAAATTACATCTTTTTATGGCCGATAGTTATCTACAAACGGAAGCATGCTGTCAGTCAAAACAAAATTCTACAATGCAACATATTCGAGTGACAATGTCGGGGTGGATTGCATTTCTAATAAAAGGTTTTCCAATAGAAAACAACTGTTATCAGATTTTTCTAATGAACGATTCTTGTAGGCAATATACTAAAAAGAAAACTTACAATTTTATATTGTAATATAAATATGGAAGACACATCAAGAACATAACCCAATGTCCGGCGGTAAGATGGACAAAGGATAGAACTCCTTCAGCAATGAACTCAGGCCATACAACCCAATTTATTCTTGATGCTGAGTCATATGGGTTGATGTAATCAAACTCTAAATCGGTCAAGCACATTAGCTGCAATTAGAAAAATAATTCAGTTTCAGATTTAGTGTAGCATAGAAGAAGAGAGGGAGGCATTCTGAGAATGCAGAAGAAAGAAAGACCAATAAGGGAAGCTATAAGAACAACTTCTGTATTTAGCTCCACAAAACAAACGAGACATCCAAATAATATGTTGAAAACACATGGCATAAACAACCCCTCGACATGCGTGTACTTGATTAAATTCATTAAAATTTGCATCATATTCTGGTTATTTTCTAAACCAATGAGTATTGTGGTTAGTCAGCATCTTACAGAATACATCTTACAATAAACACCTTCTTGCATCTCTTCGCGCCCATACTAGATGTTAGATACACATCGCTTGGATTAGGTTATTGGAAATTGTATATATGAACTTGAACCATTTCCCCCTTTGAACTAGCTTTGGAGGTCAAATTAGTCCAAAATCCATGATCTTTAACATGGTATCAAAACCCATGCACACCGTTATGAGCAAGACTGCCCTTATGGGCCTCCCACTAATGTCTCGTAAACTTCACGTTTCAGTTTATCATTCTTGGACATGAAGGGGTGTTAGATGTCTCACATCAACTCAGTTAAGTTCTTAAGGGTTCCATATATAGACTTAGACAATCATCTTCTTGAGCTAGTTTTTTTGGTAGGCTAAGCCGCTAAGACTCAACTTCATGATCTTTAACACTAGTGCCAACCACCGAGCTGCCACAATATGATAATCATATTGCCTACCCACTATCTGTAAATTCTGTACTCTGAATCTAAACCTCGTGATCTTCTTTTTCATTTTACCCTTTTCACTCCTCGACCATTCATAAACATGTCCATTCTTCTCGAGTGATCAGCACAATCAATATTTCTGACCTCTCTTCTTACAGCACAAGTTTTCAAAATCATAAACATAACTCAATCATCCACATACACTAGAAAGAAGATGTAAATCAGTTTCAACTGTAAACTTGAGTTTTCTTGCTCATATATGGAGATCTTGCATCTCAATTTCACAACGTACCAAAAAAAGTTACAAGATTCAAAGTCTATTCCCATCAACAGAAAATCACTCCACAAACACATATATTTCGTTCAACCCATTATGTACAAGCACTAACTAAGAAAACCCATCAATTTTTTATTAAAAAAATAACAAATAAACGAAATATAAATTCATCGGAAAGGAAATCAGACGGAGTAATTATCATATGAAAACAGACATATTGCTGGAATTAGAGACACATAGTAGGTATATATTATGAAAAATACCTGGTAAAGAATAAGGGCTAGAATGATTATGAGTAAGAAAAAGGCAAATAACCATGCAAACAGATGCATCATTGCCTTCGCTCCAACTCCTCTCGCTACTTTTTCGTTTGTGCTTTCTCATGTTTTCGTCTGTGTTCGACACAACCTATATTATTCTTTGATGGGTAACGATGTCGTCAAACGTTTTAATACCCAACTAACACGACTTTAAGCCGGACTCTAGTATGTATATTTCTTTAATCTTTAAATAATAAATAAGCGATTTATCTTATTCGTTTACTTTTCTTAAGCAGTGATACAACCTCTAATTTTTTTGAAATAAAATCGAATATTAAAAATAAATATCGTCGAAATAATTTATGATAGTAAAAATATTCTTGTGGATGAGAATATAAACCCTCGCCAACTTTTCATTCGATATGATTTTGTAATTTTGATTTGTATTGATTTTATATGTATACTCTGAAGTTTCCTCTACTCTCATATTTGAATTATTATTATTATTATTTGTGGTTTTCTTCGGTAAAAGTAACTGATGCAGTCGAAAATGTAGAGTCGAAAGTTTTTTAAAAGGGGAAGATGCTAATAGGTTGGATCTCAGTTAAACACATGCATGCAACCGGCTCGATGAGGTGAGGTCTCTTAACTATATTAATTAATTTATTTGAAATATAATTTTTTATTTTCGCAAACTATGTCCTTTGGCCTATCACAGAAGGTTGTATTCATTCTCTGTGAATAGACTACAAATAATTCTTCCATCTGCAATAATCAGAATTTTGATATCTTTGCTGTATTTCCTTTTCGTTCATTTCCTACTTGAAAGTGTCTGCATATTTCTGTTCGCAATTATCAAAAGTTTGTAGTGCTGCATTCACTCGATTCGAAGTCGTTGTATCTTAGAAACGATTGTCGTCAACATAAAATACTGTTATATGGACAATTTCGTCTTGCGGATAAATATATCATCCTTGTCTCGATAGTGAAACCACTTATTGTGATAGTGAAACCATGTTTTCATTTAAGCCTGAAAAATGTGATAAAAAAATCAGCACCCACTTCTTGTTCTTTTCTTTCTGTCCATTCATCTTGCTTCTGCTGGAAAAAGTATTACAAAATTGTATACATGTCTAATTTTTTATACGATTTGGCAAGTGCACATTCAGGTTTGAAAGAAGGCATAAACTTGACCTATTCGTTTTGGTGACCGAAAAATTATAGGGTCTGTAACCTTGACAAGCTCTGAGAATGGTGAGAACTTGATTGAATGTTTCTTGTGAGGCAAATAGACAATGAACATTGGCACATTGTTCAAGCTATGATAAAATTTCTTTCTCCGAAGCATGATCATGCCACTCATCTTCTTGTTTTACATCTTACAATTTCTTTTATAAAAAGTATGAGAGTTTTAGTTTACTCTAATCTTCAATCAACCCATCTGTGGAAAAAAATCGCAATAAGCACTAATGCATCGCTTCATACTTCTCGTCCTTTACTGTAATTGATCAATCTTGTTTTCCCCTAATGTGGTGAATTTTCAGGTAAAGGCTCCTAGCTGCTAGGGACCTTAAAGGCACGGCATGCGTTGTGATTTGGTTGATGTGCAATGTGCTTATGAGTGATAAGAAGGCAATCCAATGTCAGCGCAAATCCGTTTAGATCCTGAAAGTGTGACTTTTATGGTATCACTGAGAGCAGATATGCGCCTACTAAACGGAGAGGTTTTCGGTATGTGCCTGCTGCTTTCTTGACTTGGTTTTGTGATCCAATAAATTTGCAGGGAGTAGTTCACAGAACTATTTAAGATGTCTGCCTGTGCTAGTTGTGTCCATCTCACAGTAGGTGTATTTAAGATGAAAGTAAAAAGAGATGCGTGCCCTGCATGATCAGAATCTATATCATGTAACTTACATTATGTTACTTAGAAGCTTTTGGGGAAAAAAGAAGCTAAAAGCACTATGCCAACTCTTTCAGCTCTCTAATAGTAAGATATTTGTTTTCAAAAAAAATGTAAGAAATTTAATTTTGTTAAATTTATCATTTCTAACGAAATACAAACGATATATGGACTTTCATCATGGACGTTTAATTACTCCTCATCTCTTGGATGATTTAAATCGGCGTTACGAGCGTCGAGCGCTAGCAAAGTCTAAGTGTGCAGTATTGAAGAGTTTTGTGGTGATATTTCATGATCGCGACAGGAAAAAAAAGGAGGGAGAAGCTGATGGGAATGAAATTCTGTCTTTCATGTATCATCTACGTAGAATACTATTTCCTGATATATAAATGTATAAGATTATATAAATGTAATTTATGAGATTTATAATTTGCTTTTAGACACGAGCATTTCTAAGAGAAATTCAATGTTTTAAAATTGCTGTCACAACGCAACATTTTTGGATACAGTCTGTGCAAACATGAGCTACGTTGAGACACCGAAAAGTCATAAGCTCGCCATCTTTTCGAGTGTAAACAAAAGTATTGAGTCAAACTAGTAGCTCAAAATTTTCTAGAAGTCTGGATCTGCTCTCGAACACTTCGGCCTTCTTCTTAAGGCGATGGCGGAAGAATTAAAGCCTGTGATCTTCCGTTAAACAAACTTTTGACACGAGTATGTATAAATATGCTTGCCTTCTGCTTACGTTTCCATGATATTAGCAGGAACAGTCCACCGGCACGTTTCTCTCAAGAGGGAGGAGAAGGTGGGGCTGCCCACAACTTCACTTTCTTGTCAATGCCGGCCGTAGCTAGAACCAGCTGCTGCTTATTATTTTCTACAAATATAGCACAAGAAAAACAAGGGTAAATCTATTTATATATGTATAAATTGCAAGTGCCAAAAAAAAAATTAAAGCTTCCTTCGTGTGTCGGAACCATAAAGATTCTAAATAACACTCATTGTGGTTTCTCCCAAAAACCCAGAGGCTTTCGTCTAAAGATTCAATGAAATACCAGCTTTTATTTTTGAGAAAATGTGAACGATAGTAACAACAAAAAAGAACATCCATCAAGTACCAACCTGTTGGAATAGATGTGGGTGCCCACGACATGTCTGAAATATCACCTGCGTTAAAACATGATTGAATCAAATATTTGATGGGGAAAAAACAATATCAAGGCTTTTTTGTGCATGATTATACTTTGGAAGTCGACTGATACGCATCAGATAAAAACTTCCATTGTGCATAATTCAAGGTTGAAGAGTGTGTGTGAAATAGAACTCGGAAAAGATAAAATGGTACTGCTATTTCAAGAAGTTACAAATAGGAAAACCTAGGATACAACTATGCAATGCATAATAAAACGAAAAATAAAAGTTTGAACCATAGAAAAAAGGTTTACCATCGTGGGCTTTTTCAGCTGTGTCTAAAATCTGCCCAGTCTCAGCACATAGCCAATGCAACGTTGAACCATGAGTTGCTGCCAATATTTTTCCGTCAGGAGAAAGACTGAGGCGATCATAGTGCAAAGTCGCGCCTATTTACATCATGAAGAGGAATTGGAAACACCTTTAGAGTTTTTGGATCCTCATCTAGATGGTACCGAACTTCATGTAACAGCCATTAGTCAGCAGACATATTATTTTCCAAATTATCATTAAAAGTAAAGATGTAGTAACTTAAGGTCAACAATAAATGGTCAAAGAACTTAAGGTCACAATATATGGTCAAAGAACAAGTAGTCTAGGCTTCAAAACACTCATTGTAAAATACACAATTTTTTGTGGCAATTTAATTTTACAATTGGCATGGGTTCAGCTAGCTATCACTCTTTTTTATGGTGAAACAAACACATCCATAAATCTCAACGAATAAAAGGCAAAAATACAGACCTAGAAAAGTATAGAATATTCTTAATCTTAATTTTAATCTTAAATACCTAAATGCTACAGTTTGTATTGTGGTTTATTAGCAAAAATTTATCAAACCATACGTAGACTGAAAAACTAATCCTACCATTGATATTCCATAATCTTATTGAGCCATCCTTGGACGCTGTTAGGATTTTCTCCGACTTTGGATCGAAGCAAAGCCAAGTAACTGCACTCTGGAAAATACCCCGAAAAAGTTAAAACCATCAGAACCAAGTAAACTTGGTCAATAAAGATTATTACGGAAACCAGCATACCAACTGAACTGAAACAAAAATGCATTTAACATAAAAATATATATAAATTGAGAATGAATGCATGCATTTAGTCCAGCTGAAAAGACACTTTTGATAAACTACGAGCCAACAAATAAAAACAATAAGCACAAAAGCATTAAGCATAACATATAGTACACATGAAGATGGTATACAACCTTGTGCCCTTTGAGCTGCATAACATTCAGAACCTCTTTGACTGAACCATCTTTTGAATACACGATTTCCCAAACCTGTAAGATAAAGCTAATACAGGTAAAAGAAAGTTTTGACACACAAAAATTCAGATGTCGTACCATTAAGTGACACTTTCAATGATAATAAAAGAAATAGTTGCACTATAAAATAAGGTGATGTACGCAATTCTTTTCTACGGGATGGGAAAAAAAGTAAAGCGCGGTGAAAACATGAATACAAACATTTTCCGGAGAAGTTTTATGATAAACTTGAATGGCTATGAAGCGGACTTATATATATAAACAAAAATCACTGCTCACAGCACTAGTCATGAAGTTCACACGACTGAACAATTAACATTACCTTCACATCTGCAGTAAAAGCAGCTGCCGCGATGAACCGCCCATTTGGAGATATAGTGGCCATCGTATTTTTTAGCTGATTTGTATCAACAGTTCCCAATAGCTTCCCGGTTTTTCCATGCCAGAGTTTTATGTCAGTGCCTGAAGGGGAAAAAAGGTTGATTAAAAACACACAGAAATATCATTTTGAGAGCAGTAATTTCTTATTTAACATAAGAGTGGAAGTATATCTAGAAAAACAGTTCCGTGATCCTGCACTAGCCAACCACAAATGCAAAAGTTGTCCAATAGGAAAATATATATGGTAATATGTTACGACCCCAAAATGATTTAGCAGAGAAATGACTAAGTTGCCGAGCAAATAAGAACGAAAGCAACATAATAGAAATTTAATATATATGATATGCTATAATTTTACCAGAGTTGCCTCTGTACAAGGAATTGTACTTATGTGTGGAGTTAAATTATTTATTTAAGGGTATTTTAGGACACCAAAACCACCCATTCTAAAAAATATCATTACATATTTTCCTATTGGCCAGGCCAATTAGTGCTTTACATAGACAAGAGCAAAGGAAAAAAGAGGAACTAAAAATGCTGACGTCGCACTTGTTGGAAATCAATAATGCATTCTATCTATGTCTCCCCAGGTCAATAACAATATTATGAAGCAACATAGATATACTGCACAGGAAAAAATAACCAAGTTATTAACAACATTGGATGAGTGCTGTGGTAGTGAGAGTTTCTAGGAGTTACAATAAAAATCGTGCAGCAATTTAATTGAAAACACATACATAAAAAGATACCTTCAGAACACGATGCAATAAGTGCACTTCCATCAGCGCTTCCATGCGTCGCTTTAGTTCCAATTAGAGTGATAATGGCCCTATTTTCATGAACTTTATGGAGTTCCCATTTGACTTCTGGGAGAGGGAGTTTTGTCAGTTGCCTCTGCGCATCAGTTGTTTTTGCCTTTTCTTCTCCATACATGTACAAAGATGATCCAGAAAGTGCTTGGGAAGCCACTACCACAGAGGATGCGTCACCAGAAAATGCAACTGCAGTTGGATGACCTCCAGCAGGTAAGTGTAATCTCAGAAACCTAAAATTATATAATATAAATAATAAGACCATACTAAATTATGAGGCTTGTGCTAAGGAACAGTTCATGAGAATGGTAGCAGGATTCATACTTGAAACTTTTGCTTGAAGCATCAGTCCAACCTGAACACTCTGACAACACCATCTCCACAAGCTGGCAAGCAATTTATAAGGTACTATTCAATAACTTGACGACTTCGACCAGACCAAGATTCTAAGTCAGAAATGACAGAACTCTAGACGATTTAAAAGACCGAAAAACAATAGTCCCCAATTCCAAACAACTCCGATGGAAACTTTCCTATGATAAAAAAACACTTAGCGACAATAGCACGGTGAAGTGAGAGATACTCGGAATCAACCATGCAGATTGAGAACAGTGCTCCTGGGATATTAATCACATCACCGGAGGTTTTTTCTTTTTTGAATTGATGCTTGAACAACAGCCCAAACAAGTGGATGTCATACAAAGGTCAAAGCACACAAGCATAAACTCGTAAAATACATTCAAATTTTTTTAAAAAAAAAACCGACAGATTGACAAAATCTCCATCAGATACACAAAAAGATCAGGGAGTTCTGAAACAATTTAATGTAAATTAGTTGACTTTCCTAGAATAGGTCATGAATGCTTTGTGTGATATACCACCTTCAGATATATGAACCTTGTTCAACCATCAGAGACCAAGGAAAAAGGAAAAAACTCCACTGCCGATCATTTATCTACTTAGCTGAAACCATAGAAGCCTCCTTCTTACTAACAAAGAATAACCCAGAAAAATTGCAACCCACGGAGGAAATCAAACAACATTGCACAAATAACCAAACCATAAAAAAGTATAATTTTTTAACAAAAGGGCACGGGCAGTAAACATATTTCCACGACTACACAGTAACAAGGAGCAGTAAAAAGTAAAATCAAGGATAAATAGCCATTCACCAGTCGCTAAACTCCGTGCATCAGGTGAAAAGCACAGCCCCGTGACTGCATCACCATGCCCTTTCAATGTATTCAAATCCAGCGGATGATGCTTCTTATTTGCATCCTGTAGTTCCCATTTCACAATAACAGAAACAACTAACTATTTACACAGATCAAATTGCACAAAATCACAAGACTTAACCAGAATAAAGGGCAAAAAAACTGTGTTTACCTTATCTGCGGCATGAGAATGCGCACGGGATTTCTGATGCAACTTCTTGGGCACCGTTGGCTTCGTCTTCAAATCCGGGTTGAACGTTTCGGGTCTCACGATTGACTGAATTTCGGATTTTCTCTTCCGAAAATAATTACCAAAGATTAAAAATGCGATCAGAGTTCCGATTACCACCGAGAATCCTACAATTGGAAGAAGTGCATCCATCGTCGCTCGACCACAGTACACTTCGTTGACAATGAATTAATATATCAGGGATTTAGACTGCTCACGGCCACTACAGTACTGTATAGCTTAAAGACGCATTTCTAAGCAATGCGACAATGCTTATTTCAAGAGGAGAAGTATCTGAATTTTATTTTATTTTTAAAAATATCTAATTTCTATTTTCTAGACACTTATAATGGCTGTTTTTTTTCCTATCAATTTTTTGGCAAAAACTTGTGTGACACGGTCTCACGGATAATATTTGTAAGACGGATCTCTTATTTGGATCATCCATGAAAAAGTATCACTTTTTATGCTAAGAGTATTACTTTTTATTGTGAATATGAGTAGGGTTGATCCGTCTCACAAATTAAGATCCATGAGACGGTCTCACATGAGACTCATTCCAATTTTTTTACTCAAATTTGTCCAATATATTTTCCCCTTATTAATATTAATTTTTTAAAAAAAACACAATAAATCACAATTCAAATGTTAACTCTGAATAAAAAAATTTATTTTAACCATTACAAATGAATTGAATCGAGCTGAGCTTTTCGTGTTAATTTAAAAAAATATTTGATTTATATTAAAAATTATCAAATTCAAACATATTTGAAAATTTGGAAACTTTTTTAAAGTCAAATTCAAGCACAAAATACATTATTTGGAATTTTGCATACTATTCACAATATTTACAGTCATTTTTGACTCGTTTATCACGTATATATTTGACATGTTTTTGAGTGAGTCCCGTGTGATGTGAGACCGTCTTACATATCTTAATATGTGATACGGGTCAACCTTACCGATATTCACAATAAAAAGTAAGCAAAAACTTGTGTGAGACGGTCTTCCGGGTCGTATTTGTGAGACGGATCTCTTAACCTATGAAAAAATATTATTTTTTATACTAAGGTTATGTTTGGTATCTAGGATAGGATAACTAATTGGATTATGACAAAACTTAAGGTAAGGATATATAATGTGTAGTGATGAAAAATGTTTTGTTTGGTAAAATATTAACGAGAATGATAACTTTTACATTTTTTGTTGTTAAGACAAAAATATCCTAAACTAACATTGATGACAATTTGGTAAATAAAATGATATTTTTAGTAATGTTTTCAAAATCAGGTGTTCATCTATTAATAAATAAATATTTTATAAAATCTTAAAGTATAGATTATGTATTTATCTGATAATTTATTTTTTAATAAAAATTAATATGATTTTGTATTTTATCTCATTATTTTCTCTATTTTTTTAAGCGCAGAGGAGGATATGTGTATTTCTAATAATTTTTTTCTCTATTTTTTTATTTTATTTATTTTCATCATGAAATTATTTATGTGATGTGTGTGCAAATAAAAAATAGGATTTTTTGAGGGTAAAATGGTAATTTATGTAATATTTTAAGAATTGGATTCTCAATCATCCCAAAACAATGAGATGTCTTTTCACCCAAATAAGTTTTTTTTATTATGTGCTTCTTGATTAATTGGACTCATAAAAAATGAGACAAACATGAGTTTAACAATCTATCATTTGCTTATCACTCATACCAAACATATTCTAAGGGTGTGTTTGGTTGAGTGGATTAAATAAGGATAGATTAATAGTCAAATATTTATCGTTAAAATTTTAAGTTGTTTTAATAATCATTTTGACCTGGTTTAAGATCCAATTTTATGGATAACTATTTGATTAATAAAATTGGATCTTAAACCGTGTCAAAATGATTATTAAAACATATTAAAATTTTAACGATAAATATTTGACTATTAATCTATCCTTATTTAATCCACTCAACCAAACACACCCTAAGAGTATTACTTTTTATTGTGAATATGGATGGATAGGGTTGACCCGTCTCACGGATTATGATCCGTGAGACGGTCTCACACATGAGACTCCCTCTAAAAAGTAATATTCTTAGCATAAAAAGTAATATTTTTTCATGAATAACCCAAATAAGAGATCCGTCTCACAAATACGATCCGTGAGACCGTCTCACACAAGTTTTTGTCCACGTTTTTTTAGGTGTATGGATTGTTACTCCGCTTGTATTATATGAACAACTGAAGAGTATCAAGAGATTGATCAATCAAATTATCAAATATCTTGATATTAAATTTTGTAAAAAAAAAATTATTCAATTTAAATTAAATTACTACAAGAGGATATTTATTTAATTATAGGGGAAAGTTAATTACTCTGTTTTAATTTTATTAATTAATAGCTGAGAAATGTTATTTGCTGCGATTTCGCTTCATTTGCTTTGTTGTGTTGATAATAAGAAATGGCGGAATTTGCGGAAGCAGATAACACGGAAGCCATCATCACCAGAATCGAGCACAAGTCTCGCAAAATCGAAAGCTTACTCAAACAGTAGTATCTGATTCTACCTACTTTCTTACAGATTATTGGGTCTTTTTTGTGATTTTTTTTTTATTTTTGCTGGAATTACAGGTATAAACCAGTGGAAGCTTTGAAGACAGCTCTCGAAGGGTCTCCTCCCAAGACCAAGGACGAGCGTTGTAAGGTTATATACTTGAATGATTTCCTTTTATATTATCGAGTAGATGTGATTTTGTTGAGAATCGATAAATTGGTTTTGCTATTGTTCATCTTGTGTGATATAAGCTTCTTATGTAGTATATGTGAATTTATAGATTTAGTGATTTTTTTTGGCTGTGGGTTTTGGACTTATTGATTTTATATTATTTGACATTCTTACGTAGATGTGAATTTCTTTTATTAGTGCTGATTTGGATGATTTTTCTAATGTCAAGTTTGGGACTTCATCGAATATCTTCGATTCTTATTTCAATTAGTGCATATATGGTTTCATTTGATAATCTAAGATTAAGATACCTATAGATTAGCTGACATTATGACGTTTGATTTATGTGTTTGTTGTTGTTGGTCTTGTGTAGTTTGGGGGGAAAGTAATATTGATTCATCTTTTCGTGTTAATTTCTTAAGTCTGCGAATTGGATAGTGGTGCATCGGGCGATAATGGCAATAAAAGATGTGGATAACTTGTTCTCTTCTCTCGATCCCGAGTACTATGACATTCTAATGAAGTAAGTCATTCTCCCTTTTCTTCGCTCTGTTGGCCTTTTCTGTGCATTTTTTTTCAGACATTTATGCTTTGTGACCGTAAAATTTTTTTGAAATAGTGATTTTCTTGATGACTGATGCTATGATGAATTGGTATAAGCTTTCGTTCTGAATTTCTGGGCTGCTATGTTAGGAATTATTCCAGGACAGTTTCTGAAAATGCTCTGGATTTATTTCAATTGTAGATTTGCCTGGGAGTATCTTGTCTTGAGGATTTATTGACTGTTTGGTTCATATACAAATTCGATACTGCAGCATTTGTATCACTTAGCAATTGTCTCTTCGAAAAAAATAACTCTTTAACTAGAAATCGCAGTACTTTTTGAATTATTATTTTTTTTATCTCAATGACAAACTTGACTGGAGGATATTTGAATATATTTGTGGTAGTTACGCTGAAAATAAGAAAAATAATAATTTGTAGTAGAGAGACAACAACACGACAGTGAGGACTCCTAACTTTTGTGCTGAATAGACTGATGAATGCATGCTAGCTGCTACGTTAACAAGTTTTTATGGTCGTGTGTCATTTGGCCTTCAAATATTTGTGTAAGAAAGTAGATATATAGGATAGACAATTAGGCTAATTTTTATGGTGAAGGGCATTTGTTTTTTACATTTGAAATTCCCAACAGAAAATTTTATGACTGTAATCTGGTTTATGTCGAACAGATATTGTTGAACTTTGGCGTCACCTAGGGTCGGAATTGCATCACGGAAATCAAAAGGCCTAAAACATAAAATTTGTGTGTAACTAAAACGCCAAGTCAAAATGCTGGATGACTTCATATTAACTGCTTATATCTGGATGATTTTATATTATCTTCTACCTTTCTTATATCTGATAAATTAATGAAACTGATGACTAAAGTTTTAATTATATCCATTCTGAAGTGCTAACAGGTTTTTTCGTGTAAAAGATTGGAGGTTTTCTCTCTCCAAATCTTTTGCATTTGGTTTGTGTTTACAGTTCTTATTCGTTTGTTACATAACTTAAAAACACTGCTCATCTATAAAACAGAATGAAATTTATTCTTGAAAAGAGAGTCATTATTCCTTTACGAGTTGATAATTGAAAGGCAGAAATTCGCTATTATTCATCGAAGTCGTGGAGCTGACACAGGCAATTTATTTTTACAACTAAGGGACTGTGATTTTGTTGCCATTACATTTACAGAATGTAAGTAGAGGTCCCCAACGCCATTGAAGGGCTGGGCAGGTGTATGTTATAATATCGAATCTTGGTAGTGCTAGTTTTCCACTTCTTCCAATCAATATATAGCTGATCAGTGGTCTTGACTTCATGGCAGATGATATTGATATCTTTTTTGTGTTACATTCAATAATGTGCAATTGTTGCCGTTGGTTTATTTTAGTTGCTGTATACCATTATTTTTTTGGTTGGGATATGAGAGAAACCTGCAATATTTTTTATAGATATTTATATCGAGGTTTGTCCACTGGAGATCGACCCACCTGCGATCAATGCTTAAGAATTCACGAAAAACTGACGGAGAGAGCTGGTTTGGGATGCATTTTGCGATCTCTCGCTGACAAAGTAAACACTGTTTAGACGCCAAATACCCTGATGTTGGTTGACATGTATTTAATGCACAAACAATCTTCACTTTGAATTTAAATCTTCTGTTGTCACGAGTTTGTGTTGAAGTTTAAGATTCATCATTTTCACTCTTGACATAATCTTCACTTGATGTTAACTCTATTGTGGCGTCATAGGAACAAAGCTATTTCGAGTAGTTTGAGGTTTTAGCAGACACAAACCAATTAGGTTAGAATGTATCTCAACTTGTAATACAAAATGCTCAGGCATGTGTGTATTTGTTACTTGTAACAATTTCAATCATATATCATGTGGACTTGCTAAGGGATAAAAATTAAGGGTCAATTACACCATGTTTTTGCCACGCAAGTTGAAGCAGGTGTGATGGGAAACAGTTTAAAGACATTGAGATAGTAATGGAGAATTTTTCTCTGAGGGATGGATAACCGAAAAGTAAGACAAAAGCTGATTTGGTGATATGATAAACATACCCTCAAAAAGACCTCTCATCTGATAACTGAATAGATAAGGATTTCTCTCTGCGCAACAATTTTTTCACATCAAATTTCATATAAACATGCCCTCGAAAAGACTTCTCTGTTTTCGTTGTAGTCCTTACAATGTTTAAGTCAATCCGAACAGCAAACTTAGAATTTTGAATACAATAGGTTTTTCTTTTATTATAAATTTTTTTAAAAATTTATTTTAAAAATAGTTTGTATGGTAGCGTTTTGCAATACTGCAAAACGCCACTATTTATGGCGGACCCTGCAAATATGGTAGGGTCTAGCTACGGCTACTGTAAGTGTAAGCAGACGTTGCAGGTTCCATAATTTCATTGAAATTTGCTCAAATATTTACTATATTTAAAGCTCGTGAAGAGTAAAATAATCAAACAAAAAAGAACAACAAGTATTTGTCAATACAAGAACAAGTATTTGTTATATGAAAAATAAGATTGAATTTTTTTATTTTGTAAGTGTATTAAATATTATTTTATTTATGCTTAATAACTTTTTAATTTTTATTTTTTTATGTATTATTTCATTTCTTATTAGAATATTTTGATTGTTTTGCCAACTTATTCCAGAATAACAGAAAATCGAGGTTCAGAAAATTCTAGTATTTTCTATTTACAAACAACACATATGTCATCAATTTGATGATATTGTAAGAATTAAGAGATTAGACAATCTAGTTTGAATATTATACGTTACAAATTATGTACACAATTGTATCATTACATAATTAAACCATATGAGATTTTATGGGGTTTTACACAATGTGGTTTTTGAGTGTTTGACAATTATTAGATTATCGTTCTTGTTGAACGACAACGACGCGAGACGCACACATATTTCATTTTAGATGTGGTAAAGCAACTGTCACGTTACAAGATGTTTCTATAATTTAGGATCTGACAATTGATGGTGACATGGTGACTGGAATAGATGTTTCACATATAGTTAGTCAATGACAACATATATGTCTCGACTTGTTGGGATTTGCGTCATCATCATCACATTTTAAAGGTGGTAATTTGTCTATGATGACACTAAACGATCATTGCATTCTACCATTTCGGATACATGGAAAATTCAAATAAACTGGTAGAATAATTTTGGATTGAAGAAAGAAATGTCGGGCAAATAATTTTAGAAATTTGTGAAGGTTTTGAATATAACGAACAAAACAAGAATATATTATTTATATATGAATAATGGATTTCGTTCCAGGTATCGCACTGAGTAGCGTCTGTCGTTTCTTTAAGAGGACGCTGCAAAATACTTTTGCAACATCCGCTATTGCCCGTGGCTTTTTGTAGTGTTACTGCAAAACACCTCCAACCACGATATTTTTAAAATTATTAATTAAAAAAATCCAAATATAATTGTGTTTGTGTAAGTCATGAATGAATGAACTAAAGTTCAAATACTACTTGATATTTATGAAGTTGAAACTAAGTACTTTGTATGGTAAGACTTCTAGCATGACAACAACTTTAGTATGAAAATGTTTTAGTATGGAAAGTTACCATGAATATTAGATTGTATATTTTTTTTTTATTACAACTCACGCAGGGGAGGGTCTTTTGGGATTCTTTTCTTATCATGAAAGATTTGTTCAAGAGTTTTATACAAATATGACTTTATTCATCTTCGTTCAGATATCTATTCGGGTTAGAGAGCTCTTAATCTGGATGCTCGGGAACCCTATGCTCAGCTATTTAATGACAGAGTGCATGGATGTCTAGACTTTACCTGACAGAAATATTCCCGAACAGATAGAAAAATGAGCCAGATCATGTGTAGGTTGAGTCTTCTACCTTAGTCCTAATTGTATTTAATACGGACCCGTTACTTCGATTAATGGGCTACAAAACTCGGATCGGAGTGATTGAGTCAAATCCGAGTCTAGTTGGGTTTATCGGGATCAAAATATATTAGAAATCTTCTAATTAATCTAATATTGGAGTATATAGTTTGTCGGCATTCTTCAAACTTAGGGGTGTCAAAATGCGATACGACCCGTTAACTCGACACGACCCAACACGAAAAAAATCAGGTTCGGGTTGGGATTTTTCGGGTTCAGGTTGGGTGGATCCGGGTTATGCCATGTTAGGCGGGTTTTGGGTTGGGTCGAGTTGGGTTGTGGGTCGACCCACGAACTTTTTTTTTGAAAATATTATCTATATTTTTATATATTGTATGTTTGAACAAAATTTATTGTATATTTATATGATAAATTTTCATCATTTATTATTTATTTTTCGTATTTTTATTTTTTTAACAATTTTTTATTTGATTTAATAATATACTTTTAATTTTCTACGATTAAACTTTCAAATTTAAATCGAAAATTTTGTTATGATGTGTTTAAATTAAAATATTTTTTTTTTTATTTTTTTGAATTTTTTTCATTAATTTTTTTTTAAAAAAAATTAATAAAATTCTGGTTAGGCGGGTTATACGGGTTCGTGTTCGGGTTGGGGGTTTTCGGGTTGCTTCGGGTTCGGGTTGAAAAAAATAAAAAAAAATTCGCGGGTTGACCCGAAACCCGACCCAACCCACCCGATTGACACCCCTATTCAAACTTAGGGATGTAAATGATCCAAACCAAGCCGAACAGTATCAGGCTGGAGCTTGGCTCGTTTAAGATTAATTCAAGCTCGAGCTCGAGCTTGATTCGAGCTTTTATCATCTGGCTTGAGTTTCGCTCGTTTAAGATTGATAGAGCTCGAACTCAAGCTCGAGCTGTATTCGAGCTTTTATCATCAGGCTAGAATTCGACTTGTCTTGAAATTACTAAGCTTGTGAAAACCTCGAGTTCGACTCGTTAAAAGCTCGTTTATCATGTTAATCAAACCAGGCTCGAGCTTGGTTTATTAATAGCTCGTTTATCATATTTAACAAGCCTGACTTGAGCTCGGCTCATTTTCGAGCTCGTAAAACATACAATTGAGCTCGAATTTAAGCTTGATTCGAGCTTGTTAAAATTAAATATATCTTTGAACTAATTTTATATTAAACATAAAAGTTTAACTTTTATTAGTACTAATATTTTTATTTGTCGACTCAACAAATGAGTCAAGCTCGAGCTTACGAGCCACCTAAACGAGCCAAGTTCGAGCTCGCGAGCCTATTAACAAACATGTTTGCGAGCCCACGAGCCGAATACGCTTAGGCTGGAGCTTGGTTTGAATAAGTTGTCGTGCTCAAAATCAAGCTTGAGCTTGGTTTGATATGATTAACAAACGAACTCAAACAAGCTTTTTATCAAGCCGAGCTCTGAATAAATCGCAAACGATTTAGTTTGTTTACATCCCTATTCAAACTTGATAAATTATAATCAAATTAATTATAAATTTGTAGTTAATATGCAAAATAAGCAACTAAACAAATTAGCTCACTCTTTTTTTAAGTTTTGGGACAAAATTTCTCAGTGTCCAACCTCTAGCATTCAAAGCAATGACCGACTGACTATGCTCCTCCGGCTCGCTACCGGCACCATCGCCGCCACGACCACCGTTTTCTCCGTCTTCACCATTACAGTGTCTCGCCACTTCTCCACCAACTCGACGCTGCCGAAACCCTTCTCAAATTTCCCGTGGAGGCACAGGTCTAAAGTCATTCAAGAAGCACAAACAGCCCTAATCGACTACCTGCACACAACTCGCTCCATGCCCTTCGTCTACGCGGAGAATATAGCCACTAGTTCCCCTCATTCTCTCTGTAAAATTGTCTCCAAAATTCCCTTTTCACCTTCTACTTTCTCCAAGACATTTCAGCGTTTCCTCAGGTACCATCCCGTTAATGAGCTTGATATTTTCTTGGAAAGTATTGGCTTAAATGTTGATGAAAATGGAAATCATCTATCTTGTTTGCTTGCTAAGAACTTCTTTCTTTCTGATTGTAAGCAATTTGATTCTGCTTGTGCTCTTGCGGGGATTGGTTTTCCTTGGTGTAAACTTGGTTTGTTGTGTAGAGAGGAATGCTTGATCTTGGATTTCGATAAATGTGTTTTGAAAAGGAGGTTTAATGATATTAAAGATGGTTATGGGCTTAGTAGTGTTAATGTGATTGGTATTTGCTTGGTGTGGCCTCGAGTTTTGTCTGGTGAGATGGATGATTTGTTGAAGGATATGAAAATTGCGTTTGTTGATTATGGTCTAGCTGGTTCTGTGGAGGATACCGTGGATGCTATGCTCGAGGTTTGCAGAAAAATTCGGGTGATTTATGACTTGGGTTGTGAATATGGAAATGTTGGTGAGCTGATAGGGAAGAGTAAAAGGGTTCTTGTTGATTACTCAGAAGAGGCTTTGGTAAGAAAGATAGAATATTTTTGTAAACTGAATGTTAGGAAGAATGAAATTGGGCTCTTTCTTCTCTCTAGAAATGAAATTTTCGGTTTTGATATGGAGAAGCGGGTGATTTCGGTGAAGGGATTTTTGGAGCACTTTGGATTGAGAGGAAAGGATTTGACATCTCTTGAGCAGAAGTACCCTCATGTTTTTGGTAGGAATAAAATAGCGAATCTGCCCAATGTCATGAGGTCATTAGATCTTGGGGAGTGGTTCTTTGAGAAAATGAAAAATGGGGATCATTCTTTGTTTGGTACCTACACTCTTCGCCATTCAGAAGAGGGCTTGGACGAGATCTATGAAAACAACTTGATAAAAATACAAGCTAAAAGAACGCACTTCCATTCAATGGGTAAGCTGAATTTCCTTCATAGCATAGGGTTTGGAGAGAATAAGTTTGCGGTGAAAGCCTTTGTTCAATTAAACAGCAGCGGCAACCAACTTCAGCAACGGTTTAATTATCTTCTTAACTGTGGAATCGAATATTCTAGCCTTTGTTCAATGGTGAAGCACGCTAATATTCTTAACCAGCAAGAAACAGTTCTTAAACAAAAGCTTGATTTCCTTTGCAGAGATATGGGATCCTCTTTTCAGTATCTCGATATTTTCCCAGGATATCTGTGTTACGACTTAGAGAAAAGAATCAGACCGAGATATGAATTACATAAGTGGCTTGTGGAAGAGGGCTTTTGTGAAAAAGATTATTCCATCTCAACCATAGTAGCCACGAGTGAGAAAACATTTAATGCTCGAATTTCTCGTATCTGCAGCGACAAAGTTTCCAAAGAGCTCATTAATCAGAGATTGCAAGCAACCTGCCTCTGGAATTCAGTCCCTTAAAGCCACTGTCTTGATGACATATTGCTGCCAGGGACACAATTTTGTTCATATTGCTTGGAGTATGTCTAACCACAGACGTCCAAGTACAGTTGGAAGCCAACTTCGTTGAAAAACGTTTTGGTCGATTTGTTTCATAATCTGGGGTTTTCCCTATTGTCACGGGCTATGTTCGTGGGTAAGATGTTTGAGTTGTGTAATATGCCTGAATCATCTGTGTTCATCTTCTTTGGTAGCCTGCACTTGCAGCCATGATGCTGATGGTTTGGTGCACTCAAGTTTAGAGGGTGCACTGTAAATAGTAAGGGGTATGTCTGTTAGATTTTGCTTCCTATTAATGTAAGATAGCTCCGCACTTCCGTGCTCGTAATATGCGTTGATTATGTTAAAAATGATTTTAAAGTACAGTATATACAACACTAATCTTTATGAACGATCGATCGGCGTGTCTTGCTTCTAATTTCAGTTGAATGCTGGTGAAAATGAGGTCCTCTTGCCCCTTCTCCCCCACAAAAAAAGTATGGATCCTTTGCCTGTTCGTTAGATTTCTGCCCAATGGATCAACCGTCGTTTGTACTTTGTACCTGTCACAGTCAACATATGGGTGTTTCCTTTTGATCTTCCTGCGTTTTACATGTTTGGATATTTCTTAAAAAATTGTGATTAGGGGTAGGCGTTCCGGTTCGGCTAATTGATACGAAAACTATGAATCATTTTTCTAGTGATACAAGCACTCCCTGAAATAATAATGAATTATATAAATTACAAGGGGATTGATATTTTGGTTGGTCTCTTGGGAGACGATTTGTGAGAGGAGTCGATTTGATCTATATTTTAAGTTAAAACTAATATTTTTGGCATTAAAATGATATTTTTTTATGGGTCGTGTAGGGTAGGAGATCCATCTCGTAAAATTAATTCGTGGAACGGTCTCACATGAATTTTTGTGTTGATATTTATGCCTTAAAAACTTATTCTTAGACTTGACTTTTAACATTTAATGTGTTATGTAATAAAATTACATCAACTTAATTATTTCATATTTTCTTTACGCTCAAATTCCCTTTCATCAGTCCTAGTCTTTGTTGACCTTTTCTATTCTATTCCATTTCATTGATTCATTTTTTATTTAGATGGTTTTAAGGTTGATCTTCTTTTCCTTTACTTGACAATTAGCCTCTAAATTTAGAGCTTGTTGATGAAATTGATCAAATAAGAAAATTAGCCACGCCAAATTTATTGAAGAAATTTTTTATAAAGATTGTTGACATTCTCTCGTTAATGGTAATTATTTTCTCCTAGTAGTTTTTCTTTTAATTTTTTTTCTTGCTTCTCTGGAATAATTTCTTGCTATTGAAATTTAACCCACAGTGTTGAGATTTTTCTGAAATTTTTAACTTGAAGGGTTATGGTAATAAAATCTTTTATCTAACTATTATAATAGTTTGCCTTTTGTACATTTGAGTCCATATTCCACACTCCATGGATTTGATTTTGAAAAACATGCATCGGTGAAGATTAAAATTTGAATACAACGTAATGTTCGAGGGCCTACTGTTTAAAATCAATTTATGTCGAGAAATTCTGAAATCAGGTAAATGAATTACAGATTGTCCTAAATTAAAATCAATCGAAGTCCAAATTACAATAACTATTTTCAAATTCAAAACCTTTTATCCAAAAAGGGAATGCCTATTCATAGTTTTCCTCGAAACCATCGGATTCTTTGTTCAACAAGATGTACTTCAAGCCAACTTGACCTTCGGGTAAACCAGTAAAGTCTCCAGCTTTGAATGACTCGTTTTCATCTAAGAAGATCGGTCTACGCAAGTGCGAATACGCGCAATAATCAACTTCGCATACCATATCCACGTCCTCCACGAATTTGGTAACCGCGCATCCAACTCCTTCGCCTGAGAGCAAATGTGATGATGAATAAATATGCAGAGGTGGGAGGGCATACAAATGTACCTAGCTATTTGCCTGTGTTTACCATGAGTCACAAACAACAAGTTCTCTGAATGATATTTATCAGCGAGAGACCTGATGACATGAAGATATCGAGCCCTGGCGACTCCTACCGGCTCTTCCCATCTTGGTAGCTGCACTTTAAAAATGAAATCATTTTGAGCACAAGACAAAACAAAAGTGCGCGTAAAATCGCTACCTCCTCATAGACCTGTTCGACACTATGATCAACTGTGCCAGTGGGTAAAGCTGATTCACACTTTGAGATTTCGAAACTAAACATTCCATCATCTGGGAGCAACATTCCGTCGAATGGCTATGTGATTAAGCATCTCGCACAGCCCGTATTCTATAGAGACCTGGAGAATATTTACAGAAAGAATCAAGCCATGCTCGAGAACAGATTGCTACGAGCCATGGAGGGCCGGCGAAGGAAATGATTGCGAAGGCATTTTCGAGTCATCCGAATAGATTAGCAAAGCGCTCAACTCAACATTTGTTCGACAAGAAACTATCAATGCTAAAACAAATTTCAATACCCTTTTTCACAACTTTGATAAACAATCCTAAACTGGAAATGCCTCAATATCAAATATTATTTTGATCGTTTTTGAAAAGTCCTCCAAGAAAATTCTCCCATTCGGAATCAATACTCTTCTCAAGAAAAACAATCCACGTGAAAAATTACACTACATGATCAAATGAAAACTTGTCTGTTGATCGTAAATTTACATCGTGAAGGACCCACAAATTTGATCGAATGCGCGACTTGTAAAGTAACTAGAAATAAAATTTGTCTTTCTGATCCAACTTTTTTTTTTGGCAAAAAAATCGAGGCTGGTCAATGGGAGAATCGATCTTCTGGTAATAGAACATAATAGATTTGCTTTGTTCTATGGAACTTACAACTAAAACTCCATGACAAAAGACAAAAATTCACAGCAGACACCTAGCTCCAATGGTTACATAACAAAAGAAATTAGCTCGATCGGCTTCTAACCTTGATTTTGGAGGTACCATTCACAGCGTCAATGGAGTCTCTGCGCTTATCGGCGACGGCCAACAGTCCAGATACGACTCCGTTGGCGGTTTCCAGGCATCGGAGAAATGGGGAGACAAATACTCTATGAACCGGGAATCCAAGTTTACTTGGTATACTACGACCCGTGGAAAAGGCCCGATCCCTGCCGGAATCGTTAAGCGGCGGGTCCCATGGCCGCGCCGCCGTCGTGATCCAGGCCGGGTCGGAGTTGTCCAGCCTGTCTCCATGTCGCATAACCACCACGTTTTGAAACAACTTAGGTGGTTTCGGGTTGCCTTCCATAGTCTCACGTGGAATTCTAACGGCAACAACGTCGTTTTGGTGACATATCCTCCATTTCTTCATTTTTTTCGAAGACCGTGAGCAATTTGGAGTTCTCCTTCTATTTTTTAATTAATTACAAAATACTCAAATTTTCATTCAATAAAAAAACATCTTAAAAATTTATTGAACTCCATAAATTCAAATAGCTGAATTCAAGTTCACAGGAGAATCTGTATCCAAGTACACAAAAACTTTTATGTGATTTTCTCGAGAGTCAATTTTGTGATATGAATATTTATTTAGCTCACTCGTGAAAAAATATCATTTTTTATGACAAAAAAATTATTTATCATTGTAAATATGAATAAAGTTGACTTATCTCACGGATAAATATCAGATTTTCATATTGAAGTTGCCTGAAAACTAGTAATTCAGTGTAAAATAGGAGCAACATTGTGCACGAGGAGCAATGATCGAGATTGACATCTTAGAGTAGGTCTCTGTGAGACGGTCTCACGAATCTTTATCTGTGAGACTGAGTCAACCCTATCGATATTCACGATAAAAAGTAATACTCTTAGCATAAAAAGTAATATTTTTTCATGAATGACTCAAATAAGATATCTGTATCACAAAATACTACTAGTGAGACCGCATCACACAAGTTTTTGCCGACATCCTATTGGTGGACTAAGATGTGGACAAAATAGATGAAAAATATATCTAAACTATAAATATATGTATGTCTTAATTCCCCGATTCTTGTTTTAATATAACCTACTTTATTCGATATTGATCTATAATTTGTTGTCATTGAAAATTAATAGATAATATTTAAAAATTAGAAGTATAATAGGAAGTGCAGTTCTGGGGTAATATTATTTTAAGACCGAGAGAAAACAATTAATTGACTTTTGCTATAATTTTAAAATTAAGTATACTTAGTAAATTATGGATGGGAAATAACGCCACCCATAATATAGATATAAAATGAAAATTTTATTATGATTATTATTAAAATATTAAAAAAAAATACAACACAAGACATGGGTACCTAGAATCATAAAAACACAACATCAATTATTTTTCGTTAATATATAAATTAATAAATTCCGATTTTTATCATGTTGCGATTTTGATAATTTAAGATGTCAAAATTTAGTTTTAATCAACTATCACTTTTTTTTGTTTGCAATTACCATCATTTTCATGCATGTTGCAATGACTTATCACCAACCATTATTGATGCATTGTATATATCATCTCAACACTCCAGTGGATAAAAAATGCAGTCACGAGACTAAGATTTAGTTTGAACAAACTTGAAACCAAAATCGCAAATAAGCAAACATCAAATATATCACGTCCCCACTAATAACTTAGATTTGTACCAAATAAAAGGTAAGGATAATATAAAAAAATTTATAGTATAAGGACGAGAAATTGAAATTGAAATTAACTTGCAAATTATATTAATCCTATGACCACAAGCATAAAAAATTAGAGAATATATGTTCATTCAGAAATAATTTATGAATTTATAATTTTTGCGACGAATGACATATATACGATCCCATGTTTGGAGTATATATGTCTATTTTGATGAAAGGAATTCATTTGAAAAACAATTGAGTTTGTGTAGGATATTTATTCCAAGTCTTTCTTATTGTTGTTTAGTATATCTTGAAAACTTGAAGATGACAAATGAAATCTACAATAAATTGAGAGTTGAGACAAGTGTTGAACATTCTCTCGTTAAGAAGAATTTGTCTCATCTTGGTGCTTCAATTTATGATAATCCTCCTCCAAAATATAACAACTCATCTTGTAAATACAATGTAATAATTTACAAGAACAATAATCAGAAATGAAATGTGTTATTTTTTTAAATGAATAGAAGATAAACAATATGAGTGCAATGGTTTTCGGAAAAATATGATGCAAAAGTCTTTATTGTTAATCTTTGATCATGTGTGTGTTTGTCTATATATATATAGTTTTGATATCCTGCATATCTACTGTTGTGATGTCACGCCCCGAGACCGGGGTTAGTTGACACCGGTGTTGTTTAACAATCACACAATGGAAACAACAAGCCTTTCGTAGCACAGTATAAACCGAACCAGTTTATATATCATAGTTCAATGAAATAACATTGTCTTTACAAAACTGAAATAATTAAGATGACAGAGTTTTAATGCGGAAACGTAAATCTAATTAATAATAACTTAAACATAATCGATTTCCTTGCATTCACCATCCCCAAAACTGCTCGGATTCTTCCTCCTCAATCTGTTCTTCGGACTTATCTGGGAAGGGTTGTAAGGGGGGTGAGTATTTGGGAATACTCAGCAAATGGGGGAAATATCGAACACAATAAATACAACATGCATAAAATTCGAATCATAAATCATGAGTTTCATACGTGCTTCATAACACATGCATAAACTTTACTAGCCACTGTGATTTATCTATCTTTATATGGTTTACTGACGCCAGTCCCTAATTTTTACTCCTTTAAGGGGACGAGGCCGTATAGCGGTTATATCCCCACCGCGTAAGGGTACGTCATGGTTGGGATTCCCACCCATATACAGTCGACTCCTCACAGTGCTTAAAACAATATGGCAATTCGACACAAGAAAAGGAGTAGAAAAGAACATGTACTCGACTGTATTTTCAAAAACACCCGAAGAATGCATAATCGAAATTAATTCTTTAAAACAGCCCACTTACAGTATATAATGATGCTAAAAACGTGGTGCACAACTTCGAGGATTGGGTCGCTTTTCGTTCCTCGTCCGGGCAGCGCTTCGGTTCGAATTCTAAGCTAACTTCGGGACGATTTTCGGGCAGAGTTTCGACTAGTATGACAGCTGAAACTTTCGAAATTCAGCAATGGAATTTTGAAAATATGGGGTAGAGAATGAGTAGAGGTGGTGTGGTATTTATAGGTGATGAGGGTTGAGCTAAATTTGGCACCAAAAATCATACCAAAATTCATGTCAAATCTCCTAATATTGGACTCCAAAATCCTTGCCATATTTTCGAAAATATTGTGGCCAAGTGAGGGGATTTATTCCTTAACCAATGCTCTCTATTATTTTCGAAAATATCATGCCCAAATTCCGTGTATTTTCGAAAATATCATACCTAAATTCCTCGATCTCCTTGAATTACTTCATCTTATTTCCTTGCATCTTGTATGTTATACCAATTTGCCATATTTCCTTCCCAAAATTCGAAATTGTGCATGCCTTAAGGTAGATATAATTGTCTAGGCCACAAGGATATCATCAATAATTATTTTCCCATAGCATATCTTATTTAATACAAAAGAAATCTTATACCCAAATTCCTTACAACTTAATAATTATGTCAATGCAAGATTCGGTTCGCACAATCACACTTTTGTGAGCATCGATGATGTGTTACTCACCTATTGGATGTGATGAAATATAGAAAAATTACGCTGAGTGAGTGACACCTCATCGGTGCTCACAAAGATGTGCAGGATATCAAAACAGACACACACACACACACACACATATATATATATATATATATATATATATATATATAAGGACTCATTGTTTCATCAATGAGGCGTCCCTTCATTCAAAAGTCAGATGAAAACCCTCAAATGACACAATTTTGATGCAAAACATCATGAAAACTCGCAATTTTTCGTCAACAAGCGTAGTCATCTGCCTAGACGCTACTTTACATGCGCATAGGCGCCTTCTCCAAAGCTCTGGAAAAATTTCTGGTACTGAGGGGCTTACATTTAGGTGCCTAAGCGCCCCCTTTGTAGTCTGAATTGTTCCATCCTGCATATGAGCTCCCTTTCCTAGCACCTCAACGTCTTTCTTGACATATAGAACAATCGAATGAGTTTTTCTTTATTTTTTTTTCTTAATTTTTATCCATTAAACTTTAAAACATTCCAACATTTTTATGTAAAAGTAACTTGATTTTTTTCCTTACATTTTATGAGTAAATAAAATCAGCTACCTTGATAAGGATGATAGTAATGGATTTTATGGAGAAAACAAAGGTCAAGTAATAGACGTGCATTTTTTGTCGATAAATTAGTTGGGCTAAACCCGAAACGCAAGGGTAATAGCGTCAATTAAAAGTCATATCTCAAATATTATTTTTGGAGGATTCAAAATAATAAACATACTTTTAGAGTAAGGGTGGTAATGGGCCTTCACTCTAACCGATATGAGACTGATATCTGACCCGTTTGAAACGGGTATGATATTGAGGAAGTATATTGATTCGGATAACGGATCTTATAAAACGTCGGATTTTAATACTAATATATATGTTTGTATATGTATATATATTTATACAATGTACTTTATTTATTTTTTGTTAGGAGTACATTGATTAAAAACTAGATATATAATGTAAATATCCATGCATGTAAGTTAAGCACAATGACTATAATTCTTAAAATCCATTACTACATGTACACACACACACGACACATTGAGCTTGTGGCTAGGGTGGGCTCGTTAAGTCGCTCTCTTGGCATAGAGTTAAGTTTTATCGGATCGGGACGGATATTTTGACAGATATCGAGTCCTCACGGACGCGACTCGTATCGAACTCGTTGGCATTTCAACTCTAGCGTGCCTGGTATATGCTAATTCAAGTAGCAAAGATACATATAATTAGAAATGGTCCAATGGATGGCCCAAAGCTAACACTAATTAAGTAATCTAGAATTTATAATGAAACATGTTTTATCTTTGAAAAAAATTAAAAATTTATTATGAAATTTTTTTAGTGGAGAAATGGTGAAAATGACAGCATACATAGTAAACTTCAATATTGCTTTTGTTGTCTCAACAACAAAAGGGAATATGGGTCAAACGTTGGCAACATGCCCACAAAGCATCTGGGAACCTGGCTCTAGCTATTTAATTTAATTTTTCTTATAAATTTATATACTTTTATAAATTGAATTAATCCAAAAGAAAAGAAAAATATTTCACCATCAATTAGATTTTTAATTTCAACTTCGACGTAAAAAAAAATTGTTCTAATGTTGGTTGGATATTCTCGGTAAGAAATTGATTGCGAAATTTTGTGCCTGATTTTTAGAAATTTTAATTTTTTTTTAAATGTCGACTTAACGTCGAATTATTGCTAATCCATCCAACATCATGTTAACATGATAACAGAAAAACTAAAAATTACAAAATAAACCAATTTATTATATTAAGATCTGTTTTTGACTAATCGAGTACCAAAATCCAATTTATGTCAATTTAAAAGACGAATCTTTGTATCCTTGGATTCCAATGTAGTCGAATTTAACTTTTGTGTTGCATTAATTAAATTTTCTTCATTAAGATTGGATAGTTTTCTCGACATTTAATGATGAACGTACAATAAAGATCAATTTTTTCCCTACTATTATTTGTGAATATCCAAATATGTTCATAAAATATAATAAACACAACAATAATTTTCATTTTATAATTCATTTTCTCTGTGTTATATTCGGATTGATGAATTTGAAATCTATGGATTTAAAATGTATTCAATTTAATTTTTAGAAAAATAAGATCATATATTTCAAACTCACTGATTGCATGTTTATATAGTGTTTTATGTTAATACGATGAATTTCAAATTGACTCAATAATGGAGACATTTAAAATTCATTTTACTTTTGTAACTAATGTATAAATAAGTGAGATATGAATTTAATATTTCATCTATTGTTTCATTGTTAAAAATAAAACTATAATCAAAATTTATATATTTCAAATTCATCTATTCAAACGCAACCTTAATTTATTTAGGTTAAACAAAGATAATAGATTTGAGATTTTGATTTGAAATAAAAATTTCTCAAATCCATCGATAAAAAAAAACCTAAAAATGCGGTGGATCGAAAAATTTGAAATGAAAAGAATTTTAAACCCAATATTTAATTTTATTACACTCGTTTAGTAGTTATTTTGAATTTGATGAAGTAGGAATTCCTCATTTAATTTTCATTTGTTTTGGTGAAATTATCAAATAATTGGTATAAATTATTTAAATTTTCTTAAAATAAAGTTATTTGAAAATCTATCCCTCGAACCATTATCTCAAATCCAGATATAAACCTCCTTCCACACCATCTGAATTTTAAGAGAATTTGAATAAAAGTCGAATTTCTAGAACGAAATTGATACCCTCGGAGGTCGGTTTGGCCCAGATCAGCCCACTCTCGGTAGCCCAGATTGATGTAGGCCCAGTATTCATAAAGTTCAAGAAGGTCATCTTCATGACAAGATTCGGTAGGAGGTCACTTCATTCATACGAAGCTGATAGGAGGTCATCCGGGATGTCATCTCAGCCGACCTCCCATGTGTCTGTAATCTCGCTAATCGGGAGATGGCCGACCTCCACCGCCGACCTCCCATCATGACCCAAGTCAACCTTCGCCTGTGTTATCGTGTTGATTGGGAATGTTTCGGCCGAACTCCCGAACCGAGCTCCCACAATATCCAGATTGTAGACGGGCTCTTGCTTAGGAGAGCTCTCACTCAGATATTAACGTGTAGCCTGCATAAATAAATCTCAAAAAGGTAAAGTCCGCGAAGATTTAATCTAAGCTCGTCCAAGGTTCTGAGAATCTAGACTTACAAAATCAGGACTTTATTCTTCTCCTATAAATACCAAGTTTCATTCATTGTTTATGCATTCATATATTCACTCACTCTACATATATTATTCTCTCAATTTCTAATCTTTGACTTGAGCGTCGGATGGGCTACGTAGGAACAACCTTCCATCTCTCTAATAACGTTTTTGTTTGTGTATCCAGATTTTGAAGGTCCGCTTCGATCTCTCCAAATGAAGATTCGACCTTCCAGCTACCATCCCGGATTTCAGCAACATAAAAAATTATCTTACTCAGGAAATTTTTATTTTTTTTAATTTTTTCGTTCTTCTATTTGTCCCATAATGATTCAATGGAAGAAGCTATACGTGCTAAATTCTTGTCACTAAGCAATGTCTTTCTTGTCTCCATTGAGGCCATGGTTTATGAACCTTGAGTCCCACCACCCACTTCAAAGATCCTCACATTTGGACAAAAGCAATACCAACCCCTTAATTGGAAACCCCCCATTGATTCGTCCACTTTCGCCACGTCGATATAAATCGAGCTCATGTTAGCTACACCGAACGAAATACGATTATATATCTCGTAGATATTTTAATTACAATATCAGCGACTCGCGATATGAGCCACATATAATTTTACATAAAACCCATTAAAAACAAATATCCGACATACCTAAATATGCACGTACTCGAGATTTATTTCGTTTCATACAAGATCGACTCGACCTATGTTTATATTTTCGAATTAATTAAGGTAATAATGGCAGCATATGTTTCCATATGATGCTCATACATAGTTGGGAATGAAATCATCAGATTCCTCATTAGACGGCCCGAGGTGAAGGGAATATATTATGTGAGCCCTTCTAATTTGTTTGTCCCATTGCTCATCATAGGATTCCATCGGACCTTTTGGGTATCAAATTAAATTAAAGTGACAAAACACTTATATTTATTTCGTACAATTTCTTATTAATTAATTTTTCTTAATTTCTAAAAATTAACTTAGGTACATAAAAATAAAATAATACTCCACGTAAACTATATAAATTTAGAGGGGAAAGAAATTAGAAACACAAATTTAATGATTTTTCTTGTTAATAAAATGAGATCATTTCGATTTCAATTGGGAAATGATTAAGTCTACAAAGCCATTATTGCATATTTGCCAAAGGATTAAATGATTTAGGGACCAACTGTACCTACATTATGAAATTCAACGTGATGTCGAGTCTCAGTTTGCACTTGATCAATCCCGACTATATATGTGAAAATAATAGTACAAATTTATGTAAACATTGCGAAAATTCGACCCGATTATTTCAAAATTCATCCCAATGATTTATTGGCATGGGATGTGTGAAATTATAATTATATAGGATATTTTTCACATACATATATACATACATAAATATGCTATATGCGGATAGACGTATGTTCGAATCAAGCTCGCGATATCTTTGCTTCATTTGTTTTTTTGTCCGAAATCTTACGCAAATCTAAGGCTTTATGTATGCTCATATCTCTTCTAGGTGGCAGGTGACCAGCTTCGAAAAACATGATGTTAAAACCTGAAATATCATGTCTGCACCATGGAAAAAAAAGGAATATAAGTGCGAAAGAGATATACATATATGCAACTCGTAGAGATTTTATTCAACCGACATGAGATAACTGACACACCTTATCACGCCAAAGAATGAACATCTTGAGCGTAAAGTTTAAAAATGACCCAATTATTGATAGAACGAGTGACTAACTATGGACAATCCAACACATAACGGTGGAACTTAGGCTCTGATATCATGTTAAGATTGAAACTTGAATTAACTCAACCTCAAAAGCTAACTAAGAGAGAAAATTATTCAAGTATACATATATATATATATATATATATATATATATATATATATATATATAATTTTTCAGATATTTTATCTAATCAATGAAGAACAATTAACGACATATACAAATATAATCTCCAATAAGGCAACAAGAAATGAAATTTGAGCTTCTCCTCCCACAAGGAGTAAAGTATGAAGCACAATAGGCCCACCCATTTCTTCACTTTGATTTATTATAAAATCTAATTGACATAAATTGGTGACAAAGATCCACCATGCCTACTCAAAGTGCCTCACAATTATGATGAAAGCTTCCACAATCGATTCTTAAAATATTCAAAAATTTCATGCATGTAACTTAGCAAGACCACCTCATGTATCCCATATCTATAATGAATATAATATATATTGAATCTTATTTATATGTCTTATACATCATTAAAGTTTGTTGCACTTTATATATTATTATAACCCAATGTTGGTCAAATGTATAATAAAATAGACTACATAGTGAACATTTGATCACATAACTAAATCTTTTCTCAGTTTTTTCTCACATTTGTCTGCTATAAAATATAAGTAGGTTTTTTGTGAGACCGTCTTACATGTTTATATTTATGATACAAGTCGATTTGACTCATGTTTATCATGAAAAATAATAATTTTGACATAAAAATTAATAATTTTCATGAGTCGAGTCGGGTACGTTAGAGATCCATATCACAAAATTGACTTGTGAAACAATCTCACAATAATTTTTTTTGATGAAATATTATCGGGTGAATTACATCATGTATAGCATAGATAAAGTTGGAATTTTTGGATCTCCATCACATGAGATAGATGAGTTATACAATATGAGAGATCCATTTTTGAAAAGATGTGATGCTTGGTACGTTGGATTCACTTATTTTATATATATATAGTTAACTAAAATCAGTGGTACGTGTTATCTGCAAAATTAGTTAAATATAATGTTTATTTATTTTATATTATGAGACATAAAAACTATATATTTTGAATAAAAAATTTGAAACAATTGGCTTGACATAGTTACTGTGTGGCAAGATTCATTTTTAGTTGAATCCAAGAAACTGCACTACCACTAGAATAACACGGTATATACACAAAAATTTACGTGAGACGGTCTTACGTATTTTGTGAGCTGAATTTTTTATTTGAGTTATCCATGAAAAATATTATTTTTTATGTTAAAAATATTATTTTTTATTGTTAATATCGGTAGGATTGACTCGTTTTATATATAAAAATTCATGAGACCGTATCACGAAAACTCTAATATATATTACATGTCTATATATTTGTGCATATATATCATCGCTGATCAGAATTTCCCTCAACATCAACCAAAATGCAGGCGGCCAAAGCTTGCCAAATCCTCCCTACAAAGATCCAAACCATCGCATCACCGCCGAAACTGCCGCCGACGTACAACCCTCAACCGCCAAACAAACTTCTCCGGGCTCTATCAATCACCGCACCACCACCGGAACTCACCACAACAGTAAAAGAAAACAAGACAGACGACGACACAGTGGCCGCCTTCTGGGACTACCAGTTCCTTTTCGTCTCCCAACGAGCCGAAACAGATGAACCAGTCACCCTCCGCCTGGTCGATGGTGTGCTTCCCCACGACTTCCC